>NC_053022.1:257029764-257364027 GCF_003073215.2 Triticum urartu | reverse complement strand
TGAATAAAAGCGCAAAGGAAAAGTAGACCGCAAGGCAAATATATGAGAAAGAACACCCGGGGGCCGTAGGTTTCACTAGTGGCTTCTCTCGAGGAAAACAACAAACGATGGTTAAACAAATTACTGTTGGGCAATTGATAGAACTTCAAATAATTATGACGATATCCAGGCAATGATCATTACATAGGCATCACGTCCAAGATTAGTAGACCGACTCCTGCATGTATCTACTACTATTACTCCACACATCGACCGCTATCCAGCATGCATCTAGTGTATTAAGTTCATGGAAAAACAGAGTAATGCGTTAAGATAGATGACATGATGTAGACAAGATCTATCTATGTAGATATAGACCCCATCATTTTATCCTTAGTTGCAACGATACATACGTGTTGTTTCCCTTTCTATCACTGGGATCAAGCACTGTAAGATCGAACCCACTATCGGGCACCTCTTCCATTGCAAGATAAATAGATCAAGTTGGCCAAACAAAACCCACATATCGTAGAAGAAATACGAGGCTATAAGAGATCATGCATATAAGAGATCAAAGAAACTCAAATAACTTTCATGGATATAAAAAGATATAACTGATCATAAACTCGAAGTTCATCAGATCCCAACAAACACACCGCAAAAGAGTTACATCATATGGATCTCCAAGAGACTATTGTATTGAGAATCAAATGAGAGAGAGGAAGCCATCTAGCTACTAACTACGGACCCGTAGGTCTACAAAGAACTACTCACGCATCATCGGAGAGGCACCAATGGAGGTGGTGAACCCCATCCGAGATGGTGTCTAGATTGGATCTGGTGTTTCTGGACTCTGCGACGATTGGATGAATATTTCGTCGATTCCCCTAGGGTTTCTGGATTTTTTGGGTATTTATAGAGCAAAGAGGCGATCTGGGGGCACCCGAGGTGGGCGGGCCTGGGCCTCCTGGCATGCCCTGGTGGGTTGTCCCCTCCTCGGGACTCCCCCCAGGTGCCACCAGAGCCCAACATCTTCTTTCTGGTCCATAAAAAATCTCCATGAAGTTTCGTTGCATTTGGACTCCGTCTGATATTTATTTCCTGCGATGTAAAAAACATGCAGAAAATAACAACTGGCACTTGGCACTACGTCAATAGGTTAGTACCAAAAAATTGATATATAATGACTATAAATGATTATAAAACATCCAAGATTGATAATAAAACAACATGGAACAACCAAAAATTATAGATACGTTGGAGACGTATCAGCATCCCCAAGCTTAACTCCTACTCGTCCTCGAGTTGGTAAGTGATAAAAAATAGAATTTTTGATGTGGAGTGATGTTCATCATGTCATATCATATTCTTTTCTTTATAGCATGGACATTTGGACTTTTATGTGATTCAAAGCAATAGTCTAGTTTTGACATAATAATTTAGATACTCAAGCATATCAACAAGCAACCATGTATTTCAAAATATCAACGCTAAAGTAAGTTATCCCTAGCCCGTCATACTCAAACATTGATCCATTCATGAAACACACTCGAATATTAGCTACACCCAATACTTAAGTACGATCATATTGCCTCCTAGTTGGTGCTTTTATACGAGAAGATGGAGACTCAAATTGAAAAATGAAAATTGCATAAAGTAAAAGAAAGGCCCTTCGCAGAAGGAAGTAGGGATTTGTAGAGGTGCCAGAGCTCAAAGCGAAAAATTAGAGATACTTTTTTTGGGAGGTGTATCCACCCCACCAACAAAAACGACTTAGAGTTCCGAACACTTTACATGCTAGATATGCCATAGGTGGTTCCCAAACATAAAATAAAGTTTATTCCTTTTTCCACCATTCTTTCACTTTCCATGGCTAGCCGTATCCACGGTTGCCCTCCATACCAACACTTTCCAAGGAATATATTATTTGACAACATAAAGTAAATTCATTTTTGCATTTCGGGACTGGGCATCCCTAAAACCTTTGCCTTACTCTCGTGCAATGACAAATGAATAAACACTCATCGTGAGACTAACACATCCAGCATGGAAAATATTAGCCACCCGTTACCATTCCGCGAGCGAATAAAACACACAAAAGAGAAGTTTATTTTGAAAATTAGAGATGGCACATACAAATTTTCTTAGAACAACAAAAGAATACTGCATATAGGTAGGTATAGTGGACTCATGTGGCAAAACTGGTTTAAAGGATTTTGGATGCACAAGTAGAGGTCATACTTAGTGCAAAATGAAGGCTAGCAAAAGACTAGGAAGCGACCAACCAAGAAACGAATAATTTCGTAAAGCAAGCATTAAGCATCATTAACACCGAATAATGCACCATAAGTAGGATATAATTTTCATTGCATGACTATTGACTTTCGTGCATGCATAGGGAATCACAAACCTTAACACCAATATTCTTACTAAAGCATAATTACTCATCAACATAACTCATATATCACATCATCATATCTCAAAACTATTACTAAGAATCAAGTTTATTTTGTCCAATGATCTTCATGACAATTTTTACTTTATCCTTCTTGGATATCTATCACTTTGGGACTAATTTTCATGTGTTGCTTTTCATAAGCTCAAACAAATATAAGTGAAAATCATGAGCATAATTTTTTCTTTCTCACAAAATAATTTAAGTGAAGCAAGAGAGAATTTGTTCAAAAATACTAAGCACACCGTGCTCAAAAATATATAAGTGAAGCACTAGAGCAAGTCCTAGATCATAAAAATTTTAAGTGAAGCATAGAGAGCAATTCTAGCAAGTCATGACATAATTTTGGCTCTCTTAAATAGGTGTGTCCAGCAAGGATCTAAGACTTAAAAAGCAAAACAAAACAAGCAAAGACTCATATCATACAAGACGCTCCAAGCAAAACACCTATCATGTGACGAATAAAAATATAGTTTCGAGTAAAATATCGATAGTCGTTAGAAGAAAGAGGGAATGCCACTCGGGGGGCATCCCCAAGCTTAGTTGGTTGCTCAATTTTGGATAAAAGCTTGGGATGCCGGGACATCCCCAAGTTTAGGCTCTTCTATCCTTCTTTCATCCATCGTAAGATAACCCAAAACTTGAAAACTTCAATCACACAATACTCAATGAAACCTTCATGAGATCCATTAGTAAAAGAAAGCAAACCACTACTATAAGCACTGTATCAAACCGATTCATATTTTATTTTTGTATTATATCTACTGTATTCCAACTTTTCTATGGCAAAAACTCATCAAAGAAAACCATAGAGCCATCAAAATAAGCACACAACACAAAGAAAACAGAATCTGTCAAAACAGAACAGTCTGTAGTAATCTGATACTTTTGAATACTTCTGTAACTCCAAAAATTCTGAAAAATTAGGACGGCCAGGATAATTTGTATATTGATCTACTGCAAAAAGAATTGGTATTTTACCACGTGCTAGTGATTTTTAACAATTATTTTCGTGACTGCATAAGTTTCTATTTTTCAGCAAGATCAAACAACTATCACCCAAGAAGATCCTAAAGGCTTTACTTGGCACAAACACTAATTAAAAAACAAAAAACACAATCATACCAGTAGCATAATTGTGCAAACACACAAGAACAGAAGGAAAAAAAAGCAAAAATAAAATTTATTCATTGGGTTGCCTCCCAACAATCGCTATAGTTTTACGCCCTTAGCTAGGCATAAGATTTCAATGATGCTCACATGAAAGATTGTAACTGAAACACAAAGAGAGCATCATGAAACATATGACAAATATTTAAGTCTAACATACTTCCTATGCATAGGAATTTTATAAGCAAACAAATTATCAAGACAAGAAACATCTAACATATGCAAAGAAGAGGAATAAAACATTGACGATCTCAACATAATGAGAGGTAATTTAGTAACAAGAAAATTTCTACAACCATATTTTCCTATCTCATAATAATTACATGTAGGGTCATAATCAAACTCAACAATATAACTATCACATAAAATTTTCTCTTTATGATCCACATGCATGCTAAGTTGACACTCTTCCAACATAGTGGGATTAAATAAAGTCATGACCTCTCCAAACTGACTTTCATCAAAAATTTCATAAGACTGAACACTCTCCAAATATGTGGGATTATTTTTAGCTAAAGTTGGCACTCTTCCAAACTCACTTTCAATATTATCGCAAACATATTCATCATGAGGCTTAAATAAATTTTCAAGATCATAAGAAACACTATCACCCCAATCATGATCATTGCAATAAGTAGCGGACATGACAAAACAAGCATCCCCAAGCTTGGGGTTTTGCATATTATTAGCACAACTGACATTAATGGAATTTATAGTAAAATTATTGCAATCATGCTTTTCATTCAAGGAGCTATCATGAATCACTTCATAAATTTCTTCATCACAATTTTTAGATTCACGATTCTCAAGCAAAATTTCATAAAGATAATCTAGTGAACTCAATCCACTAGCAATTGGTTCATCAAAATTGGATCTTTTGAAAAGATTAGCAAGTGGATGAGAATTCATATCAATAGATTTTTAGCAAGCAAAGATGCAAGCAAATAGAAGGCACATGGCAACATTAGAAAAGATAGCAAACAAGAGATCCGAGGAGAAAACGGCGAACAAAAAAGAGGGCGAATAAAATGGAAAATTTTTGTGAAGTGGGGGAGAGGAAAACGAGAGGAAAATGGCAAATAATGTAAATTGTGAGGAGATGAGATCTGTGATTAGGAACCTGGTTAAGTTGAAGATCCTCCCCGGGAATGGCGCCAGAAATGGCGTGTTGTCGGGAGGCTATCTTGACTTGATTGTCCCTGGCAACGACACCAGAAATTCCTTTTGATGTCTCCCTGGCTATAGCGTCAGAAAGCTCCTGTCTGCTAGGACTACGTCGGTATTTCCCCAAAGAGGAAGGGATGATGCAACACAGCGATGGTAGGTATTTCCCTCCGTGATGAGAACAAGGTTATCGAACCAGTAGGAGAACCAAGCAACAAAATGTAAACAACACCTGCACACAAATAACAACACCTCGCAACCCGACGTGTTAAAGGGGTTGTCAATCCCTTCTAGGGTACGGTGCCTCAAGATAGGAAAACAGACGAGAGGTAAATAGTAGTAGATTGATAGATCAAACGCCAAATAAAATAAATAGAAATAAAATGCAGAAAGGTATTTTTGTATTTTTGGTTTAATAGATCTGAATGAAAACGCAAAGCAAAAGTAGATCGCAAGGAAAATATATGAGAAAGAAGACCTGGGGGCCGTAGGTTTCACTAGCGGCTTCTCTCGAGGAAAATAACAAACGGTGGGTAAACAAATTACTGTTGGGAAATTGATAGAACTTCAAATAATTATGACGATATCTAGGCAATGATCACTACATAGGCATCACGTCCAAGATTAGTAGACCGACTCCTGCCTGCATCTACTACTATTACTCCACACATCGACCGCTATCCAGCATGGATCTAGTGTATTAAGTTCATAGAAAAACGGAGTAAGGCATTAAGAAAGATGACATGATGTAGACAAGATCTATCTATGTAGAGATAGACCCCATCGTTTTATCATTAGTAGCAACGATACATACGTGTTGTTTCCCTTTCTGTCACTGGGATCAAGCACCGTAAGATCGAACCCACTATCGGGCACCTCTTCCCATTGCAAGATAAATAGACCAAGTTGGCAAAACAAAACCCAAATATCACAGAAGAAATACGAGGCTATAAGAGATCATGCATATAAGAGATCAAAGAAACTCAAATAACTTTCATGGATATAAAAAGATATAACTGATCATAAACTCGAAGTTCATCAGATCCCAACAATCACATTGCAAAATAGTTACATCATATGGATCTCCAAGAGACCATTGTATTGACAATAAAACGAGAGAGAGGAAGCCATCTAGCTACTAACTACAGACCCGTAGGTCTACAAAGAACTACTCACGCAACATCGGACAGTCACCAATGGAGGTGGTGAACCCCATCCGAGATGGTGTCTAGATTGGATCTGGTGTTTCTGGACTCTGCGGCGGCTGGATTAATATTTCGTCGACTCCCCTAGGGTTTCTGGATTTTTGGGGTATTTATAGAGCAAAGAGGTGGTCCGGGGGCACCCGAGGTGGGCACAACCCACCAGGGCGCGCCTGGGCCTCCTGGCGCGCCCTGGTGGGTTGTCCCCTCCTCGGGACTCCCCCCCAGGTGCCACCAGGGCCCAACATCTTCCTTCTGGTCCATAAAAAATCTCCGTGAAGTTTCGTTGCATTTGGAGTCCGTCTGATATTGATTTCCTGTGATGTAAAAACATGCAGAAAACAACAACTGGCACTTGGCACTATGTCAATAGGTTAGTACCAAAAAATGATATAAAATGACTATAAAATGATTATAAAACATCCAAGATTGATAATAAAACAACATGGAACAATCAAAAATTATAGATATGTTGGAGACGTATCATGATGCAGGTAGAGGACAAGAATCATCGAGTGGAGCTGGAACAAATATGCAGGATGCAAATGGCAAATTGTCTTCTCAGCATTGAAATCGGTAACACCGAATTTTTTTCTTCGGTGGCACCGAAATAGTTCGGTTTGACCAAAAGAGACAAACTGGTGTGTCCAAGTTCAATACAGAGAGAGAACAATTGTCATCTCAGCTCACTAGGCAAATAAGATCTCACAAAGATTTGCAAGGAATTAACTGAAAGATTTGCAATGAATTGGATGCAAGGAATGCAAAACAAGGAGAAGAAAAGAAACGAAAAAAGAGATCTAGATGAAGTTTTTTTATTTAAAGAAAGGGATTAAATATGCAAGGAACAAATGCAAGAACTCAGAGAAACACTAGAGAACTTCATCTAGATTTGGTCGGCGACAAAGTCACCTCTGTTAAAGTATATTGACTGAGGAGTCAAGTGAGAACACTTGATCGTAGGTCATACTCATTGTTTAAGATCAAAATGGGGTTACCATTTTTCGTTTAAGCACTTTGATGTATTCACATCTTCTTGAGCTGTTTTGACCCATGACTTGGGGTAAAGCTTCTCTAAGATGGAATATCATACCTTGGGTGGTGGTGTTGATCATTATCATGTAGTTGAACTTGTGTGGGATCCTCAAGGTTGATGTAGCTAATCAATGATTGGGAGCACCACTTGTAGTTTGAGTTCATCTACCTACATGGGTTAGTCTTGCAAGGAAGAGCACTAGTGTATCCAAAATGACAATCATTAAATTTGATTCCAAATGAAATTGTCAAAGGATATGTTGAAAGGTTTCATGCTTCCTTGACTTCAGCCACCATATTGTAGAGACTTGGTGATGTAGAGATTGCTCAAGATGTGAGTGAGTGTCAATCTCATAGATTTTGATTCATCCAAGTACCTACAAGGGTTAGATAGCATGCAAGGGTGCAAATATATATCCAATACATATGATCATTATCATAAGAGAAATATCAAGGATTAGTCACAGGCTCATGCCTTGCATGTATCCAAATGGAGTATCTACTCCAAGTTTGAATCATCAATGATGTTCAATTCACCTCTCAAACGGCAAAATACTTTCTCATCAAGCGGTTTGGTGAATATATCCGCTAATTGCTTACCAGTATGAACATGCTTAAGATCAACGTCCTCTTTAGCAACATGATCTCGAATGAAATGATGACGAACGTCTCCGAAACCCCGCTCCCCCGCTCCAAGCTCTCGCCATCGGTGGCCACTCCGGCCCCGACGCCCATCCACCGCCAGCCATCCCGGACCCGAGCCCACCCCTGATGGCTTCCCCTCCCCCCGCCGGCCGGTCCCGCGAGCTCCGCTGGCTGGAGTCCAGCCCCCTGTCTGCCTTCCCGTCCTTCCCCCCTCCGGGCCTGGCTGTCCTACCGCCAGGCGCTCAGCGCCGGTGTCCTAGCGTCTCCCGAGCTCACCCCGATGGCCGCCGATGCCCTGACCCCCCTCCCCGCCGCCAGCTTTCTTCCCCTGGCCCTGCTCCGAGGTGCACCCGGTGTCCCTTGCGGCCAGCGACACCTCGGCGGACGAGGCGGCCGGCTAGCAAGTCGCGGGTGGGAGCCGCCGTCCACGCCGTCCCTCGCGACGTCGTCGGGGGCCGGGTCGTGGCCCTAGGTCGCCGCCTCCCTCACCCTCGGGTGAGTGCCCCCGCTGCCTGAGCCCCAGCCATGCGCGCGCGGAGTGCCGGTGGGACATGCGGTGCAAGCGCTGCTGTTTCTTCGGTCACATCGCGCGTTTCTACGAGGCTCCTTGTTCCTCGCCTCCGCTCGGCGCGCCGGCGGCCAAGCATGTCTGTGCCTCCTCCCCGCGCCCCTCCAGCGGGTCTGGCTCCAACCGCCCCGTGTCTTCTAGGTCCGCGGCTTCGGCGCCCCCATCCTGCTCCACCCCCGCCACCTCGCCCGTGTCCTCCGGTGCCATGGCGCTCCCCTCCCCAACCGCCTCGCCC
This sequence comes from Triticum urartu, assembly GCF_003073215.2. NCBI lineage: Eukaryota > Viridiplantae > Streptophyta > Magnoliopsida > Poales > Poaceae > Triticum > Triticum urartu. Next base: position 257,355,574 of record NC_053022.1, on the reverse strand, counting down.
ACGTCCTCCGATGCGATGGCGCTCCCCTCCCCGCCCGCCTCGCCTGCGTCTTCTGGTGCGTCGGCGCCTCCATCCTCGGCCGCCCCATCCTCGTGCTCTGGCGCCCCCACGGCCCCCTCCCGCCCCTGGCCATGTCCGGGCACCCCTTCCTGCGCCCCGCGGGAGCGCTCTGCTTCCTTGGCCGCTCTACGGAGATCCAGGCCACCGAAGTCGCCCTAGAGCACGCGCTCGTCGTGATCGTCGTGGGCGGCCGCACTGGTGTTGGCCGCTTCGACGTGGTGGCGGCGCTTCGGGGCCGTTTCAAGCTCTCCGAGGACGCGTTTTCCGTCCATGTCTGCCCGGACGGCGAGTTTCTGGTGCGCTTCGTCGACGCGCGGGTCCGCGCTCGTGTGGCGGAGCGCCTTGTCCGCACCCCACGCTTCCGTCTCTTGTTCCAGCCCTGGAGCCGCTCTACGGGCGCTGAGCCTATCTCGCTGTGGCTGTGGGTGGAGATTAAGATTCGTCCATCCCGGAGCATGGCTGGCACCGCTCCTCGGCCGAGCATCTGCTCTCCCTGTTCTTCATCATAGAAAGTCTCGCGCCGGAGACGCGTGACGACTCAGACATGGCCGTTTTCCGCCTCTCGGCATGGACCCCTAACCCAGATGCCATCCCCCACTCCTCCGAGCTCTTCCTTCCAGAGCCTGACGCTGTTTGGCCGGACGCCAACCCGGACGTGGCGGAGCGCCTTGCTGTTCATCTACTTCGCTGGCCGGTGTCCATTCATGTTCGCCGCATGGAGGATTTTTGGCTCCCCCCTCCTGCCCCTTCATTGGTCGATCCCAGCGTCGGCCCTGACCATTCGCCGTCGTGCCCACCATCCTGGCTGGCCCGCCATAGCTTCAGTCGGCACGTGGGTTCGCGTGGTCGCCGTTCTGGGGGTGCTGGCCCAGTCGCTGGCGGCCGGCGTCGCGGCCATGCTCCTCCCCCCTACCGCGAGTGGCGTGGCATCCTCGGGGCCTACCCGCCAGTGATTCCGTTGCGTCGCACGGGCCCGGTCTCGCTCAGGCTGGGCTCTACGTCAGCACGGCCTAGCCCGGCCTTGGCTGCTTCTGTGGGCCCTGCCGTGGCTTTTGATAAAGCCGCCGATTCAGCGGAGAGGACCGTTCCTCCGCCCTCACCGTGTTCAAACATGACCCTTGACCGGCTGGAGTCGCCGACAGTTGGGTCTGCCCTATCGCCCGTTCTCCAAGAAGCCGCTGATTCTGCTGCGGACCCCGCCACCCTCCTCCCTGCCTCCCCGGCCAATGGCCGTGCACCGCCAGCTCTCCCCTCCCCCTCTGCTCACCTGCCCGTGGGCCTGCTAGGTGTCTTGTCGGGTTGCTCTGGCTCCCCCCAGGAGGATTGCTGGGCCCCATCCCACGCCCCACCCCCTGGTGTTTGATGTTGGGGAACGTAGTAATTTCAAAAAAATTCCTGCGCACACGCAATACATGGTGATGCATAGCAATGAGAGGGGAGAGTGTTGTCCACGTACCCTCATATACCGAAAGCGGAAGCGTTAGCACAACGCGGTTGATGTAGTCATACGTCTTCACGATCCGACCGAACAAGTACCGAACGTATGGCACCTCCGAGTTCAGCACACGTTCAGCCCGATGACGTCCCTCGAACTCCGATCCAGCCGAGTATTGAGGGAGAGTATCGTCAGCACGACGGCGTGGTGACGATGTTTATGTTCTACCGACGCAGGGCTTCGCCTAAGCACCACTACAGTATTATCGAGGTGGACTATGGTGGAGGGGGCACCACACACGGCTAAAAGATCAAACGATCAATTGTTGTGTCTATGGGGTGCCCCCTGCCCCCCTATATAAAGGAGCAAGGGGGTGTGCGGCCGGCCAGGGAGGAGGCGCGCCAGGAGGAGTCATACTCCCACCGAGAGTAGGACTCCCCCCCTTTCCTAGTTGGATTAGGCCTTGGGAGAAGGAAAGAGAGAGGGGGAGAAGGAAAGAGGGGGCCGGCCCCCTTGCCCTAAACCAATTTGGTTTGGGCCTTGGGGGGCGCGCCCCACACTCCCCTTTCTGCCCTCTATTTACACTAAGGCCCATGTAGGCCCATTAAGCCCCCGGGGGTATTCGGTAACCTCCCGGTACTCCGGTAAAATCCCGATTTCACCCGGAACACTTCCGATATCCAAACATAGGCTTCCAATATATCAATCTTCATGTCTCGACCATTTCGAGACTCCTCGTCATGTCCATGATCACATCCGGAACTCCGAACAACCTTCGGTACATCAAAACATATAAAATCATAATATAACTGTCATCAAAACGTTAAGCATGCGGACCCTACGGGTTCGAGAACTATGTAGACATGACCGAGACACGTCTCCGGTCAATAACCAATAGTGGAACCTGGATGCTCATATTGGCTCCCACATATTCTATGAAGATCTTTTATCGGTCAAACCGCATAACAACATACGTTGTTCCCTTTGTCATCGGTATGTTACTTGCTCGAGAATCGATCGTCGGTATCTCAATACCTAGTTCAATCTCGTTACCGGCAAGTCTCTTTACTCGTTCCGTAATACATCATCCCGCAACTAACTCATTAGTTTCAATGCTTGCAAGGCTTAAGTGATGTGCATTACCGAGAGGGCCCAGAGATACCTCTCCGACAATCGGAGTGACAAATCCTAATCTCGAAATACGCCAACCCAACAAGTACCTTTGGAGACACCTGTAGAGCACCTTTATAATCACCCAATTACGTTGTGATGTTTGGTAGCACGGAAAGTGTTCCTCCGGTAAACGAGAGTTGCATAATCTCATAGTCATAGGAACATGTATAAGTCATGAAGAAAGCAATAGCAACATACTAAACGATCAGGTGCTAAGCTAACGGAATGGGTCATGTCAATCACATCATTCTCCTAATGATGTGACCCTGTTAATCAAATGAAAACTCATGTCCATGGTTAGGAAACATAACCATATTTGATCAACGAGCTAGTCAAGTAGAGGCATACTAGTGACAACCTGTTTGTCTATGTATTCACACATGTATTATGTTTCCGGTTAATACAATTCTAGCATGAATAATAAAACATTTATCATGATATAAGGAAATAAATAATAATTTTATTATTGCCTCTAGTGCATATTTCCTTAAGTCTCCCACTTGCACTAGAGTCAATAATCTAGATTACACAGTAATGATTCTAACGCCCATGGAGTCTTGGTGCTGATCATGTTTTTCTCGTGGAAGAGGCTTAGTCAACGGGTCTGCAACATTTAGATCCGTATGTATCTTGCAAATTTCTCTGTCTCCCACCTGGACTAGATCCCGGATGGAATTGAAGCGTCTCTTGATGTGCTTGGTTCTCTTGTGAAATCTGGATTCCTTCGCCAAAGCAATAGCACCAGTATTGTCACAAAAGATTTTCATTGGACCCGATGCACTAGGTATGACACCTAGATCGGATATGAACTCCTTCATCCAGACTCCTTCATTTGCTGCTTCCGAAGCAGCTATGTACTCCGCTTCACATGTAGATCCCGCCACAACGCTTTGTTTAGAACTGCACCAACTGACAACTCCACCGTTCAATGTAAACACGTATCCGGTTTGCGATTTAGAATCGTCCGGATCAGTGTCAAAGCTTGCATCAACGTAACCGTTTACGATGAGCTCTTTGTCACCTCCATAAACGAGAAACATATCCTTAGTACTTTTCAGGTATTTCAGGATGTTCTTGACCATTGTCTAGTGATCCACTCCTGGATTACTTTGGTACCTCCCTACTAGACTTATAGCAAGGCACAAATTAGGTCTGGTACACAGCATTGCATACATGATAGAGCCTATGGCTGAAGCATAGGGAACATCTTTCATTTTCTCTGTATCTTCTGCAGTGGTCGGGCATTCAGTCTTACTCAACTTCACACCTTGTAACACAGGCAAGAACCCTTTCTTTGCTTGATCCATTTTGAACTTCTTCAAAACTTTGTCAAGGTATGTGCTTTGTGAAAGTCCAATTAAGCGTCTTGATCTATCTCTATAGATCTTGATGCCCAATATGTAAGTAGCCTCACCGAGGTCTTTCATTGAAAAACTCTTATTCAAGTATCCCTTTATGCTATCCAGAAATTCTATATCATTTCCAATCAGCAATATGTCATCCACATATAATATCAGAAATTCTACAGAGCTCCCACTCACTTTCTTGTAAATACAGGCTTCTCCAAAAGTTTGTATAAAACCAAATGCTTTGATCACACTATCAAAGCGTTTATTCCAACTCCGAGAGGCTTGCACCAGTCCATAAATGGATCGCTGGAGCTTGCACACTTCGTTAGCTCCCTTTGGATCGACAAAACCTTGCGGTTGCATCATATACAACTCTTCTTCCAGAAATCCATTCAGGAATGCAGTTTTGACATCCATTTACCAAATTTCATAATCATAAAATGCGGCAATTGCTAACATGATTCGGGCAGACTTAAGCATCGCTATGGGTGAGAAAGTCTCATCGTAGTCAATCCCTTGAACTTGTCGAAAACCTTTCGCAACAAGTCAAGCTTTGTAGACAGTAACATTACCGTCGGTGTTAGTCTTCTTCTTGAAGATCCATTTATTCTCAATTGCTTGCCTATCATCGGGAAAGTCAACCAAAGTCCATACTTTGTTCTCATACATGGATCCCATCTCAGATTTCATGGCCTGAAGCCATTTTGCGGAATCTTGGCTCACCATTGCTTCTTCATAGTTCGTAGGTTCATCATGATCTAGTAGCATGACTTCCAGAACAGGATTACCGTACCACTCTAGTGCGGATCTTACTCTAGTTGATCTACAGGGTTCAGTAGTAACTTGATCTGAAGTTCCATGATCATCATCATTAACTTCCTCACTAATTGGTGTAGGCATCACAGAAACCGGTTTCTGTGATGAACTACTTTCCAATAGAGGAGCAGGTATAGTTACCTCATCAAGTTCCACTTTCCTCCCACTCACTTCTTTTGAGAGAAACTCCTTCTCTAGAAAGGATCCATTCTTAGCAACGAATGTATTGCTTTCGGATCTGTGATAGAAGGTGTACCCAACAGTCTCCTTTGGGTATCCAATGAAGACACATTTCTCCGATTTGGGTTCCATCTTATCAGGTTGAAGCTTTTTCACATAAGAATCGCAGCCCCAAACTTTCAGAAATGACAACTTTGGTTTCTTGCCAAACCAAAGTTCATAAGGTGTCGTCTCAATGGATTTCGATGGTGCCTTATTTAATGCGAATGTGGCCGTCTCTAAAGCATAACCCCAAAATGATAGCGGTAAATCTGTAAGAGACATCATAGATCGCACCATATCTAGTAAAGTACGATTACGACGTTCGGACACACCATTACGCTGTGGTGTTCCGGGTGGCGTGAGTTGCGAAACTATTCCGCATTGTTTCAAATGTAGACCAAACTCGTAACTCAAATATTCTCCTCCACAATCAGATCGTAGAAACTTTATTTTCTTGTTACAATGATTTTCAACTTCACTCTGAAATTCTTTGAACTTTTCAAATGTTTCAGACTTATGTTTCATTAAGTATATATACCCATATCTGCTTAAATCACCAGTGAAGGTGAGAAAATAACGATATCCTCCACGAGCCTCAACATTCATCGGACCACATACATCTGTATGTATGATTTCCAACAAATCTATTGCTCTCTCCATAGTTCCGGAGAATGACGTTTTAGTCATCTTGCCCATGAGGCACGGTTCGCAAGTACCAAGTGATTCATAATCAAGTGGTTCCAGAATTCCATAAGTATGGAGTTTCTTCATGCGCTTTACACTGATATGACCTAAACGGCAGTGCCACAAATAAGTTGCACTATCATTATCAACTCTGCATCTTTTGGTTTCCACATTATGAATATGTGTGTCACTACTATCGAGATTCATCAAAAATAGACCACTCTTCAAGGGAGCATGACCATAAAAGATATTACTCATATAAATAGAACAACCATTATTCTCTGATTTAAATGAATAACCGTCTCGCATAAAAGAAGATCCAGATATAATGTTCATGCTCAATGCTGGCACCAAATAACAATTATTTAGGTCTAATACTAATCCCGAAGGTAGATGTAGAGGTAGCGTGCCGACCGCGATCACATCGACTTTGGAACCATTTCCCACGCGCATCGTCACCTCGTCCTTTGCCAGTGTTCACTTAATCCGTAGTCCCTGTTTTGAGTTGCAAATATTAGCAACAGAACCAGTATCAAATACCCAGGTGCTACTGTGAGCTCTAGTAAGGTACACATCAATAACATGTATATCACATATACCTTTGTTCACCTTGCCATCCTTCTTATCCGCCAAATACTTGGGGCAGTTCCGCTTCCAGTGACTAGTCTGCTTGCAGTAGAAGCACTCAGTTTCAGGCTTAGGTCCAGACTTGGGTTTCTTCTCCTGAGCAGCAACTTGCTTGCTGTTCTTCTTGAAGTTCCCCTTCTTCTTCCCTTTACCCTTTTTCTTGAAACTGGTGGTCTTATTGACCATCAACACTTGATGCTCCTTCTTGATTTCTACCTCCATAGCCTTTAGCATTGCGAAGAGCTCAGGAATTATCTTATCCATCCCTTGCATATTATAGTTCATCACAAAGCTCTTGTAGCTTGGTGGCAGTGATTGTAGAACTCTGTCAATGACAGTATCAACCGGAAGATTAACTCCCAGCTGAGTTAAGTGATTATGGTACCCAGACATTCTGAGTATATGTTCACGGACAGAACTATTCTCCTCCATCTTGCAGCTGTAGAACTTATTGGAGACTTCATATCTCTCAATCCGGGCATTTTCTTGAAATATTAACTTCAACTCCTGGAACATCTCATATGCTCCATGACGTTCAAAACATCGTTGAAGTCCCGGTTCTAAGCCGTAAAGCATGGCACACTGAACTATCGAGTAGTCATCAGCTTTGCTCTGCCAGACGTTCTTAACATCGTCAGTTGCATTAGCAGCAGGCCTGGCACTCTGCGGTGCTTCCAGGACATAATTCTCCCGAGCAGCAGTGAGTATAATCCTCAAGTTACGGACCCAGTCCGTGTAATTGCTACCATCATCTTTCAACTTTGCTTTCTCAAGGAACGCATTAAAATTCAACGGAACAACAGCACGGGCCATCTATGTACAATCAAACATAGACAAGCAAGATACTATCAGGTACTAAGTTCATGATAAATTTAAGTTCAATTAATCATATTACTTAAGAACTCCCACTTAGAAAGACATCCCTCTAATCTTCTAAGTGATCACGTGATCCAAATCAACTAAACCATAACCGATCATCACGTGAAATGGAGTAGTTTTCAATGGTGAACATCACTATGTTGATCCTATCTACTATATGATTCACGCTCGACCTTTTGGTCTCAGTGTTCCGAGGCCATATCTGCATATGCTAGGCTTGTCAAGTTTAACCTGAGTATTCTGCATGTGCAAAACTGGCTTGCACCCGTTGTAGATGGACGTAGAGCATATCACACCCGATCATCATGTGGTGTCTGGGCACGACGAACTTTGGCAACGGTGCATACTCAGGGAGAACACTTTTTATCTTGAAATTTAGTGAGAGATCATCCTATAATGCTACCGTCAATCAAAGCAAGATAAGATGCATAAAAGATAAACATCACATGCAATCAATATAAGTGATATGATATGGACATCGTCATCTTGTGCTTGTGATCTCCATCTCCGAAGCACCGTCATGATCACCATCATCACCGACGCGACACCTTGATCTCCATCGTAGCATCGTTGTCGTTTCGCCAATCTTATGCTTCTATGACTATCACTACCGCTTAGTGATAAAGTAAAGCATTATAGGGCGATTGCATTGCATACAATAAAGCGACAACCCTATGGCTCCTGCCAGTTGCCGATAACTCGGTTACAAAACATGATCATCTCATACAATAAAATTTAGCATCATGTCTTGACCATATCACATCACAACATGCCCTGCAAAAACAAGTTAGACGTCCTCTACTTTGTTGTTGCAAGTTTTACATGGCTGCTACGGACTTAGCAAGAACCGTTCTTACCTATGCATCAAAACCACAACGATAGTTTGTCAAGTTGGTGTTGTTTTAACCTTCGCAAGGACCGGGCGTAGCCAAACTCGGTTCAACTAAAGTTGGAGAAACTGACACCCGCCAGCCACCTATGTGCAAAGCACATCGGTAGAACCAGTCTCGCGTAAGCGTACACGTAATGTCGGTCCGGGACGCTTCACCCAACAATACCGCCGAACCAAAGTATGACATGCTGGTAAGCAGTATGACTTATATTGCCCACAACTCACTTGTGTTCTACTCGTGCATATGACATCTACGCATAAAACCTGGCTCGGATGCCACTGTTGGGGAACATAGTAATTTCAAGTGAGTTGTTGGGAAATAAGACGTCCCTCGAACTCCAATCCAACCGAGTGTTGAGGGAGAGTTTCGTCGGCACGATGGCGTGGTGACGATGTTGATGTTCTACCGATGCAAGGCTTCGCCTAAGCACCACTACAGTAATATCGAGGTGGACTATGGTGGAGGGGGGCACCGCACACGGCTAAAAGATCAAGCGATCGATTGTTGTATCTATGGGGTGCCCCTGCCCCCGTATATAAAGGAGCAAAGGGGGGTTATGGCCGGCCAGGGAGGAGGCGCGCTAGGAGGAGTCCTACTCCCATCGGGAGTAGGACTCCTCCCCTTTCCTGGTTGGACTAGGACTTGGGAGAAGGAAAGAGAGAGGGGGAGAAGGAAAGAGGGGGCCGGCCCCCTTGCCCTAAACCAATTCGGTTTGGGCCTTGGGGGGCGCGCCACACACTCCCCTTGCTGCCCTCTATTTCCACTAAGGCCCATATAGGCCCATTAAGCCCCCGGGGGGTTCCGGTAACCTCCCGGTATTCCTATAAAATCCCGATTTCACCCGGAACACTTCCGATATCCCAACATAGGCTTCCAATATATCAATCTTCATGTCTCGACCATTTCAAGACTCCTCGTCATGTCCGTGATCACATCCGAAACTCCGAACAACCTTCGGTACATCAAAACATATAAACTCATAATATAACTGCATCGAAATGTTAAGCGTGCGGACCCTACGGTGTTCGAGAACTATGTAGACATGACCAAGACACGTCTCCGGTCAATAACAATAGCGGAACCTGGATGCTCATATTGGCTCCCACATATTCTACGAAGATCTTTTATCGGTCAACCGCATAACAACATACGTTGTTCCCTTTGTCATCGGTATGTTACTTGCCCGAGATTCGATCGTCGGTATCTCAATACCTAGTTCAATCTCGTTACCGGCAAGTCTCTTTACTCGTTCCATAATACATCATCCCACAACTAACTCATTAGTTGCAATGCTTGCAAGGCTTAAGTGATGTGCATTACCGAGAGGGCCCAGAGATACCTCTCCGACAATCGGAGTGACAAATCCTAATCTCAAAATACGCCAACCCAACAAGTACCTTCGGAGACACCTGTAGAGCACCTTTATAATCACCCAATTACGTTGTGACGTTTGGTAGCACACAAAGTGTTCCTCCGGTAAATGGGAGTTGCATAATCTCATAGTCATAGGAACATGTATAAGTCATGAAGAAAGCAATAGCAACATACTAAACGATCGGGTGCTAAGCTAACGGAATGGGTCATGTCAATCACATCATTCTCCTAATGAAGTGACCCCGTTAATCAAATGATAACTCATGTGCATGGTTAGGAAACATAACCATATTTGATCAATGAGCTAGTCAAGTAGAGGCATACTAGTGACAACCTGTTTGTCTATGTATTCACACATGTATTATGTTTCCGGTTAATACAATTCTAGCATGTATAATAAACATTTATCATGATATAAGTAAATAAGTAATAACTTTATTATTGCCTCTAGGGCATATTTCCTTCAGTCTCCCACTTGCACTAGAGTCAATAATCTAGTTCACATCTCCATGTGATTTAACACCAATAGTTTACACCACCATGTGATTAACACCCATAGTTCACATCATCATGTGACCAACACCCAAAGGGTTTACTAGAGTCAACAATCTAGTTCACATCGCTATGTAATTAACACCCAAAGAGTACTAAGGTGTGATCATGTTTTGCTTGTGAGAGAAGTTTAGTCTACGGGTCTGCCACATCAGATCTGTATGTATTTTGCAAATTTCTATGTCAACAATGCTCTGCACGGAGCTACTCTAGCTAATTGCTCCCACTTTCAAAATGTATCCAGATTGAGACTTAGAGTCATCTGGATCAATATCAAAATTTGCATCGACGTAACCCTTTACGACGAACCTTCTGTCACCTCCATAATCGAGAAACATATCCTTATTCCACTAAGGATAATTTCGACCGCTGTCCAATGATCTACTCCTATATCACTATTGTACTCCCTTGCCAAAAAAGCACACCTGTTACAAGGTGTGAAATTGAGTAAGACTCAAAGCCCGACCATGACAGAAGATAGAAAGAGAATGAAAGTCATTCCCTATGCCTCAGCCATAGGTTCTATAAAGTATGCCATGCTGTGTACCAGATCTATTGTATACCCTACACTTTTTTGGCAAGGGAGTATAATAGTGATCTAGGAGTAGATCACTGGACAGCGGTCAAAATTATCCTTAGTGGAATAAGGATATGTTTCTCGATTATGGAGGTGACAGAAGGTTTGTCGTAAAGGGTTACGTCGATGCAAATTTTGACACTGATCCAGATGGCTCTAAGTCTCAATTTGGATACATTTTGAAAGTGGGAGCAATTAGCTAGAGTAGCTCCGTGTAGAGCATTTTTGACATAGAAATTTGCAAAATACATACGGATCTGAATGTGGCAGACCCGTAGACTAAACTTCTCTCACAAGCAAAACATGATCACACCTTAGTACTCTTTGGGTGTTAATTACATATCGATGTGAACAAGATTGTTGACTCTAGTAAACCATTTGGGTGTTGGTCACATGACGATGTGAACTATGGGTGTTAATCACATGGTGATGTGAACTATTGGTGTTAAATCACATGGAGATGTGAACTAGATTATTGACTCTAATGCAAGTGGGAGACTGAAGGAAATATGCCCTAGAGGCAATAATAAAGTTATTATTTATTTCCTTACATCATGATAAATGTTTATTATTCATGCTAGAATTGTATTAACCGGAAACATAATACATGTGTGAATACATAGACAAACAGGTTGTCACTAGTATGCCTCTACTTGACTAGCTCGTTGATCAAAGATGGTTATGTTTCCTAACCATGGACATGAGTTGTCATTTGATTAACAGGGTCACTTCATTAGGAGAATGACGTGATTTACATGACCCATTCCGTTAGCTTAGCACCCGATCGTTTAGTATGTTGCTATTGCTTTCTTCATGACTTATACATGTTCCTATGACTATGAGATTATGCAACTCCCGTTTACCGGAGGAACACTTTGTGTTGTACCAAACGTCACAACGTAACTGGGTGATTATAAAGGTGCTCTACAGGTGTCTCCAAAGGTACTTGTTGGGTTGGCGTATTTCGAGATTAGGATTTGTCACTCCGATTGTCGGAGAGGTATCTCTGGGCCCTCTCGGTAATGCACATCACTTAATCCTTGCAAGCATTGCAACTAATGAGTTAGTTGCGGGATGATGTATTATGGAACGAGTAAAGAGACTTGCCGGTAACGAGATTGAACTAGGTATTGAGATACCGATGATCGAATCTCGGGCAAGTAACATACCGATGACAAAGGGAACAACGTATGTTGTTATGCAGTCTGACCGATAAAGATCTTCGTAGAATATGTGGGAGCCAATATGAGCATCCAGGTTCCGCTATTAGTTATTGACCGGAGACGTGTCTCGGTCATGTCTACATAGTTCTTGAACCCGTAGGGTCCGCACGCTTAACATTTCGATGACATTTATATTATGAGTTTATATGTTTTGATGTACCAAAGGTTGTTTGGAGTTCCGGATGTGATCACGGACATGACGAGGAGTCTCAAAATGGTCGAGACATGAAGATTGATATATTGGAAGCCTATGTTTGGATATCGGAAGTGTTCCGGGTGAAATCGGGATTTTACCAGAGTACCGGAAGGTTACCCGACCCCCCCCCCCCCCGGGGGGGGGGGGCTTAATGGGCCTACATGGGCCTTAGTGGAAATAGAGGGCAGCAAGGGGAGTGTGGGGCGCGCCCTCCCAAGGCCCAAACCGAATTGGTTTGGGGCAAAGGGGGCCGGCCCCCTCTTTCCTTCTCCCCCTCTCTCTTTCCTTCTCCCAAGTCCTAGTCCAACTAGGAAAGGGGAGGAGTCCTACTCCCACCGGGAGTAGGACTACTCCTGGCGCGCCTCCTCCCTGGCCGGCTGCACCCCCCTTGCTCCTTTATATACGAGGGCAGGGGGCACCCCATAGACACAACAATTGATCGTTTGATCTTTTAGTCATGTGCGGTGCCCCCTCCACCATAGTCCACCTCGATATTACTGTAGTGGTGATTAGGCGAAGCCCTGCGTCGGTAGAACATCAACATCGTCACCACGCCGTCGTGCTAACGAAACTCTCCCTCAACACTCAGCTGGATCGGAGTTCGTGGGACGTCATCGAGCCGAACGTGTGCTGAACTCGGAGGTGTCGTACGTTATCGGTCGGATCGTGAAGACGTACGACTACATCAACCGCGTTGTGCTAACGCTTCCGCTTTCGGTCTATGAGGGTACGTGGACAACACTCTCCCCTCTCGTTGCTATGCATCACCATGATCTTGCGTGTGCGTAGGAATTTTTTTGAAATTACTACGTTCCCAACAGTGGCATCCGAGCCAGGTTTTATGCATAGATGTCATGTGCACGAGTAGAACACAAGTGAGTTGTGGGTGATATAAGTCATACTACTTACCAGCATGTCATACTTTGGTTTGGCGGTATTGTTGGATGAAGCGGCCCGGACCAACATTACGCGTACGCTTACGCGAGACTGGTTCTACCGACGTGCTTTGCACACAGGTGGCTGGCGGGTGTCAGTTTCTCCAACTTTAGTTGAACCGAGTGTGGCTACGCCCGGTCCTTGCGAAGGTTAAAAGAGCACCAACTTGAGAAACTATCGTTGTGGTTTCGATGCGTAGGTAAGAACGGTTCTTGCTAAGCCCGTAGCAGCCATGTAAAACTTGCAACAACAAAGTAGAGGACGTCTAACTTGTTTTTGCAGGGCATGTTGTGATGTGATATGGTCAAGACATGATACTAAATTTTATTGTATGAGATGATCATGTTTTGTAACCGAGTTATCGACAACTGGTAGGAGCCATATGGTTGTCGCTTTATTTTATGCAATGCAATCGCCCTGTAATGCTTTACTTTATCACTAAGCTGTAACACCCCGGATATGATTTTCCTAATATGTACTCCAACTCTTGCCGTTTCCGGTGTTAAGTTATTTTTTTTCTCGGGTTCGGTTTTTTGTCTCCATGTGTTATTATCGTTGTCATGCATCTCATATCATTTCATCATGTGCATTGCATTTGCATACGTGTTCATCTCTTGCATTCGAGCATTTTCCCCGTTGTTCGTTTTGCATTCCGGCGCTCCGTTCTCCTCCAGTGGTCATTTCTTTATTTCTTTCGTGTGTGGGGATTAAACATTTCCGTATTGGACCGAGACTTGCCAAGCGGCCTTGGTTTACTACCGGTAGACCGCCTGTCAAGTTTCGTACCATTTGGACTTCGTTTGATGCTCCAACGGTTAACCGAGGGACCAAAAAGGCCTCGTGTGTGTTGCACCCCAACACCCCTCCATTTTGGCCCAAAACCCACCAAAACCCTCTCCATCATCTAGAGCGTTCGATCACGATCGCGTGGCCGAAAACCGCACCTCATTTGGACTCTCCTAGCTCCCTCTACCTATAAATATGTGCACTCCTCCAAAAATTCGGGCGAAACCCTAGTCTTCCCCTTCCTCCGCGCGCCGGACACGTCCGCCCGGCGCCGGACACGTCCGCCGCCATCCCCTCGCCCAATCTCCGTGTGCCACGTCACCGGGCCGCGCCCCACTTCACCGCCGCCGCCGCCGAAGCCCGCAGGGCCCGCGGGAGGCCCTCCCGGCCCGGATTGGGCGCCGCCGCCCGTGAGGGACCCCGCCGCCCTGCTCGCCTCCTCCGCCGCCCAGTTCGCCAGATGCCGCCACCCAGCTCGCCGACTGCCGCCCCCTCGTCCCCGGCGTCGCCCCGCGCCCGCCGGCGACCTCCATCGCTGCCCCGCGCCGGGATTCGGCCGGATCCGGCGAGATCCACCCCGGATCCGCCATCTTCGGCGAGTTCCGCCTCCTTCCCCGCCATCTCCGGCGAGTCTCGCGCCGGCGAGCCTCGGTTTCTGTGCCCCGTTGACTTTTACCTCAAGGTTGTTTTTTGCACTAAGTCCCCAGTTTGCAATATTTTTAGGCATCTTCATCTTACCATATCTCATCACCCGTAGCTCCGTTTTGGGCGTGTAGCATATCAAAATGTTCGTCTCAGAGAGCACATCATTTCATCTCATTGCATCATTTTCATTTGAGTTCATCTTGATGCCCGAAATGCTGTTAGAAGAGTGCTATTTGAGATAATTGTCAGATCTGCTGCTCCAATTAGATATTTGTCATTTTTGCCATGATTATTGTGTGCATGATATGCCCCTGAGCTCTACATGAGTTTTGTTATATGTTTTGCCATCTATCCAGAGGTGCAACCCATGTATTTTTGTGATGTGTTTGGTGACTAGCACAAGCTTGCAAAGTGGAGCATTCGTTAATGCTGATTTCAGGGACTTAGCATTTCCACAAAGTCACTGAGCTGTTTATCTCAATATGCCATATGTTCATGTTGTTTCCTAGTGATCCGTGCCTCTTTTGAGGATGATAAGTAAGGATGTTTTGTTAGTCTTGTAGTGCTCTATCCATCCATGTCTTTTTTGCAATTATGGAGCACCCTAGCTTGAGTCAATCGAGCTCTACTTTTGCCATTTCGTGAATCTGGGCAGATTGTCTACTTGTTAGCAATTTTGCCGAGGATGTTGTAGTTGATCCGTGCATGCTATGCTATTGTACTTGCCATGTCTAGCTTGTATTTTGTGTATTCTTGATGGGTGTATGCTTAGATTGTCATGACTTGCTCTGTAGTGAGTGCATCGAGCTCGTAAACATGCCTACTTGATATCTGTTTCAGCATGCTCCAGTTTTCACTAAGTCTGAAAACTGATTATGTTTTTGCCATGTTCACATGCTTGCAAATGTATTTTCTGATCCCTTTAGGCTCAAGGTCACTAAGGGACGTTTGTTAAGCTCTTTGAGTAGCTCCATGCCATGCTTTACTTTGCCATGTTCACGTCCTGTAGCATATTGTTTTCATGCTCCAAAGAGTGCTATCTGATCTGAAATTCCAGACAAGTGTTAATTTCACTAAGTCTGAAATCTGTTTACCAAATGCATTTTTGCCATGCTTGTTTGAACCTGTTAATGGATGAATTGGCCGTAGCTCAGTGCTAGTCTTTTGTTAAGCTTCATGAGTGGATCCCTGCCATGTATTTTGATCCCATGTTTGAGTGCTGTAGCATGTTCATCTTGTTGCATTTAGATGGCTACTTGCTGTAAATCGCAGAACGTGGCCATATTTAAATTGCTTGCCTTTTCCAAACCGTAACTCCGATTCCGGCGTTCTTTATATCGTTTTCAAGCGATTTCATCTCATCTTTCCAGTGGCACACTTGGATTTCCAAGTTGAGGCCAGGTTCTTTCATTCCTTGTCAAATCTTGCATATGCATCACATATTGCATCCCGCATAGCATTCCATCCTTGCATCATGTTGTTTGATGCTTGCACGTGGTTGATTGTGTCCTTGTTGCTTGTTTGTCTTGTTTGGGTAGAGCCGGGAGACGAGTTCGCTAACGAGGAGCCCGTTGAGTTTGCTTTCGAGGATCCAGTCAACTCTGACAACTTTGCAGGCAAGATGATCATACCCTCGAAATCACTACTATCTTTGCTATGCTAGATGCTCGCTGTTTTTGCTATGCCTATGCTACGATGCCTACCACTTGCTTATCATGCCTCCCAAATTGTCATGTCAAACCTCTAACCCACCATGTCCTAGCAAACCGTTGATTGGCTATGTTACCGCTTTGCTCAGCCCCTCTTATAGCGTTGCTAGTTGCAGGTGAAGATTGGAGACCGTTCCTTGTTGGAACATTATTTACTTGTTGGGATATCATTTTATTGTCATGTTATCTTAATGCATCTATATACTTGGTAAAGGGTGGAAGGCTCGGCCTCTCGCCTAGTGTTTTGTTCCACTATTGCCGCCCTAGTTTCTATCATATCGGTGTTATGTTCCCGGATTTTGCGTTCCTTACACGGTTGGGTTATAATGGGAACCCCTTGATAGTTCGCCTTGATTAAAGATTTTCCAGCAATGCCCAACCTTGGTTTTACCATTTGCCACCTAGCCTCTTTTTCCCTTGGGTTTCCGGAGCCCGAGGGTCATCTTATTTTTAACCCCCCCCCCCCCCGGGCCAGTGCTCCTCTGAGTGTTGGTCCAACCTAGAGCCCCTTGCAGCGCCACCTTGGGGAAACTCGAGGGCTGGTTTTAGTTGTATGGATTGCTTATCCGATTGTGCCTTGAGAACGAGATATGTGCAGCTCCTATCGGGATTTGTCGGCACATTCGGGCGGTGTTGCTGGATTGGTTTTAACCTGTCGAAGTGTCTTGAAGAACCGAGGTGCCGAGTCTGATCGGAACGTCTCGGGAGGAGGTCTATTCCTTCGTTGACCATGAGAGCTTGTCATGGGCTAAGTTTGGACTCCCCTGCAGGGATTTGAACTTTCGAAAGCCGTACCCGCGGTTATGGGCAGATGGGAATTTGTTAATGTCCGGTTGTAGACAACTTGAACCTTAACTTAAATAAAATGAATCAACAGTGTGAGTTACCGTGATGGTCTCTTCTCGACGGAGTCCGGGAAGCGAACACGGTGTTGGAGTAATGCTTGCGCAGGTTGCTCTCTCGTTTCTCGCTCGCGCTTTGCCTCCTCTTCTCTCTCTCTTTTGCGAACAGGATAGCCACCATATATGCTAGCCGCTTGCTGCAGCTCCACATATTTTCCTTGCCTTACCTATTAAGCTTAAATAGTCTTGATCGCGAGGGTGCGAGATTGCCGAGTCCCTGTGGCTCACAGATTACTTCCAAACCAGATGCAGGGTCTGATGATTCCGCTCCAGATGACGCACTTGAGCTCAAGTGGGAGTTCGACGAGGACTCACGCCGATACTACGTGTCTTTCCCTAATGATCAGTAGTGGTGCCCAGTTGGGGTGATCGGGACCGTGTCGCATGTTGGGTTATCTTTTATTTTGGCGCCGTAGTCGGGCCATGAGTGTTTGAATGTTGTAATGCTATTTATGTTCTTGATTGACGTGGCGAGTGTAAGCCAACTATGTATCTCCCCTTTATTATTTATATTACATGGGATGTTGTGAAGATTGCCTAACTTGCGACATTGCTTTCAATGCGGTTATGTCTCTAAGTCGTGCCTCGACACGTGGGAGCTATAGCCGCATCGAGGGTGTTACATAAGCGGTAGCGATAGTCGTAGAAGCATCAGATTGGCGAGACGACAACGATGCTATGATGGAGATCAAGGTGTCGCGCCGGTGACGATGGTGATCATGACGGTGCTTTGGAGATGGAGATCACAAGCACAAGATGATTATGGCCATATCATATCACTTATATTGATTGCATGTGATGTTTATCTTTTATGCATCTTATCTTGCTTTGATTGACGGTAGCATTATAAGATGATCTCTCACTAAATTTCAAGATAAAAAAGTGTTCTCCCCGAGTATGCACCGTTGCCAAAGTTCGTCATGCCCAGACACCACGTGATGATCGGGTGTGATAAGCTCTACGTCCATCTACAACGGGTGCAAGCCAGTTTTGCACACGCAGAATACTCAGGTTAAACTTGACGAGCGTGGCATATGCAGATATGGCCTCGGAACACTGAGACCGAAAGGTCGAGCGTGAATCATATAGTAGATATGATCAACATAGTGATGTTCACCATTGAAAACTACTCCATTTCACGTGATGATCGGTTATGGTTTAGTTGATTTGGATCACGTGATCACTTAGAAGATTAGAGGGATGTCTTTCTAAGTGGGAGTTCATAAGTAATATGATTAATTGAACTTAAATTTATCATGAACTTAGTACCTGATAGTATCTTGCTTGTCTATGTTTGATTGTAGATAGATGGCCCGTGCTGTTGTTCCGTTGAATTTAATGCGTTCCTTGAGAAAGCAAAGTTGAAAGATGATGGTAGCAATTACACGTACTGGGTCCGTAACTTGAGGATTATCCTCATTGCTGCTCAGAAGAATTACGTCCTGGAAGCACCGCTGAGTGCCAGGCCTGCTGCTGATGCAACTGACAATGTTAAGAACATCTGGCAGAGCAAAGCTGATGACTACTCGATAGTTCAGTGTGCCACGCTTTACGGCTTAGAACCGGGACTTCAACGACGTTTTGAACGTCATGGAGCATATGAGATGTTCCAGGAGTTGAAGTTAATATTTCAAACGAATGCCCGGATTGAGAGATATGAAGTCTCCAATAAGTTCTACAGCTGCAAGATGGAGGAGAATAGTTCTGTTAGTGAACATATACTCAGAATGTCTGGGTACCATAATCACTTAACTCAGCTGGGAGTTAATCTTCCGGTTGATACTGTCATTGACAGAGTTCTACAATCACTGCCACCAAGCTACAAGAGTTTGTGATGAACTATAATATGCAAGGGATGGATAAGATAATCCCTGAGCTCTTCGCAATGCTAAAGGCTACGGAGGTAGAAATCAAGAAGGAGCATCAAGTGTTGATGGTCAATAAGACCACCAGTTTCAAGAAAAAGGGTAAAGGGAAGAAGAAGGGGAACTTCAAGAAGAACAGCAAGCAAGTTGCTGCTTAGGAGAAGAAACCCAAGTCTGGACCTAAGCCTGAAACTGAGTGCTTCTACTGCAAGCAGACTAGTCACTGGAAGCGGAACTGCCCCAAGTATTTGGCGGATAAGAAGGATGGCAAGGTGAACAAAGGTATATGTGATATACATGTTATTGATGTGTACCTTACTAGAACTCGCAGTAGCACCTGGGTATTTGATACTGGTTTTGTTGCTAATATTTGCAACTCGAAACAGGGACTACAGATTAAGCGAACACTGGCAAAGGACGAGGTGACGATGCGCGTGGGAAATGGTTCCAAAGTCGATGTGATCGCGGTCGGCACACTACCTCTACATCTACCTTTGGGACTAGTATTAGACCTAAATAATTGTTATTTGGTGCCAGCGTTGAGCATGAACATTATATCTGGATCTTGTTTGATGCGAGACGGTTATTCATTTAAATCAGAGAACAATGGTTGTTCTATTTATATGAGTAATATCTTTTATGGTCATGCACCCTTGAAGAGTGGTCTATTTTTGATGAATCTCGATAGTAGTGATACACATATTCATAATGTTGAAACCAAAAGATGCAGAGTTGATAATTATAGTGCAACTTATTTGTGGCACTGCCGTTTAGGTCATATCGGTGTAAAGCGCATGAAGAAACTCCATACTGATGGACTTTTGGAACCACTTGATTATGAATCACTTGGTACTTGCGAACCGTGCCTCATGGGCAAGATGACTAAAATGCCGTTCTCCGGAACTATGGAGAGAGCAACAGATTTGTTGGAAATCATACATACAGATGTATGTGGTCCGATGAATGTTGAGGCTCGTGGCGGATATCGTTATTTTCTCACCTTCACAGATGATTTAAGCAGATATGGGTATATCGACTTAATGAAACATAAGTCTAAAAGATTCGAAAAGTTCAAAGAATTTCAGAGTGAAGTTGAAAATCATCGTAACAAGAAAATAAAGTTTCTACGATTTGATCGTGGAGGAGAATATTTGAGTTACGACTTTGGTCTACATTTGAAACAATGCGGAATAGTTTCGCAACTCACGCCACCCGGAACACCACAGCGTAATGGTGTGTCCGAACGACGTAATCGTACTTTACTTGATATGGTGCGATCTATGATGTCTCTTATAGATTTACCGCTATCATTTTGGGTTATGCTTTAGAGACGGCCGCATTCACATTAAATAGGGCACCATCGAAATCCATTGAGACGGCGCCTTATGAACTGTGGTTTGTCAAGAAACCAAAGTTTTCGTTTCTAAAAGTTTGGGGCTGCGATGCTTATGTGAAAAAGCTTCAACATGATAAGCTCGAACCCAAATCGAAGAAATGTGTCTTCATAGGATACCCAAAGGAGACTGTTGGGTACACCTTCTGTCACAGATCCGAAGGCAAGACATTCATTGCTAAGAATGGATCCTTTCTAGAGAAGGAGTTTCTCTCGAAAGAAGTGAGTGGGAGGAAAGTCGAACTTGATGAGGTAACTATACCTGCTCCTCTATTGGAAAGTAGTTCATCACAGAAACCGGTTTCTATGACGCCTACACCAATTAGTGAGGAAGTTAATGATGCTGATCATGGAACTTCAGACCAAGTTACTACTGAACCCCGTAGATCAACCAGAGTAAGATCCGCACCAGAGTGGTACGGTAATCCTGTTCTGGAAGTCATGCTACTAGATCATGATGAACCTACGAACTATGAAGAAGCGATGGTGAGCCTAGATTCCGCAAAATGGCTTGAGGCCATGAAATCTGAGATGGGATCCATGTATGAGAACAAAGTATGGACTTTGGTTGACTTGCCCGATGATCGGCAAGAAATTGAGAATAAATGGATCTTCAAGAAGAAAACTAATGCTGACCGTAATGTTACTGTCTACAAAGCTCGACTTGTTGCGAAAGGTTTTTGACAAGTTCAAGGGATTGACTATGATGAGACTTTCTCACCCGTAGCGATGCTTAAGTCTGTCCGAATCATGATAGCAATTTCCGCATTTTATTATTATGAAATTTGGCAAATGGATATCAAAACTGCATTCCTGAATGGATTTCTGGAAGAAGAGTTGTATATGATGCAACCGCAAGGTTTTGTCGATCCAAAGGGAGCTAACAAAGTGTGCAAGCTCCAGCGATCCATTTATGGACTGGTGCAAGCCTCTCGGAGTTGGAATAAATGCTTTGATAGTGTGATCAAAGCATTTGGTTTTATACAGACTTTTGGAGAAGCCTGTATTTAAAAGGAAGTGAGTGGGAGCTCTGTAGCATTTCTGATATTATATGTGGATGCCATATTGTTGATTAGAAATGATATAGAATTTCTGGATAGCATAAAGGGATACTTGAATAAGAGTTTTTCAATGAAAGACCTCGGTGAAGCTGCTTACATATTGGGCATCAAGATCTATAGAGATAGATCAAGACGCTTAATTGGACTTTCACAAAGCACATACCTTGACAAAGTTTTGAAGAAGTTCAAAATGGATCAAGCAAAGAAAGGGTTCTTGCCTGTGTTACAAGGTGTGAAGTTGAGTAAGACTCAATGCCCGACCACTGCAGAAGATAGAGAGAAAATGAAAGATGTTCCCTATGCTTCAGCCATAGGCTCTATAATGAATGCAATGCTGTGTACCAGACCTGATGTGTGCCTTGCTATAAGTCTAGCAGGGAGGTACCAAAGTAATCCAGGAGTGGATCACTGGACAGCGGTCAAGAACATCCTGAAATACCTGAAAATGACTAAGGAAATGTTTCTCGATTATGGAGGTGACAAAGAGCTCATCGTAAATTATTACGTTGATGCAAGCTTTGACACTGATCCGGATGATTCTAAATCGCAAACCGGATACGTGTTTACATTGAACGGTGGAGCTGTCAGTTGGTGTAGTGGTAAACAAAGCGTTGTGGCGGGATCTACATCTGAAGAGGAGTACATAGCTGCTTCGGAAGCAGCAAATGAAGGAGTCTGGATGAAGGAGTTCATATCCGAACTAGGTGTCATACCTAGTGCATCGGGTACAATGAAAATCTTTTGTGACAATACTGGTGCTATGGCCTTTGCGAAGGAATTGGATTTCACAAGAGAACCAAGCACATCAAGAGACGCTTCAATTCCATCCGGGATCTAGTCCAGGTGGCAGACATAGAAATTTGCAAGATACATACGAATCTAAATGTTGCAGACCCGTTGACTAAGCCTCTTCCACGAGCAAAACATCATCAGCATCAAGACTCCATGGGTGTTAGAATCATTACTGTGTAATCTAGATTATTGACTCTAGTGCAAGTGGGGGACTGGAGGAAATATGCCCTAGAGGCAATAATAAAGTTATTATTTATTTCCTTATATCATGATAAATGTTTATTATTCATGCTAGAATTGTATTAACCGGAAACATAATACATGTGTGAATACATACACAAACAGGTTGTCACTAGTATGCCTCTACTTGACTAGCTCGTTGATCAAAGATGGTTATGTTTCCTAACCATGGACATGAGTTGTCATTTGATTAACGGGGTCACTTCATTAGGAGAATGATGTGATTGACATGACCCATTCCGTTAGCTTAGCACCCGATCGTTTAGTATGTTGCTACTGCTTTCTTCATGACTTATACATGTTCCTATGACTATGAGATTATGCAACTCCCGTTTACCGGAGGAACACTTTGTGTGCTACAAAATGTCACAACATAACTGGGTGATTATAAAGGTGCTCTACAGGTGTCTCCGAAGGTACTTGTTGGGTTGGCGTATTTCGAGATTAGGATTTGTCACTCCGATTGTCGGAGAGGTATCTCTGGGCCCTCTCGGTAATGCACATCACTTAAGCCTTGCAAGCATTGAAACTAATGAGTTAGTTGCGGGATGATGTATTACGGAACGAGTAAAGAGACTTGTCGGTAACGAGATTGAACTAGGTATTGAGATACCGACGATCGAATCTCGGGCAAGTAACATACCGATGACAAAGGGAACAACGTATGTTGTTATGTGGTCTGATCGATAAAGATCTTCGTAGAATATGTGGGAGCCAATATGAACATCCAGGTTCAGCTATTGGTTATTGACCAGAGACATGTCTCGGTCATGTCTACATAGTTCTCGAACCCGTAGGGTCCGCACGCTTAACATTTCGATGACAATTATATTATGAGTTTATATGTTTTGATGTACCGAAGGTTGTTCGGAGTTCTGGATGTGTTCATGTACATGATGAGGAGTCTCGAAATGGTCGAGACATGAAGATTGATATATTGGAAGCCTATGTTTGGATATCGGAAGTGTTCCGGGTGAAATCAGGATTTTGCCGGAGTACCAGGAGGTTACCGGAACCCCCCGGGGCTTAATGGGCCTACATGGGCCTTAGTGGAAATAGAGGGAAGCAAGGGGAGTGTGGGGCGCGCCCCCCCAAGGCCCAAACCGAATTGGTTTGGGGCAAGACGGTCGGCCCCCTCTTTCCTTCTCCCCCTCTCTCTTTCCTTCTCCCATGTCCTAATCCAACTAGGAAGGGGGGGGAGTCCTACTCCCGGTGGGATTAGGACTCCTCCTGGCGCCTCCTCCTTGGCCAGCCGCAACCCCCCTTGCTCCTTTATATACGGGGGCAGGGGGCACCCCATAGACACAACAATTGATCGTTTGATCTTTTAGCCGTGTGCGGTGCCCCCTCCACCATAGTCCATCTCAATATTACTGTAGTGGACCAGTGGTGCTTAGGCGAAGCCCTGTGTTGGTAGAACATCAACATCGTCACCACGCCATCGTGCTGACGAAACTCTCCCTCAACACTCGGCTGGATCGGAGTTCGAGGGACGTCATCAGGCTGAACGTGTGCTGAACTCGGAGGTGCCGTATGTTCGGTACTTGATCGGTCGGATCGTGAAGACGTACGACTACATCAACCGCGTTGTGCTAACGCTTCCGATTTCGATCTACGAGGGTACGTGGACAACACTCTCCCATCTCGTTGCTATTCATCACCATGATCTTGCGTGTGCGTAGGATTTTTTTTTGAAATTACCATGTTCCCCAACAGTGGTATCAGAGCCAGGTTTTATGCGTAGATGTCATATGCACGAGTAGAACACAAGTGAGTTGTGGGTGATATAAATCATACTACTTACCAGCATGCCATACTTTGGTTCGGCGGTATTGTTGGATGAAGCGGCCCGGACCGACAATACCGCCGAACCAAAGTATGACATGCTGGTAAGCAGTATGACTTATATCGCCCACAACTCACTCGCGTTCTACTCGTGCATATGACATCTACGCATACAACCTGGCTCGGATGCCACTGTTGGGGAACGTAGTAATTTCAAGAAATTTCCTACGCACACGCAAGATCATGGTGATGCATAGCAACGAGAGGGAGAGTGTTGTCCACGTACCCTCATAGACGGAAAGCGGAAGCGTTAGCACAACGCGGTTGATGTAGTCATACGTCTTCACGATCCGACCGATCAAGTACCGAACGTACGGCACCTCCGAGTTCAGCACACGTTCAGCCTGATGACGTCCCTCGAACTCCGATCCAGCCGAGTGTTGAGGGAGAGTTTCGTCAGCACGACGGCGTGGTGACGATGTTGATGTTCTACCGACGCAGGGCTTCGCCTAAGCACCACTGCAGTAATATCGAGGTGGACTATGGTGGAGGGGCACCGCAGACGCCTAAAAGATCAAACGATCAATTGTTGTGTCTATGGGGTGCCTCCCTGCCCCCGTATATAAAGGAGCAAGGGGGGGAGGGGTGCGGCCGGCCAGGGAGGAGGCGCGCCAGGAGGAGTCCTACTCCCACCGGGAGTAGGACTCCCCCCTTTCCTAGTTGGATTAGGACATGGGAGAAGGAAAGAGAGAGGGGGAGAAGGAAAGAGGGGGCCGGCCCCCCTTGCCCTAAACCAATTCGGTTTGGGCCTTGGGGGGCGCGCCCCACACTGCCCTTGCTGCCCTCTATTTCCACTAAGGCCCATGTAGGCCCATTAAGCCCCCGGGGGGTTCGGGTAACCTTCCGGTACTCCGATAAAATCCCGATTTCACCCGGAACACTTCCGATATCCAAACATAGGCTTCCAATATATCAATCTTCATGTCCGACCATTTCGAGACTCGTCGTCATGTCCGTGATCACATCCGAAACTCCGAACAACCTTCTGTACATCAAAACATATAAACTCATAATATAACTGTCATCGAAACGTTAAGCGTGCGGACCCTACGGGTTCGAGAACTATGTAGACATGACCGAGACACGTCTCCGGTCAATAACAAATAGCAGAACCTGGATGCTCATACTGGCTCCCACATATTCTACGAAGATCTTTTATCGGTCAAACCGCATAACAACATACGTTATTCCCTTTGTCATCGGTATGTTACTTGCCCGAGATTCGATCGTCGGTATCTCAATACCTAGTTCAATCTCGTTACCGGCAAGTCTCTTTACTCGTTCCGTAATACATCATCCTGCAACTAACTCATTAGTTGCAATGCTTGCAAGGCTTAAGTGATGTGCATTACCGAGAGGGCCCAGAGATACCTCTTCGACAATCGGAGTGACAAATCCTAATCTCGAAATACGCCAACCCAACAAGTACCTTTGGAGACACCTATAGAGCACCTTTATAATCGCTCAGTTATGTTGTGATGTTTGGTAGCACACAAAGTGTTCCTCTGGTAAATGGGAGTTGCATAATCTCATAGTCATAGGAACATGTATAAGTCATGAAGAAAGCAATAGCAACATACTAAACGATCGGGTGCTAAGCTAACGGAATGGGTCATGTCAATCACATCATTCTCCTAATGATGTGACCCCGTTAATCAAATGACAACTCATGTCCATGGTTAGGAAACATAACCATCTTTGATCAACGAGCTAGTCAAGTAGAGGCATACTAGTGACAACCTGTTTGTCTACGTATTCACACATGTATTATGTTTCCGGTTAATACAATTATAGCATGAATAATAAACATTTATCATGATATAAGGAAATAAATAATAACTTTATTATTGCCTCTAGGGCATATTTCCTTCATTTGCATGCAACGCCCCATCCCCTCGCCCTCCTTTGTGGTTGGTCGCGCTTCGCCTGCCTCGGATCCCCATGTGATCCTGCCCCCCCCCCCCCCCCCCCCCGCATCGAGGGATGTGCAGGTTCTCGGTGATTCCTCGAGCCGGCCCTGTTCTCCATCGGTGGTGGACCCTCCCTTGCATGCCGTGAATCCCGAGGCCATGCACCCGCCCACGTTGCTCTCCCTGCTTGACTCGGTGCAGTAGGAGACCAACCAGATCCTTCCACAGCCCAAGCCCGCCCCAAGGCGACGATGCAACACCATCCCTCCCAACTTCACCCCGCGCAGGAGCAACCGCATTGCCAAGACAGATTGTGGATTAGACTCGGAGATGAAAGCTAAACGTGTTCTTCTCCGCCGTCTAGGGCTCCTAGAGGATGATGGCCGGGTGGATGACACTATTCTTGCCAAGTATGCTCAACTCTTCGCGCGGCCGCTTGCGGAGGACGTCGTTCAGGCCTTCACAGATTACTACGGTTGTCAAATCCCTCGCGGTGTCACGCAGCTCCTCGATCGCGCGCTGGTGCAGCCGTTCCTAGTTTCGTCCTAGGGCTTCCTCTTCCGTTTCTTCACCGCCCCCTCTCCTCTCCATGGATTTTAATCTCAAGATGGTTTTCTGGAATGTGCGCGGGCTTAACTCCCACGCGAGATGTATGGTTGTTCAGTCTTTGATTTCATTTGTCTCCCCCTCGATCGTCTGCCTTAGCGAGACGAAGCTCGCTGTGATCACCGCCGCGCTTGTTGTTCAGACCCTGGGTCCTATGTTTGGGGGTGACTTCCTCTTCCTCCCTGCGTTCAGGACTCGTGGTGGCATCCTGGTCGCGTGGCACGACTCCAAGATTTCCCTCTCCCGACCGGAGATTGGCGATTACCACGTCTCTGCTCTTGTCACTTCCCCCACCGGCAGGCAGCATTGGTGGCTCTCCTCTGTCTATGGCCCCCAAGACGATGCTGCCAAGGTGGTGTTCCTCGCTGAGCTGCATAGTTTTCGCCTCACCTGCGCGGGCCCCTGGGTCATTGGAGGCGACTTCAACATGATCCTCTCCTTCGCGGATAAGACCAATAATCGCCTGTACCACCGCTCCATGAGCCGTTTTGGCCGCTTCGTTGCTGACATGGAGCTCCGTGACATGTATCTTCATGGTCGCAGATACACTTGGTCAAATGAGCAGGATTCCCCCACCCTCGCGCGCAACGACACGGTCCTCTGCTCGCCTAGCTGGGACGCCTGCCAGCCTGGTTGTTCTCTTCGCTGCCTCGCCTCGACGACTTCTGACCATGCCCCGCTCCTGGTGGACTGCTCCCAACATCACAGTGCTCATCGGCAATCTCACTTCGAGCATTTCTGGTTGAAACTTGATGGCTTCTAGGAGACTGTGACGGAGGCGTGGAATGCCAAGCCTCCGGATGCCGAACCCTTCCGCCGGTTATACCAGCGCCTCAAATTCACAGCCCATCGCCTCCAAAGTTGGAGCGCACGGCGGGTTGGATCGGTGTCTCTCCAGCTACAGGTCGCGCGCGAGCTCACTGCCCGGCTCGACGCGGCGATGGATTTGCGGCCGCTCTCCCTGCTCGAGATCTGGCTACACAAAAGCCTCAAGCTCAAATACCTCGGCCTCGCTTCCCTTGAGCGTTCGATCGCCCGGCAAAGTGTCTGTCTGTCCTAGCTTCGCGATGGGGACACTAACTCGACCTTCCTCAAGATCTGTGCTTCTCACCATCTCCACAAGAATTGCATCCGGCAGCTGCGCGTGGACGACGCGATCGTTTCTGACGAAGCTGGTATGGCGAAAGCTGCTTTCCTCCACTTCGCCAGCATCCTGGGTGCGGCTGACTTGCGTGACTCCACCATCAACCTCGAGGCCTTCGATGGTCGCTCCTTCAACCTTTCGTCCCTCGAGGTTCCTTTCTCTGAGGATGAGATTTGGGCTGCGACGAAGCGGCTTCCGTCCGGGAAGGCGCCGGGCCCCGACAGCTTCACGTCCAAATTTCTTCACGCATGCTGGTATATAATCAAGAAGGACATTTGTGATGCCTTCGACAAGCTCTATCACTTGAACAACATGGGCTTCCAAAAGCTTAGCGAGGCCTTCATCACCCTTCTCCCAAAGAAGCCCGACACCACCCCTCTCTCGGACTACCGGCCGATCAGCCTTATTCACCTTTTGGCCAAGTTGTTCGCCAAGGTCTTGTCGCTCCGGCTCGCCCCTCGTCTTGATGCCATGGTGTCCACTAACCAGAGCGCATTCATGACAATTTCGTCCTTGTGCAGCAGACTGCTCGTCAGCTCCACAACATGCATGCCTCGCGTGTGCTCTTCAAGCTTGACATCGCGCGCGCATTCGACTCCGTCTCCTGGCCGTTCCTACTTCAGATCCTTCGCCACCTGGGCTTTGGTCCACGCTGGCGAGAATGGATCTCCATCCTGCTCTCCACTGCCAAGACCCGCGTTCTGATCAACGACAATCCATGCCCTCCCATCTGCCATGAGAAGGGTTTGCGGCAAGGTGACCCTGTCTCTTCGATGTTATACATCTTGGTCATCAATGCCCTCAACTCTCTCCTCCATTTCGCCATCAGCACTGGCATTCTGTGTCGCCTCACCGAGCACCGAATGGCTTCGAGCATCTCCTTGTACGCCGATGGCATGGTCATCTTTTGTCATCCGGACCCGCAGGAGCTCCTTGCCGTCCGCGAGCTGCTTCGCGTCTTTGGAGCTGCCTCCGGCCTTCACACGAACTTCCAAAAGTGTTTGGCCACGCCTATCCAGTGTTCCGACGTGCAAGTGGTGCAGATCATGAACACACTCTCTTGCCCGATCGCGCCCTTCCCGATCACTTACTTAGGCATCCCCCTCTCAGTTCGAAAAGTCTCCGCGGCTGCCCTTATGCCTCTGGTGGAGCGCATGGCTCGCAAGCTTCCTACATGGCGCGCTTCGCTTCTTTCCCGTGGCGAAAGGTTGGCCTTCGTCCGTCATGTCCTCGCCGCCATGCCTACCCACCTCCTCATGGCCATGGCCCTGAGACCCTCCAATCTCAAGAAGATCAACAACATCATGCGTGAGTTTCTATGGCATGGTTGCAGCGACTCCTCTGGTCGTGGCTATCTAGTCAGCTAGCGCAAGGTGTGTCGCCCCCTAGAGTTTGGGGGCCTCAGCATCTGGGACTTGCAGCGCACTGGCACTGCTCTCCGTGCTCGCTGGCTTTGGCTCAAGGCCACTGACCTCTCCAGGCCCTGGAGCACCTCCACATCCCGACCGACGCCGATGTCCAGACCATCCTCAACGCATCCACGCTTTGGATATTGGGGGACGACAACTCCTGTCTGTTCTGGACAAACAGGTGGATCAGCGGCTTGTCCGTCGCCGACTTGCTCCAGCCGTGCTGGCCTTGGTTCCCAGCCGCTGCAGGCGGATGCGATCTGTCGCGCAGGGTATGCTTGGAAGAGCCTGGATCTCCGACATCCGTGCTGCCATGGGGCCCGAGGCCATGGTGCAGTATGTGGATCTTTGGCGGCTTCTTCAACACATCACCGTCTCTGCCGACCCCGATGAGCTGCATTGGCGTTGGACGAGCAACGACATCTGCTCGGCTAAGTCCTGTTATCAGGCAATGTTCACCGGCTCTACAATCGCCCCGCATTGGAAGCTCACTTGGCGCACTTGGGCCCCCCTCCGCATCTGGTTCTTCGCTTGGTTGGCCGGCATGGATCGCTGCTGGACTGCTGCCCGGCTAGCCCGGCATGGGTGATACGTCTCCAATGTATCTATAATTTATGAAGTATTCATGCCATGTTTACAATAGTTTTATATGATTTTGGTATGATTTGATTAGAACTAACCTGGACTGACGCTATTTTCAGCAGAACTACTGTGGTGTTGTTTTTGTGCAGAAATAAAAGTTCTTGGAATACGATGAAAATCAACGGAGATTTTTTTTGGAAAATATGAAAAATACTGGAGCAAAAATCTACCGGAGGGGAGTCCCGTGGGCCCCACGAGGGTGGGGGGCGCGCCCCCCTATCTCGTGGACTCCCCGAGGGTCCCCCTGACGTGAAATCAACGCCAACTTCTCCTATAAATACAGAAACCTTTGGGAACCTAAGTATTCGAATGATGCAGATTACTACAGACTGTCTTGTTTTTGACAGATTCTGTTTTCTATGTGTTGATCGCTTATTTTGATGAATCTATGGGTAGTATCGGGGGGTATGAACCATGGTGAAGTAGGAATACAATAGATAAAGTGCTAATATGAAATTGGAATAAGTTTGCAACAGTACCTAAAGGTAGTGATTTGCTTTAAGTATACTAACGGATCTCACAAAATTTTTGTTATGTTTTTGTGGATGAAGTGTTCGAAGAACGAGGAGTTACCGATGTGAGAAGAATAAAGAGAGGCAAGAGTTCAAGCTTGGGGTTGCCCAAGGCACCCCAAGTAAATATTCCAAGGATACTCAAGCATCTAAGCTTGGGGATGCCCTGGTTGGCATCCCATCTTTCTTCTTCAACAATTATTGGTATACCTTGGTTTTTGTTTTGTTCACATGATTTGTGTCCTTTATGTTTTTCTTTTTCTTTAAGAACCATGCTAGTATGAGATGTCCCTTCACCAATTTATAGAATGATTCATGTGCTTCACTTATATCTTTTGAGTGCGACCTTATAGAATGCTCTTTGCGCTTCACTTAAATCTTTTGAGTATGGTTTTATAGAATGCTTCGTGTGCTTCACTTATATATATTTTGAGCTTGGGTATTGATTGTAGAATTCTCCATGAACTTCACTTATATCTTTTGGAGTATGAATAATACTATCATCTAAAACGGGTTTGGAAGAGTGTCAACTTTAGGAATTAGTGACCCCACTATTCTGAATGAGAAGAATTTTGCTTATGTGGAGAGTAGAAAATTCTCTATGCTTGTAGATCATGAAAAGAATGCTTTATGTGATAGTTATATTGATTAACTCATTCATGATGCTACTGAAAATATTAGGAGGGAGGAATATATGCTTGTAGGAGTTGCAATAATATCAAGTTTCCTCTCTATGTGCTTAAAGTTTTGAAGTTATACTTGTTTTGCCTTCCTATGATAGTTGATTCTTGTTCCTATAAATTATGTGTTCACAAAATCCCTGGGCATAGGAAGTGAGTTAGATTAAAATATGCTAGTCATATTCTTCATGATGCTCTCTTTATGTTTCAATTCTTTTCTTTTATGTGAGCATCATTGAAATCATCATGCCTGGCTAAAAGACACTAAAGAAAAGCGCCTCTTGGGAGACAACCCAATATTTACCCTTACTGTTTTTGTGCGCGTACATGATTAAGCTACTGTAGTAATCATGTTTTATAGCTTTTGTTTCAATAAAGTGAAAAGTAAGACCTTTGGGAAGACTTGGGTGAAAGTTAATGTGATCTTGCTGTAAAAAACAGAAACTTTGCGCTCACGAGATTAGCTGCAATTTTTTTACAGAAGATTGCTGAGGGAGTCCTGGATTAGGGGGTATCCGGACAGCCGGACTGTTGGACTATGAAGATACAAGATTGGAGACTTCGTTCCATGTCCGGATGGGACTCTCCTTGGCATGAAAGACAAGCTTGGCAATATGGATATGTATATCTCCTCCTTTGTAACCGACCTTGTGTAACCCTAGCTCCCTCTGGTGTCTATATAAACCGAAAGGTTTTAGTCCATAGAATAACATACAATCATACCATAGGCTAGCTTCTAGGGTTTAGCCTCTTCGATCTCGTGGTAGATCAACTCTTGTACTACTCATATTTTAACATATATGAGGCTGGACGACCCGCCCACCCGAGCGCTCCTCGAATTTTGCTTCGTTTTGACCCTCCGATTCGCCATGGTCGCGTCAACGCTGGTGTGCCAACCGTTTGATTTTTACAGTTCATTTTGACCCAGGGTTGTTTCGTGAGCATAGATGACTGGTGGGCTCGGCTAGGCCTTGGATTGGCTGGGTCAGATCCTCTCAGGTGAGCTACTCGTGCTGCATGGCTTGTTGTGTCGCACGCTGACCGGATCGTGCGTCGTGGGGCGCCACAGAGGAGTTGGCCAGCCCATATGCACCCGTTTTTTACGCACGCGCCTGCACTGTACCAATGACGGGTGGGCCGCTCCTTCCCCTGGTCCCACTCGTCCGCTACTCTAACTGCATGTCCCGTCGCGTGGGTGAGTTTTCTCGGGTCAAACGTTTTTGTCCGGTCGTTCCTCATGCGCTGCCCGCGCCGTGCGTCGTGGGGAAGTTACTTCTTCCTACGTCAGGTGCAGAAGCGATGGACCGACGCATGTGCACCCGCGTTTGTGCTGGCGCAATGATGGGTGTGGGCCGCTGCTATTCCTGGCCCCGCTTGTCGGCTGCAGTCGCTGAGCGTGTCTTGGGTTGCACTCAGGATAGGCCCGTCGCGTGCAGGGTCGTCGCGTCGTCTGTTGCGCTCGCGTGTGGGGTCATCACATGCAGGACGGGTCGACTCATGTGTACTCGCCGGGTGCACACCCATCGCTTCATATGGCTCAGACCCATGCATGGCCCCATTCGTCGGTCTCTTCTTTTGTTTTTCTTTGCGTGCACGATGTGCCAGCTTTTGTCTCGTCAGGCACGATTCACATCTGGGAGATTTTGTGCTCCTGTTGCTATTTCCTCCTCTGGCTCGTTGGGTGCTGCCGCTGCAAGTGGGTCTATTTGTTTTCTAGACCCACCCATCTGTGGTTGGCTGTGAATTTGTTCGTGTGAGCTCTTCCTGCTTTTGCGTCCCATCCGGCTTTTGGAGAGAGAACCGGGGCTGAATTCTGCATCGTGGGTTGTGGCCTACTCCATGCGACCATGCCGCGTCACGTCTTGTCTTTTTTTGTGAGCCGTCTGTGACCATCGCTCCATGTTTCGCCCTCTGGCTGGTGGCCCCTGTTCCCTTCTGGTCCCGCACATCAGCGTCGTCCACTTTAAACCGCCCAGAACACTAGACGTAAGACGGTTCGGGCGTCCTCTCCCAGCCGCCTCCTCTTCTCCCTCGACCATGAGGCTCCTCTCGCGCCGCCCGCCTCCTCTTCTCCTTCCTTTCTCTGGACCGGGTGCGTAGTCGCCGCCGTTTATGTCCGCGCAGCCGACCAGCTTCGCGGTGCCCGGAGCGCCTCCGGAGTTCGTCCCCCCTTCCCTGCTACTCTGCTCTCATTAGGGAAGGTCGGATCCATTCACCCCCTCGCCCGGCATCGCTCGGTGAATAAGACAGACGAAATTGATGTGCGCTTCCTCTCCTCTCGCCCAACGAAGGCGGAAGATGCAAGCGGTGGCTCCTCACCTAGCCGTACGGTGATGGATTCAATGGAGAAGAGGAAGCATGTTCCCTCCATTACCTGGTTAGTTGCCAATGCTCACTAAATTTGCACCTCTGCCATGTATAAATTTTGTTGCTTCTTCTGCTGTCATGTTTTTTCTGCCCTTAGCAAATTACTGTCCTACAATTTTTTTATTTGTAAACGTAAATGAAACACGTACACATCTTGTATTTTCTTCTTTCTTATGGCTATGCTTTTCTTTTCTTTTCTTTATTGATTTGTAAATGTAAATGAAACTACTTGTCATTCAGCCTGGTTCAATTTTTGATTCCAGACAGAAAAATATGAGTTAAGATTGGTATCTGATGTTCATGTTTATCTTTGCCTAAAAACACATGATAATTTTATATTTTAGTCTGGTTCTTAGCTTTTCTTTGTTTCGGCCAATCTAAACGGTAGTCGTAGTAATACAACACTGCATTCAGAAATAGCAAGAGGAGATAAAGCTAGGTGCTGCAACTAGGCCGGTGGTGAATCTAATTTTTAGAACTGACCGTGCTTCAAAGTTGGATGTTCCCCTGAGGAATCTCACTGCATCTATAGATCAACAGAACAAACACCTAAAGGCCCTAAGATCTTTATTGTTATACAGAATTTGTTGTCTGACTGTCCAAACGAATTGGATCACCTCGCTATGGAATTAGGAGAAGACAGTTACTTGATCTGACTGTTTACAGTTCCACGGTTTTTCAGAGATCTAAAAGACTATCAGGATAAACAAATTCAATCTGAATTATGGAAGTACGTGTTGTTCTATGTTCTTGGGCATGTAGCAAGCCTAGGAAAAACACTGCCAAGCTTGCGACAGAAAAAGATACAAATGCTCACAATTATTATCTTCTGGTGACCATTTTAGGCTTGTTTCAGGAAGTGAGTATGCAAGATAACTTCAAGCAAAGTGTACAGAGGCTGCAGCTGAAGCTGGATTTTGAAGGTTGCAAGTTGGTGGGTCATCAGTTATTATTAAGTTCAATCCCCTTTGCCGTGTAATATTGTGGTTACATTGACTCTTTTGT
The DNA here is from genome assembly GCF_003073215.2 of Triticum urartu. Lineage (NCBI taxonomy): Eukaryota > Viridiplantae > Streptophyta > Magnoliopsida > Poales > Poaceae > Triticum > Triticum urartu. Next base: position 257,321,065 of record NC_053022.1, on the reverse strand, counting down.
ATAATTGTGCACGCAGGATTCTATTGGAACAATCACTGAAAATGATGAGAGAGTTTGTCTCACATGTGCTGCTCACTGATGAGAAGTAGATTGAAGTGAATGGTGCTAGAGAAGAAGGAGCGGTCGGGAAAGTACACCAGTGATGCCCTGCAAGGCGAGCAACAGGAAGCTAAGGAGATGCTTAGTGTAATCCCTGAGAAGCAAAGAGCGAACCAAAGAACATGTCCGCTTCAAGGGTAAAATCCTCTGTAATCCCTAATTGTGCTTTTGTGAAAATATGATTATTGGGTCCTTCTTCTTAGGTAAAGTTTCTTTCTACAACTCATATAAACACATGTGAATGCACATATTTTAGATCTCATATGAAAGCAACTCAATTGTACACCAAAAGATAGCTGCTGTGTTGATATAGCTTTCTCTCATGCCGTTCTCGATTGCACAATTGTACAATCAAATTCTTATCTCACATGAGGAAGAAAACTTAGTGTGGCATGTTTTACGGAGATACAAATATATAGATGGACATAAAGAAATTCTATTCGAAGCTGTCTAGCTGATTGAGTGAGCTAAAACGTGCTCGAGCCAGTCCTTTGGATATTAATATCTCATCTTGCTCTGTTACCAAACCACTTGGTTTTCTAGGTGCAACAGGAGTAGTCTGATGATAAGGCTGAAGCTATTTCAGCAACTGTTGAAGGAAAGAATGATAAGGCTGACCAGTGTTAGATGACCAAGACCGAAAACAAAAGGTGCCAATTCTTATACTGTGTGTCTACCTCTGCATTTTTAAGCCTAAATAGACACAGCGATTGTTCATCTCTAACCAGAATAACTTCTAAAAAAGGAGCTCTACTACTGGAAGGCATATTAAAGAAATCAAGGCAGTGACTACTCTGCGCCAGCTATGCAGAGATTAATTACCTATAGGTACAACCCAGATATGTTCTCATGTGTTGTTCCTAAATTCATCTGCCATAAGCATGCTTTAACTTTGTGTTCTGTCCTGTGTTTCACTGTAGGTTACCTATCCTATAATATTAGCTTCTCCTCGACTGACATCTCAAGAGGAAAATGGTCCTTCATGCAACTAGGCTCACCATCAACAATGCTCCGCTACAATGCTCTTTGACCAGCTTCAAGAGAGTCTCTTAATGCGTCTGCTACTTGCATGAACAAAGCCACGACCAGGATTTATGTAACCAGTGAACTGAATGCTCCTTATTAAGCATGCTCTAAAACTAGAGTCTTTGGCTGCTCAGGTAGCTATCTCAAAGCAAAGCAAAAACAAAAACTCCCGTATATTATGAAGTGAACTCTAGCTTATTGTGCATGTGTTGTTTGACTGTGGTTTGTCTTTCTATGCGTGATATGCTGCTCCATAGCCTACACACGATTTCTTCTTGAGATAGATATTTTTGGTTACCTTTTTTGGCCACCTCTGCCCCTATTTGTTAGTTTTTTTCCTAATTTAGACTCTGGTGGTCTTCCTTTTCTCACGGCGTTTAGGGATCTGGCCCATTCGTGTTTTTGCTTCTGCCCATTAGGCCCTTTCGTGGCTATAGCTTATATCCAGACACGTTCGTGTGGCTAAGGAGTGGCATTTCAGGGTTTCTTTCCTCGTGACGTCTTGGTGCCCAAGGATTAGGCTGTGGTATTCTTCAACCAACCAAATTAGAATGTGTGTATATATATATATATCTCATTGTGCACAACAAGACACCATTTTTATTATCATATGTACTTCCCTACAGCTAAACTAACTAAAATATATATTTTGTTTTAAATGCGGCTTTGTGTTATTAAATTAAAATGTGTGTATACATCTCTAAATCCTAAACCCTCAAACCATGGATATTTTGTTTCATCGCGAACATGGGTTTAGTGTGCCTCTGCGCCATTTGGCGCAACGGGTCCACTAGTTATCAAGAACAATCAAGCAGGATGTAGGGTATTACCTCCATCAAGAGGGCCCGAACTTGGGTAAACATCGTGTCCCCTGCCTCCTGTTACCATCCGCCTTAGACGCACAGTTCGGGACCCCCTACCCGAGATCTGCCGGTTTTGACACCGACATTGGTACTTTCATTGAGAGTTTCACTGTGCCGTCACCGTAAGGGAGGATGCCTCGTCTTGTCGTCAAAAACAAGATTACCGCCGGGGGAGCCCTGGCTGTCGGCCAAACTCCCCGGCTAGGCAGTTTCATCATGACCGCCCGTTCGGCCGCTGCATCGATGATGACTTCTCGGGTCATCGAAAACAGCCTCCACATTGGCTCGGAATTTGCCGAGCAGATGGATCCAATGAAGCTCTCTTCCCTAAACGAGCTCTTGGATTGCATCGCCGCCTTGGTGTTGGGGAACGCACCAGAATTTCAAAATTTTCTACGCATCACCAAGATCAATCTATGGAGTCATCTAGCAACGAGGGGGAGAGCAGTGCATCTACATACCCTTGTAGATCGCGCGCGGAAGCGTTCAAGAGAACGGGGTTGATGGAGTCGTACTCGTCGTGATCCAAATCACCGATGACCTAGCGCGGAACGGACGACACCTCCGCGTTCAACACACATACGGTTGGGAAGACGTCTCCTCCAACTTGATCCAGCAAGGGGGAAGGAGAGGTTGATGAAGATCCAGCAGCACGACGGCGTGGTGGTGGAAGCAACGGTGATCTCGGCAGGGCTTCACCAAGCACAGGGAGACGGAGGAGTGTCACGGGAGGGAGAGGGAGAGGCCAAGGGCTAGGGTGCGGCTGCCCTCCTTCCCCCCACTATATATAGGGTCCCTAGGGGGGGCGCCGGCCCTAGGAGATCCAATCTCCTAGGGGGGGCGGCGGCCAAGGGTGGCTTGCCCCCCAAGGCAAGTGTGGCGCCCCCACCCCTAGGGTTTCCAACCCTAGGCGCAGGGGGAGGCCCAAGGTGGGCGCACCAGCCCACTAGGGGCTGGTTCCTCTCCCACTTCAGCCCATGGGGCCCTCCGGGATAGGTGGCCCCACCCGGTGGACCCCCGGGACCCTTCCGGTGGTCTCGGTACAATACCGATTACCCCCGAAACTTTCCCGATGGCCAAAACTTGACTTCCTATATATAAATCTTCACCTCCGGACCATTCCGGAACTCCTCGTGACATCCGGGATCTCATCCAGGACTCCGAACAACTTTCAGGTTATCGTATACTAATATCTCAACAACCCTAGCGTCACCGAACCTTAAGTGTGTAGACCCTACGGGTTCGGGAGACATGCAGACATGACCGAGACGACTCTCCGGTCAATAACCAACAGTGGGATCTGGATACCCATGTTGGCTCCCACATGCTCCTCGATGATCTCATCGGATGAACCATGATGTCGAGGATTCAATCAATCCGTATACAATTCCCTTTGTCAATCGATACGTTACTTGCCCGAGACTCGATCGTCGGTATCCCAATACCTCGTTCAATCTCGTTACCGGCAAGTCACTTTATTCATACCGTAATGCATGATCCCGTGATCAACCACTTGATCACATTGAGCTCATTATGATGATGCATTACCGAGTGGGCCCAGAGATACCTCTCCATCATTCAGAGCGACAAATCCCAGTCTTGATTCGTGCCAACCCAACAGACACTTCCGGAGATACCTATAGTGTACCTTTATAGTCACCCAGTTACGTTGTGACGTTTGGCACACCCAAAGCACTCCTACGGTATCCGGGAGTTTCACAATCTCATGGTCTAAGGAAATGATACTTGACATTCGGAAAAGCTACAGCAAACGAACTACACGATCTTTGAGCTATGCTTAGGATTGGGTCTTGTCCATCACATCATTCTCCTAATGATGTGATCCCGTTATCAATGACATCCAATGTCCATAGTCAGGAAACCATGACTATCTTTTGATCAACGAGCTAGTCAACTAGAGGCTCACTAGGGACGTGTTGTGGTCTATGTATTCACACATGTATTACGATTTCCGGATAACACAATTATAGCATGAACAATAGAAAATTATCATGAACAAAGAAATATAATAATAACCATTTTATTATTGCCTCTAGGGCATATTTCCAACAGTCTCCCACTTGCACTAGAGTCAATATTCTAGTTACATTGTGATGAATCGAACACCCATGCAGTTCTGGTGTTGGTCATGTTTTTCTCTAGGGAGAGGTTTAGTCAACGGATCTGCCACATTCAGGTCCGTATGTACTTTAAAAATCTCTATGTCTCCATTTTGAACACTTTCACGAATGGAGTTGAAGCGACGCTTGATATGCTTGGTCTTCCTGTGAAACCTGGGCTCCTTGGCAAGGGCAATAGCTCCAGTGTTGTCACAGAAGAGAGTCATCGGGCCCGACGCATTGGGTATGACTCCTAGGTCGGTAATGAACTCCTTCACCCAGATTGCCTCTTGTGCTGCCTCCGAGGCTGCCATGTACTCCGCTTCACATGTAGATCCTGCCACAACGCTTTGCTTGCAACTGCACCAGCTTACTGCCCCACCATTCAAAATATACACGTATCCGGTTTGCGACTTAGAGTCATCCAGATCTGTGTCGAAGCTAGCATCGACGTAACCCTTTACGACGAGCTCTTCGTCACCTCCATAAACGAGAAACATATCCTTAGTCCTTTTTCAGGTACTTTAGGATATTCTTGACCGCTGTCCAGTGTTCCATGCCGGGATTACTTTAGTACCTTCCTACCAAACTTACGACAAGGTTTACATCAGGTCTGGTACACAACATAGCATACATGATAGACCCTATGGCCGAGGCATAGGGGACGACACTCATCTTTTCTCTATCTTCTGCCGTGGTCAGGCATTGAGCCATGCTCAATCTCGTACCTTGCAATACAGGCAAGAACCCCTTCTTTGACTGATCCATTTTGGACTTCTTCAATATCTTGTCAAGGTACGTACTCTGTGAAAGACCAATGAGGCGTCTCGATCTATCTCTATAGATCTTGATGCCTAATATATAAGCAGCTTCTCCAAGATCCTTCATTGAAAAACACTTGTTCAGGTAGGCCTTTATGCTTTCCAAGAATTCTATATCATTTCCCATCAACAGTATGTCATCCACATACAATATGAGAAATGCTACAGAGCTCCCACTCACTTTCTTATAAATGCAGGCTTCTCCATAAGTCTGCGTAAACCCAAACGCTTTGATCATCTCATCAAAACGAATGTTCCAACTCCGAGATGCTTGCACCAGCCCATAAATCGAGCGTTGGAGCTTGCACACCTTGTCAGCATTCTTAGGATCGACAAAACCTTCCGGCTGTATCATATACAATTCTTCCTTAAGGAAACCATTAAGGAATGCCGTTTTGACGTCCATTTGCCATATCTCATAATCATAGAATCCGGCAATTGCTAACATGATTCGGACGGACTTCAGCTTCGCTATGGGTGAGAAAGTCTCATCGTAGTCAACCCCTTGAACTTGTCGATAACCCTTAGCGACAAGCCGAGCTTTATAGATGGTCACATTACCATCCGCGTTTGTCTTCTTCTTAAAGATCCATTTATTTTCTATGGCTCGCCGATCATCGAGCAAGTCAGTCAAAGTCTATACTTCGTTTTCATACATGGATCCTATCTCGGATTTCATGGCTTCCAGCCATTTGTCGGAATTCGGGCCCGCCATCGCTTCTTCATAGTTCGAAGGTTCACCATTGTCTAACAACATGATTTCCAAGACAGGGTTGCCGTACCACTCTGGTGCGGAACGTGTCCTCGTGGACCTACGAAGTTCAGTAGCAACTTGATCTGAAGTTTCATGATCATCATCATCAACTTCCTCTCTAGTTGGTGCAAGCACCTCAAGAGCATTTTCTTGAGCTGCGCCACTTACCGGTTCAAGAGGTAATACTTCATCAAGTTCTACTTTCCTCCCACTTATTTCTTTCGAGAGAAACTCTTTCTCTAGAAAGGATCCATTCTTGGCAACAAAGATCTGAGGTAGAAGGTATACCCAATAATTTCTTTAGGGTATCCTATGAAGATGCATTTTTCCGATTTGGGTTCGAGCTTTTCAGGTTGAAGTTTCTTGACATAAGCATCGCATCCCCAAACTTTTAGAAATGACAACTTAGGTTTCTTCCCAAACCATAATTCGTACGGTGTCGTCTCAACGGATTTCGACGGAGCCCTATTTAAAGTGAATGCGGAAGTCTCTAAAGCATAGCCCCAAAATGACAGCGGTAGATCGGTAAGAGACATCATAGATCACACCATATCCAATAGAGTGCGATTACGATGTTCGGACACACCATTACGCTGAGGTGTTCCAGGCGGCGTGAGTTGTGAAACTATTCAACATTTTCTTAAGTGTGTGCCAAATTCGTGACTCAAGTATTCTCCCCCATGATCTGATCGCAAGAACTTGGTTTTCCTGTCACGTTGATTCTCAACCTCACTCTGAAATTCCTTGAACTTTTCAAAGGTCTCAGACTTGTGTTTCATTAAGTAGACATACCCATATCTACTCAAGTCATCAGTGAGGGTAAGAACATAACGATAGCCACCGCGAGCCTCAACACTCATTGGACCGCACACATTAGTATGTATGATTTCCAATAAGTTGGTTGCTCGCACCATTGTTCCTGAGAACGGAGTCTTGGTAATTTTACCCATGAGGCATGGTTCGCACGTGTCAAATGATTCATAATCAAGAGACTCCAAAAGTCCATCTGCATGGAGCTTCTTCATGCGTTTGACACCTATGTGACCAAGGCGGTAGTGCCACAAGTATGTGGGACTATCATTATCAACCTTACATCTTTTGGTATTCACACTATGAATATGTGTAACATTACGCTCGAGATTCATTAAGAATAAACCATTCACCAACGGAGCATGACCATAAAACATATCTCTCATATAAATAGAACAACCATTATTCTCGGATTTAAATGAGTAGCCGTATCGAATTAAACGAGATCCTGATACAATGTTCACGCTCAAAGCTGGCACTAAATAACAATTATTGAGGTTTAAAACTAATCCCGTAGGTAAATGTAGAGGCAGCGTGCCAACGGCGATCACATCGACCTTGGAACCATTCCCGACGCGCATCGTCACCTCGTCCTTCGCCAGTCTCCGCTTATTCCGCAGCTCCTGCTTTGAGTTACAAATGTGAGCAACCGCACCGGTATCAAATACCCAGGAGCTACTATGAGTACTGGTAAGGTACACATCAATTACATGTATATCACATATACCTTTAGTGTTCCCGGCCTTCTTGTCCGCTAAGTATTTGGGGCAGTTCTGCTTCCAGTGACCACTTCCCTTGCAATAAAAACACTCAGTCTCAGGCTTGGGTCCATTCTTTGGCTTCTTCCCGGTAGCTTGCTTACCGGGCGCGGCAACTCCCTTGCCGTCCTTCTTGAAGTTCTTCTTACCCTTGCCTTTCTTGAACTTAGTGATTTTATTCACCATCAACACTTGATGTTCCTTTTTGATTTCCATCTCTGCTGATTTCAGCATTGAATATACCTCAGGAATGGTCTTTTCCATCCCCTGCATATTGAAGTTCATCACAAAGCTCTTGTAGCTCGGTGGAAGCGACTGAAGGATTCTGTCAATGACCGCGTCATCCGAGAGATTAACTCCCAGTTGAGTCAAGCGGTTATGCAATCCAGACATTTTGAGTATGTGCTCACTGACAGAACTATTTTCCTCCATCTTACAGCTGAAGAACTTGTCGGAGACTTCACTCTCGACCCGGGCATGAGCTTGGAAAACCATTTTCAGCTCTTCGAACATCTCATATGCTCCGTGTCTCTCAAAACGCTTTTGGAGCCCCGGTTCTAAGCTGTAAAGCATGCCGCACTGAATGAGGGAGTAATCATCAGCACGTGACTGCCAAGCGTTCATAACGTCTTGGTTCTCTGGGATGGGTGCGTCACCTAGCAGCGCTTCTAGGACATAATCTTTCTTGGCAGCTATGAGGATGATCCTCAGGTTCCGGACCCAGTCCGTATAGTTGCTGCCATCATCTTTCAGCTTGGTTTTCTCTAGGAACGCGTTGAAGTTGAGGACAACGTGGGCCATTTGATCTACAAGACATATTGTAAAGATTTTAGACTAAGTTCATGATAATTAAGTTCATCTAATCAAATTATTCAATGAACTCCCACTCAGATAGACATCCCTCCAGTCATCTAAGTGAAACATGATCCGAGTTAACTAGGCCGTGTCCGATCATCACGTGAGATGGACTAGTCAACATCGGTGAACATCTTCATGTTGATCGTATCTTCTATACGACTCATGCTCGACCTTTCGATCTTCCGTGTTCCGAGGCCATGTCTGTACATGCTAGGCTCGTCAAGTCAACCTAAGTGTATTGCGTGTGTAAATCTGGCTTACACCTATTGTATCCGAACGTTAGAATCTATCACACCAGATCATCACGTGGTGCTTCGAAACAACGAACCTTCGCAACGGTGCACAGTTAGGGGGAACACTTTCTTGAAATTATTACGAGGGATCATCTTATTTAAGCTACCGTCGTTCTAAGCAAATAAGATGTAAAACATGATAAACATCACATGCAATCAAATAGTGACATGATATGGCCAATATCATTTGCTCCTTTTGATCTCCATCTTCGGGGCTTCATGATCATCGTTGTCACCGGCATGACACCATGATCTCCATCATCATGATCTCCATCATCGTGTCTTCTTGAATTTGTCTCATCATCTATTACTTCTACTACTATGGCTAACGCTTTAGCAATAAAGTAAAGTAATTACATGACGTTTATGTTGACACGCAGGTCATAAATAAATTAAGACAACTCCTATGGCTCCTGCCGGTTGTCATACTCATCGACATGCAAGTCGTGATTCCGATTACAAGAACATGATCAATCTCATACATCACATATATCATTCATCACATCCTTTTGGCCATATCACATCACACGACACATGCTGCAAAAACAAGTTAGACGTCCTCTAATTGTTGTTGCAAGTTTTTACGTGGCTGCTATAGGTTTCTAGCAAGAACGTTTCTTACCTACGCCAAAACCACAATGTGATATGCCAATTTCTATTTACCCTTCATAAGGACCCTTTTCATCGAATCCGATCCGACTAAAGTGGGAGAGACAGACACCCGCCAGCCACCTTATGCAACTAGTGCATGTCAATCGGTGGAACCAGTCTCACGTAAGCGTACGTGTAAGGTCGGTCCGGGCCGCTTCATCCCACGATGCCGCCGAATCAAGATAAGACTAGCAACGGCAAGCAAATTGACAATATCGACGCCCACAACTGCTTTGTGTTCTACTCGTGCATAGAAACTACGCATAGACCTAGCTCATGATGCCACTGTTGGGGAACGTAGCAGAATTTCAAAATTTTCTACGCATCACCAAGATCAATCTATGGAGTCATCTAGAAACGAGAGGGAGAGGAGTGCATCTACATACCCTTGTAGATCGCGCGCGGAAGCGTTTAAGAGAACGGGGTTGATGGAGTCATACTCGTCGTGATCCAAATCACCGATGACCTAGCGCCGAACGGACGGCACCTCCGCGTTCAACACATGTACGGTTGGGAAGACGTCTCCTCCAACTTGATCCAGCAAGGGGGAAGGAGAGGTTGATGAAGATCCAGCAGCACGACGGCGTGGTGGTGGAAGCAACGGTGATCTCGGCAGGGCTTCGCCAAGCACAGGGAGACGGAGGAGTGTCACGGGAGGGAGAGGGAGAGGCCAGGGGCTAGGGTGTGGCTGCCCTCCCTCCCCCACTATATATAGGGTCCCTAGGGGGGCGCCGACCCTAGGAGATCCAATCTCCTAGGGGGGCGGCGGCCAAGGGTGGCTTGCCCCCCAAGGCAAGTGTGGTGCCCCCTACCCCTAGGGTTTCCAACCCTAGGCGTAGGGGGAGGCCCAAGGGGGGCGCACCAGCTCACTAGGGGCTGGTTCCCCTCCCACTTCAGCCCATGGGGCCCTCCGGGATAGGTGGCCCCATTCGGTGGACCCCCGGGACCCTTCCGGTGGTCCCGGTACAATACCGATTACCCCCGAAACTTTCCCGATGGCCGAAACTTGACTTCCTATATATAAATCTTCACCTCCGGAACATTCCGGAACTCCTCATGACATCCGGGATCTCATCCGGGACTCCAAACAACTTTCGGGTTACCGTATACTAATATCTCAACAACCCTAGCGTCACCGAACCTTAAGTGTGTAGACCCTACGTGTTCGGGAGACACGCAGACATGACCGAGACGACTCTCCGGTCAATAACCAACAGCGGGATCTGGATACCCATGTTGGCTCCCACATGCTCCTCGATGATCTCATCGGATGAACCACGATGTCGAGGATTCAATCAATGCGTATACAATTCCCTTTGTCAATCGGTACGTTACTTGCCCGAGACTCGATCGTCGGTATCCCAATACCTCGTTCAATCTCGTTACCGGCAAGTCACTTTACTCGTACCGTAATGCATGATCCCGTGATCAACCTCTTGATCACATTGAGCTCATTATGATGATGCATTACCGAGTGGGCCCAGAGATACCTCTCCATCATACGGAGTGACAAATCCCAGTCTCGATTCGTGCCAACCCAACAGACACTCTCGGAGATACCTGTACTGTACCTTTATAGTCACCCAGTTACGTTGTGACGTTTGGCACACCAAAAGCACTCCTACGGTATCCGAGAGTTGCACAATCTCATGATATAAGGAAATGATACTTGACATTCAGAAAAGCTACAGCAAACGAACTACACGATCTTTGAGCTATGCTTAGGATTGGGTCTTGTCCATCACATCATTCTCCTAATGATGTGATCCCGTTATCAATGACATCCAATGTCCATAGTCAGGAAAACATGACTATCTTTTGATCAACGAGCTAGTAAACTAGAGGCTCACTAGGGACGTGTTGTGGTCTATGTATTCACACATGTATTACGATTTCCGGATAACACAATTATAGCATGAACAATAGACAATTATCATGAACAAAGAAATATAATAATAACCATTTTATTATTGCCTCTAGGGCATATTTCCAACACTTGGGAGTCACTACGGACTATGATCGGATTGGGCTTAAACCTGATCAAAGGGAGATTAACTTTCCACCGGTCACGCATCATATTGCGGTGGTGGAGGAACAATGCGGCGATTCTTCCTCTATCTTGAGGACTAACTATGTCCGGATTCCTAAGCTCTCCGAGCCGGATACCCATTTACGGGAGGACATCGCCCAAGCCCTAAACCTAGAGTCAGGCAGCGGGCCAGACTTATCGGGCAACATCCCGGAACCCAAACTTCCAAGATTGGAAACTCCTCGGCCCCTGGGTCTCAGATCGGGTAAGGGTTCGGACTGAAATCCACCCACCCACCCAAACATAAACGATCTTTCCCACATCAGACAAGAGCCCCAGGAAACAGTACATCATTATTGGGCCAGATTCCTCCTTGTGATGAACAAGGTTAAGGACTGTCGCGAGGAAGACGCAGTCTCATTTTTCTGCAATAATTGCATGGACAAGGGAATCCTTAATGCCATAAGTCGCCGTGACATATCACGCTTCGACGACTTGGCGTCCATAGTACGAAAGTACTGTGCGATGGAAAGCGCCTGGAAAACCGAAACGATATTTTGGGATAATCCGGCTCCGAATATACACCCAGTCCGAAGTAAAAGGGTGCACTATCATAAGACACCCGAGTTAATTACAAAGAAGCACAAACCCTCTACAGGGCGTGGAACCGTATTGGAGGGATGGCTCAACGGACCCTGAAAAATTCATAGTACAGCAGATACCATACCAACACACAGCCTTAGAGCATGTTGGGTACTCCGGCAGGTGGCCAAAAGAGGTGAGGATCTTCTAATCCCAGATGCCACAAAGCACCATCCCGGGGATAACAATATGGTATTAACAGTATTTGAGACCTTCGCATCAAATAATAGGCGCAAGCAAACACTCCGCAGCCTTGTCTAAATCTACCACGTGGCAACAATAAATCCATGGAGTGACACGGCTATTACCTTCAATGCCAGTGACGAACCTAAATTCCGAACAGCCCGAGCACCAGCTGCACTGGTCCTCAGTCCAATTTTGGACGGCTTTCGACTCACCAAAGTACTCATGGACGGCGGCACTGGATTAAACCTCATCTATGAGGAAACTCTTCAAAAAATGGAAATAGACTGGAACCACATTGAGCAAAGCAGCACAACCTTCAGAGGAATCATCCCCAGTCAGGAAGCACATTGTGCTGGGAAAATCACACTAGACGTGGTATTCGGCACGCCGAAGAACTATACGTCCGAAGAAATTACATTCCAAGTGGCCCCATTCAGTAGCGGATACCACGCCCTCTTAGGGCGAGAGGCGTTCATGATCTTCCAAGCCATACCCCATTACGGGTACATGAAGATCAAAATGCCCAGGCCCAACAGAATCATCACTCTCGCTAGTGATCCGGACATAGCACTACGTGCCGAAAACAAAATAGCCGCATTGGCCCTCGAGGCATTATCCGAAGCCCTTGCGGCCGAGGAATTAACTGCGCTGCGCTCCACAGTGGACAAGGACGACGTGATACTTGACAAGAGATCCAAGTCCACCTCTTTTAAACCAGTGGAGGAAATAGTCAAATTGCAAGTCCACCCAACGGACCCTACAAAAACAGCCTCCATCGGGGCACAGTTAAACTCCGCCGTGGACGCCGCACTACGAGAGTTCCTGCGTGAGAACTGGGACATATTCGCCTGGCATCCCTCAGATATGCCAGGAATCCCACGCAGGCTGGCCGAGCACAGCCTTAATATTCTAAAGGGATTCAAGCCGGTCAAGCAGACTCTTCGGCGTTTCTCTGAACCTAAGAGACAAGTTATGGGAGAGGAACTAGCCAAGTTATGAGAGGCCGGATTCATTAGAGAAATAAAACACTCGGACTGGCTAGCAAACCTGGTGATGGTACCAAAGAAGGACAAATCCTGGCGCCTATGTGTCAATTTCAAGGACCTCAACAAGGCTTGCCCAAAGGATCCCTTCCCCCTCCCCTGCATCGATCAAATTATCGATGCTACCGCAGGACACGATTCATTGTGTTTCCTCGATGCATACTCTGGCTACCACCAAATCAAGATGGCGGAGTCCGACCAAGCCGCAACGGCATTTATCACACCATACGGCCCCTTCTGTCTCAACACAATGCCTTTTGGGCTCAAAAACGCCGGCGCAACATATCAACGCATGATTCAGACATGTCTGGAGAAACGGATCGGCAAAACAGTAGAGGCATACGTAGATGATGTGGTCGTTAAAACCAAACACGTCAACTCTCTAATATACGACTTGAGGCTCACATTCGACAACCTCCGAACATACGACATCAAGCTCAATCCAGAAAAATGCGTTTTCCGGTGTACCAGTGGGAAAGCTCCTAGGCTTCATTGTTTCCAGTAGAGGAATTGAAGCAAATCCGGCCAAAATCCGAGCTCTGTCACAGTTGGCTATCCCAACGGACCTCAAACAAATCTAGAAATTAACCAGATGTGTGGCGGCTCTAAGCCGCTTTATCTCCCTCTTAGGAGAAAAGGCATTACCCCTTTATCGCCTCCTTTGGCGCGCCGAACACTACGAGTGGACGGATGCTGCTACAGCCGGATTGGAAGAAATAAAAGCCATACTGGCAACCAAACCAATCCTGGCCGCGCCAAACACCGGCGAACCAATGCTGTTGTACATTGCGGCAACTCATCACGTTGTAAGCGCAGTGCTCGTCGTCGAACAAGAAATGGACGGACATAAATTCCCCCTTCAAAAGCTGGTATATTATGTATCCACTGTCCTCACTCCATGAAAATCACGGTACCCACATTATCAAAAGATAGCCTATGCGGTATTCATGGCATCCCGGAAGTTGTGACACTACTTTCAAGAGTGTTCAATTATAGTAGCCTCGGAAGTGCCACTTAATGATATTATAAACAACCGCGACGCCACGGGCCGGATTGCCAAATGGGCCATTGAGCTCCTCCCATTCAACGTAACATAGAAACCCTGATGAGCCATTAAGTCGCAAGTATTGGCCGACTTTGTCGCCGAATGGACGGAAGACTAACTCCCTAAAGAGTACGGCACATACTCCAATTGGATCATGCACTTCGACGGCTCCAAAATGCTGGCTGGTCTGGGGGCTGGCATCGTCCTGACATCCCCAACCGGAGATACAGTTCAATACGTACTCCAGGTACTGTATACAGACTCCAACAACGCATCCGAATACGAAGCCCTGTTACATGGTCTTCGGATGGCAGTTTCCATGGGCATTCAACGCCTGGAGGTGCGTGGGGATTCGAACCTCGCAATATCCCAAATAAATGGAGACTTCGATGCCAAGGATCCGAAAATGGCAGCCTATTGCAACGCCGTCCTAAAGATGTCAGCTCGGTTCGAGGGGCTCGAATTTCACCATGTGGCTCGGGAAAACAATCAGGCGGCGGATATCCTTGCCCGCATCGGTGCAAAACGCGATGCATTCCCCCCAACATCTTTTTGGAGAGGTTGTTTAAGCCATCTGTGGTATGGGAAGGGGACACCGGTAACAATAATCCGGACCCGGCCAAAATGCCCGATACCGAACACTCTGACATAATCGGAGGCTCTGCCATCGAAGTAACACCGTCTGCCCACGTAATAATGGCCATCATCGCCCCGTGGACAGAACCATTCCTGGCCTACCTAACTAGGCATGAACTTCTCGAGGACCAAAATGAGGTACGCTGCATAGTGCGGTGATCTAAAGCCTACAGGGTCCACGAGGGAGAGCTGTATAAAAAAGCACCACCGCAGTCCTTCAAAGGTGCATCTCCGAAGAGGAAGGGCAGAAGCTTTTGGCAGAAACTCACGCCGGACTCGGCGGCCACCACGCTGCAGCACGGGCCCTTGTAAGCAAGGCCTTCCGTACCGGTTTTTATTGGCCGACGGCCGGGGTAGATGCACAGGACTTGGACCAACGCTGCGTCGGTTGCCAGCTTTTTGCAAACGAAAGCCACATGCCACCCACCGCCCTCCAAACAATCCCCATTACCTGGCCCTTCGTGGTCTGGGGGCTTGACTTGGTTGGACCCCTTAAAGGGGGAACCCATAAGAAAAAAATACTTACTGGTCATGGTGGATAAATTCACCAAATGGATAGAAGCCAAACCTGTTAAAATGGCCGAATCCGGACCGGTGATAGACTTCATATCCGGGGTTGTACACCGTTATGGCGTCCCCCACATCATCCTCACTAACAACGGCACGAACTTCACGGCTGATGAGGTAAAACTCTGGTGTAGCAACATGGGCATCAAGCTCGATTATGCTTCTGTCTATCACCCACAAACCAACGGCCAAGTTGAGCGAGCAAATGGTCTTATCATGAGCGGCATCAAACCCAGATTAGTGCGGTCCTTAAAGGAATCTAACATGCACTGGGTAGAGGAGCTCGACTCTGTACTCTGGGGGCTGCATACCATGCTGAATCGTACTACCGGATACACACCCTTCTTTATGGTGTACGGCGCAGAGGCGGTTCTGCCCTGTGACATAATTCATGACTCACCTCGAGTGCGCATGTACGAAGAAAGAGAAGCCGAGCTTGATCGGCATGACAGTCTGGACACCCTGGAGGAGGAGCGCGACGTGGCAAAAGCCCGTTCCGCATTCTATCAGCAACAGGCTCGAAGATACCAAAGCAGAGAAGTACGGGCCAAAACTTATAACGTTGGCGAGCTAGTTCTACGCCTGCCGGAGAAGAAAAAGACCAAGCTCGAGCCCAAATGGGAAGGTCCCTTCATTATTGACCAAGTTCTGACCGGTGGAGCGTACCGTCTGCGGGATGCATCGAATAATCGACTTGAGCCGAACCCATGGAATGCAGCCAGGCTCCGAAGATTCTACGCCTAGTGCCGGACTCTATGTTCGTCTCCTTCCTCTGTCCATTTTTGGCATCTACATTATCTGTCTTTTCTCTCTCTCTCTCTCTCTCTCTCTCTCTCTCTCTCTCTCTCTCTTTCTTTTATTCTTTCTCAAGGCCTTCAAGGGCCAACTTGTGCCTTGCCCGCACACTATTGACGCGCTAACCGCGCTCATTATACCTGGGGGCTTCTTACACAGAAGCTTAATTATTTATCTGGGCTTCATGCCCCGCACATGTGTTATTCTTCCGCATGTACCTTTTCTTCGCCATTATATGCATCGATATGACTTAAGTTTTGGCCAAGCTGGGTTTCCGGGCTCTTGTATTTATGCCCTACGTTCCCATTAATTCGGCTAGGGCATAAGGGGAGCACCTCTATGATTGTTACTGTCGGGTCAGCCGGATGTGTACCTTAGACTGAGTGAAGCCGAAAGCTAGCGTTCTTAAGGGAATATTTGGTCGATGAACAAAATATGACTTTTATTTATTTTCCATATGTGCCCCCAGATGTTTTTGCCTGCGTCTCCTCTCGCAGTCCGGACATGCACTTTAGGGCATGCGTACCCAGGGAAAGGAACCCTTAACGGAACTATTCTCCCTGGAAGATGTTTCTTAATATCCATGTAATATAACATAACTAGTTGGGTACTTGTCTGTTCAAGCACTAATGACCCCTACGCCTGGTTTCCACGCATACCCCGGTTCTTATATAACTGAGCGGGTATTCGGATACACTCCGGACTATTGGGTCCCGAGGTTGAAGCGAAAAGGTCCGCCATGATAAATGATTTACAATCCGGCTAGAAGGCATTATACATGTCAATTTAATTACATAGTCATGTAGACTGACTAAATTCCTCTTCTATACCATCCAACAGGCTGTCTAGCCTACAATGCCGTTGGGAATACTTTGTGGCTAATTCTACTTGCCCATACACTAAGCTAACGGGGATCTCTTTCCCATCGGGCCCCACAGGTCCGACCTCGGCCATGTGGTTTGGGTCAGCCTTGGTATACGGCGTCTTCACCATGGCCCAGGCTTCCCTGGCACCTTGACGGCAGGCCGATATCTTCCATAATCGGAAGCGCCGCCGTGCTCCCTTGAGCTTCTCCGCAAGCTCTCCAATGCCTGCTGGCAGGGAGACGGATGGACACAAGGACTGGGCAATACTTTGCATCACCTGCCGAACTTGTTTGTGCAGTTGTGAGAGCTCTGGTAGAAGATCACCCGCAGAACCGGGCATCTCCTCCGCGGGACGACCCGTCAGCATACCTGCAGACATAACTCTGTTAGCCGGCTTCTTCGCCGAACTCTTTTAAGGGTTCGTTCAAGCACTTACTGAAAATGCCGCGTCGAAGCCGCTTATTCTCCTTCACGGAGTCCGCAAGCTGGGCTCGAACATCTTTCAGTTCCACGCTCAGCTTGGTATTGGCGTCTTGGAGATTGTTTTTCTCCCGCATGACCTTAGTCAAACGCGTTCGCCAACCTTTAGCTATCGTACGACATGCTGGTCCTCCGGATTCTCTCCGGCGTCATCTAAAATATCTATTGTTAAGATCTGCAGCCATGTCGCACACTATATGGCACCTATCATTCTTTGAAACAAATGTTACCAGCTGGGGACTTTTCAGGTTCCTTCAATGCGACAACGGAGGCCCGAAGTTGGGTCTTGCATTCCTCCAGCTCCTATGACAGTCGAGTATT
The DNA here is from genome assembly GCF_003073215.2 of Triticum urartu. NCBI lineage: Eukaryota > Viridiplantae > Streptophyta > Magnoliopsida > Poales > Poaceae > Triticum > Triticum urartu. The sequence goes on along the minus strand of NC_053022.1, from coordinate 257,303,402 downwards.
CTTCTCTGTAAGAACCTGCGCAATAAATGATCCTTAAATCAGTTGTGCCAACTGTTTCAAGTCTCAGGGGCTACTGATATATATACTCATCAAATTTTCTTACCCGTACATCCTTTACATACTGGTCTGTGGCTCTTGCTAGACCATTTTGAGCAGCACGGATGTACGCATCTCCTGAGTTGAATGCACATCAAACGCCTCTCGGGAGAAACAAGCGTCACGGAGTACGGCTCGGCGACGCCTGTGATTCATGGCCCTCTCCACTTCGGAATTCGTAGCGGATATCTTATCCGCATCCTCTGTAGAAGGAGCATCCGGCGTGTGCCTCGTGTTAGCTTCCGCCTCTGTGTCCGGCCCTGGAGCCCGACTGGTAGAGGCGTGATCGGCGACCTCTCCGGATATTGTCCGGCGAGCGTTCTTCCTTCTAGGAAACACGGGTGTTATTATGTTTTTAAAGACGACAACCACGGAGTGAGATGTTGCATCATACCTCTGCGCCGGCATCTCCGTCCGGACCGCCTTCCTTTTTAGCCTGTCCGGCTTTGAAACCCCTTGTTGGCGAGTCGCCACGGGCTCGGCATGGCGTCTCGAGGGCCTTCCCTATAAAACACCGTTTGTATACGGTATGTGAAGTGCATAAAAGGAAATCCTTTTCAAAGGTTGGGACTCCGGTCTCATTTACCTGCGAGGCTGGGAGTATCCCAGGGTAGTCGGCCATAATGGCCACCATGGCGTCATCGCAGCTTAGCTGATAGAAAATCCTATCAATCAGCTCCACGAATATGTCCGGATCCTCTTTGAGGCCGGGGTTGAGGACCCGTTCAGGATCCTCTGGTTGTGGAGGTGGGCTATTGAGATCCCCTACCGCCTTACGCAGTTCCTGTGATGAAACAACAAGGTAAATATTAATCACGAAAACAAGGGTAGGATGGAAGTAAAAAGAGCGGAAGCTCACCCAGCTTCGAGGGTTGTTCATGGAGAATCCATCCCGTGGCTTGATGCGGAGGAACTCCTCTTCTTCCCCCTTATACAGATCAGATAGAATTTTTGCTAGAGCAGCAACTGAGTCCGGTCCCTTGCGCCCGCAGCGAGTGGCATCATCTTCCTCGTTGAAGTGCCACATGGGGTGGCCTCGATATTGAAGTGGCTGCACCCCCCGCATAATGCATATTGCCATAACCTCGGTTATGGTCAGTCCTGATTTGGCCAACAACTTTATCCGGGCCATCAGATAAAATACGTCTCTATCATCTTCCTCCTGTGGGCTCCGTGGGCGCCAGCTTAGGTGTTTCTTTAAAGGGGCGTAGTCGAACACAGGAAGACCAATCCGGATAGGATCTGGGAGAGGAACATCCTCCATATAAAACCACTCCGAAGGCCAGTCCTCGGACATCTTTTTCAGGGTACCGGATAGGTATCCAGTCCCGGCGATGCGCCATACTTCGGCTCTGCCCACTTGATATATTGATCCCCTCTGTGTACGGGGCACAAGGCAGAACAACTTCTTCCACAACGCGAAATGAGCTTCGCAGCCCAGAAACAGCTCGCAAAGGGCTACGTAACCAGCGACGTGCAGTATGGAGGTAGGGGTGAGGTTGTGCAATAGGAGGCCGTAGAACTCTAGGAGCCCTCGGAGAAATGGATGGATTGCAAATCGGAGTCCCCTTAACAAATAAGGGACAAGGCATACCCGCTCTCCCTTAGAGGGGTTGGGAAAGCTCTCCGCTTGCTCCCCGCCATTATAGGTGGCGAGCCCGGCTCGAACCGGGACCATATACGCTGGAGGGAGGAATCCTTGGGTCTGTAGCTTCACTAATTGGCTGTACGGGACAGAACACTTCTCCCAATCTCCGGGCTTGGGGCTGCGGGAGCGAGAGGAGGAGCTGCGCTGGCCGGCCATGTTGGGATGGATTTTTTCGGGCACGCTCCGATGAATACTCGCTGAGGGAGGATGGTGTGATTTGGATCTGAGGATCCTCGTCTCTTTAATAGACATTCCATTCATATAGATGGGGTGGTAAATGTAAAAACATCCTGGCTCCTCACATTCGCTTGACACGTGGAAGATGGCCATTATTGGACGCAGAAGCCAAGAAGCGCAACATTTACGGGAAGCCGGACACTATTTAACAGGTACTCGGAGTTTGAAGAAGAACTCGCCTTGCAATGCCGAAGACAATCTGCGCGCCGGACTCATCGTCATTGAAGCCTGGTTCGGGGGCTACTGAGGGAGTCCTGGATTAGGGGGTATCCGGACAGCCGGACTATATCCTTTGGCCGGACTGTTGGACTATGAAGATACAAGATTGGAGACTTCGTCCCGTGTCCGGATGGGACTCTCCTTGGCGTGGAAGGCAAGCTTGGCAATAAGGATATGTATATCTCCTCCTTTGTAACCGACCTTGTGTAATTGTGGACGGCTTTCGACTAACCAAAGTACTCATGGATGGCGGCAGTGGATTAAACCTCATCTATGAGGAAACTCTTCAAAAAATGGAAATAGACTGGAACCGCATTGAGCAAAGCAGCACAACCTTCAAAGGAATCATCCCCAGTCAGGAAGCACACTGTGCTGGGAAAATCACACTAGACGTGGTATTCGGCACGCCGAAGAACTATACGTCCGAAGAAATTACATTCCAAGTGGCCCCATTCAGTAGTGGATACCACGCCCTCTTAGGGCGGGAGGCGTTCACGATCTTCCAAGCCATACCCCATTACGGGTACATGAAGCTCAAAATGCCTGGGCCCAACGGAATCATCACTCTCGCTAGTGATCCGGACATAGCACTACGTGCCGAAAACAAAATAGCCGCATTGGCCCTCGAGGCATTATCCGAAGCCCTTGCGGCCGAGGAATTAACTGCGCTGCGCTCCACAGTGGACAAGGACGACGTGATACTTGACAAGAGATCCAAGTCCACCTCTTTTAAACCAGCAGAGGAAATAGTCAAATTGCAAGTCCACCCAACGGACCCTACAAAAACAGCCTCCATCGGGGCACAGTTAAACCCCGCCGTGGACGCCGCACTATGAGAGTTCCTGCGTGAGAACTGGGACATATTCGCCTGGCATCCCTCAGATATGCCAGGAATCCCACGCAGGCTGAGTAAATGGTTGAATGAATTAAATGTCATAAATATGAATTTATATATGTTTCATATGCTTATAACATGGGGAGTAATGACTTCACACATAATAAGTATAGATAGTAAACTTATTGAAAGTTAGCAAACGTAGAATTGGTCACTTGAACAATTCATGAAAGAATATTGAAGGAAGAGAGATTGCACATATAAATATACTATATTGGACATCTTTTGTAATTGTGAGCACTCATTAAAATATGACATGCTAAAAAGTTGATGTTGGACAAGGAAGACAACTTAATGGGTTATGTTTTCCTATATCTGAAACATTATATTGTCTTGGATCATCCAACATGTTGAGCTTGCCTTTCCCTCTCACGCTAGCCAAATTCTTTGCACCAAGTAGAAATACTACTTGTGCTTCCAAACATCCCTTAAAACGAGTTTTGCCATGAGAGTGATCCTTCAAGTAAGTTGTCATCGGTACATGCAATAAAAATTGCTCTCTAAATATGTATGATCTATTAGTGTGGAGAAAATAAGCTTTATATGATCTTGTGATATGGAAGCAATAAAAGTGACAGACTGCATAATAAAGGTCCCTATCACAAGTGGCAATATAAAGTGACATTCTTTTGCATTAAGATTTTGTGCATCCAACCTTAAAATCGCATGACAACCTCTGCTTCCCTCTACGAAGGGCCTATATTTTACCTTTATCTTCTACCTTATGCAAGAGTCATGGTGATTTTCAACTTTACTTTTTACATTTTATCCTTTGGCAAACACATTGTGTTGGAAAGATCCTGATATATATATCCAATTGGATGTAAGTTATCATGAACTATTATTGTTGACATTACCCTTGAGGTAAAAGGTTGGGAGGCGAATCTATAAGCCCCTATCTTTCTCTGTGTCCGATTAAACCTTTGAACCCATAAATATCACGCGAATGTTAGCAATTGTGAAAGATTAAATGATAGTTGAGTATGTGGAGTTTGCTAAATCAAAGCTCTGACATAGACCCTTCCTGAAAATAAGATGATTTGCAATTGTTTGATGACTGAGAATATAGTTTGTTAGTTTCAAGAAAGTTTATGATCTATACTTTAACATGTGAATAGCTTGTTACTTGATCATGAAAAGTTTTATGAGATGAGCTACTGTTATGACATATAATGATGCTAGAAAAGGTGATTGAAATTATATTGATCAAACTTGTGCACTTGCTAGCACTCACACTTCATAAATTATTTCTTTTTATCATTTACCTACTCGAGGACGAGCAGGAATTAAGCTTGGGGATGCTGATACATCTCCAACGTATGTATAATTTATGAAGTATTCATGGCATGTTTACAATAGTTTTATATGATTTTGGTATGATTTGATTAGAACTTACCCGGACTGACGTTATTTTCAGCAGAACTACCATGGTGTTGTTTTTGTGTAGAAATAAAAGTTTTCGGAATACGATGAAAATCAACGGAGAATGTTTCTGGAAAATATGAAAATACTGGAGCAAAAATCAACCGAAGGGGAGTCCTGTGGGTCCCACGAGGGTGGGGGCGCGCCCCCCTACCTCGTGGACTCCCCGAGGGTCCCCCTGACGTGAAATCAACGCCAACTTCTCCTATAAATACAGAAACCTTTGGGAAATAACCTAGATCGGAAGTTCCGCCGCCGCAAGCTTCTGTAGCCACGAGAAATCAATCTAGGCCCTCTCCGGCAACCTGCCGTAGGGGGCCATCATCACCGGAGGCCATGGAGGAGGATCCCTGAGGGGCCATCATCGCCATGAAGGCCAATGACCAGAGGGAGAACCTCTCCCCATCAAGGGGGAGGCCATGGAGGAGGAAGCACAAGGGGGAGAACCTCTCCTCCTCTCTCTCAGTGGCATCGGAGTGCCATCGGGAGGGGAATCATCGCTGCGGTGATCGTCTTCATCAACATCACCACCATCCTCATCTCTTTTACGCGGTCCACTCTCCCGCACCCCACTGTAATCCCTACTTGAACATGGTGCTTTATGCCACATATTATGATCCAATGATGTGTTGGCATCCTATGATGTTTTGAGTACATATCCTTTGTGTTTGGGTTGATTGATGATCTAGATTGGTATGAGTTGTATGTTTTATTTTGGTGCTGTCCTATGGTGCCCTCCGTGTCGCGCAAGCATGAGGGATTCCCACTGTAGGGTGTTGCAATATGTCCATGGTTTGCTTATTGTCTGTGTTGCGTGACTGATTGAAACTCAAACACGGATAAGAGGGACATGGCGTATGGGAATAAAGAGGACTTGATACTTTAATGCTATGGTTGGGTTTTACCTTAATGATGTTTAGTAGTTGCGGATGCTTCCTAGAGTTCCAATCATAAGTGCATATGATCCAAGATGAGAAAGTATGCTAGCCTATGCCTCTCCCTCATATGAAATTGGAATAGTGATTACCGGTCTTGTTAACAATTGCCTAGGACAATTCCACACACCGATCCATCATTATTCCACACTCGCTATTTATAATATTTAGTAATATATTCTAACTTTATGATAACATCACCTACTTTTATATTTTAGCTCTCCGATATCATGCAAAGTTATCCTCTTCATACCCACAACATAGTTTTATTTCTCGTTGCTACACTACAAAAAAAAGACACATCCGTGACATTTTGGGCCGAACGAATTTTTTCTATCATACATATGACACTTCTATGACGATAATTGTGACAAAACCCGGTATCATCATAGATGTGGTGGGCTCCTACTTCTATGACAAAAAAACATGACAGAAAATGGGCTTTTCATCCTGAATGGGCTGGAGACGCAGCTGCATGACATTCTTTGGGCCGTCCATGACGGAAAAAACCATGGTAGAAGCGAGGGGGAGGAAATTTTTGGGGAGTTCCCGGTTACGGTGGGAGGTCGGGGGCCGAGCGATGCGCGTTTCTCTCGTACACGTATGCACGTGTGTGCGAGGCGTTGGCTCTAATTGTTCCCGAGCGAGGCGTTGGGCTCTAATTGAACCCGAGCGATTGCACTACAGGCTACGCGTTACTGAACCCGAGCGATCGATCGATGGCTGTTAACTGAACCCGATCGAGCGGTTCCTTCGCTACTGCTGCTAACTGAAGCCGATCGATGCTGCCTCGGGATGAACAGTGAGCGTTGTGAGGGGGGGGGGGTTGGATGAACAGTTCCCGGTGGGGGTGGATGAACAGGACCCCGTGGTGTTGCCTCTGGATGAACAGGACCCCGATTGATCGAGCCGGTTGGGGCTGCATGAACAGGACCCCGTGGAGGGCTGGATGAACAGGACCACCCCGTGGAGTGCAAGATGAACAGTAGAAGGTGGAGGGCAGGATGAACAGTAGCCCGTGGAGGGGTGGTTGAACAGGAGCCCGTGGAGAGGGCTGGTTGAACAGTAGCCGGTGGAGTAGCGCGCAGTGGAGGCTGGATGAACAGGAGCCCGTGGATGAACAGTCGAAGGTGGAGGCTGGAGGAGGTCGACGGTGGATGAATAGTAGGTCGTGGAGGCTGGAGGGGGTCGACGGTGGAGATGAACAGTATCCCGTGGAGTCCCGTTTTGCGGTACGCCACACCCCTCCCGATGAACAGGACCCCCGTTTCGACCGTAGCGCTCCAACACAAGTCCGTTTCATCCGTTTTGTGGTACGCCACACCCCTCCCGATCAACAGGACCCCCGTTTCGACCATAGGAGGTCCGTTTCCTCCGTTTTGCGGTACGCCAGACCCCTCCCGATCAACAGGACCCCATTACAAACGTAGGAGGTCCGTTTCCTCCGTTGTGCGGTACGCCAGGCCTCGTTTCCATCGCCTGTTCCATCCAAGCCCTCCCGATGAACACGACCACGGATTCTGTTCCGACCCAGCCGGTTGGTTCCCACGCGTTCCGTTGCCTCCCGATGAACACGACGCATTCCGTTGCCTCCCCATGAACACTACGCATTCCATTGCCTCCCCATGAACACGACACATTCCGTTGCCTCCCCATGAACACGACGACGATGCTGTTTCTCTGTTCTGACCCAGCCATGTACACGAGCCCTCGCCGTACGTATGAGCGAGTAGGCATTCGAGATGCCTCCCGTATGTACACATACGTGGCCGTATTTTTTCTTTCTTGCACCCTGGCCGCTGTACGTACGTGTACATGCTACGTGCGCTCCTCTACTACGACACGTGCGCGCCTCTACTATGGCACGTGCGCGCCTCTACATCGACTAGTATGTACGTACACGTTCGCGACCAGAATGACAACGCTATGTACGCTTCGACCAGGTGGGTCCCGACTGTCAGGCACTTCCTTGCCTGCGAAGATGTAGCTGGTGGGTCCCAGCAGTCAGGGGGTGAATCATTTTTTTTGCCCGGATGCACTTCCTTGCGTGCGAAGATGTAGCTGGTGGGTCCCAGCAGTCAGGGGAAACATTTTTTTCGCGAAATACAATGGCCCGTCTGGTGGGTCCCAGCTGTCAGGTAGAGGAATCATTATTTTCTGCATAATAAGGAGGCACTTCCATGCTGCGGCCGTGGACCCAGCTGTCAGCCTCTCCACGTACAGTCCACGTCCGATGGAAGTCGTTCCTTGACCACGTTGACCATGCCGCGCCGAGAGCACCAGGGCGGGGGACGACGGCGAGGCCTAGGAAGGGGACGACACGGAGGCAGGGAAGACTTGGCAGTTGTTTCCCACGCGGAGGGGAGTACGACTGTACGAGGGTTTACTGGTTCATCTGCCGTCGCCGGAGAATAACAACAGGTGTGGGTGAGTAGAGGGATGGCTAGGCCAGCGATGGGAGTACGGTCGGGCGGTGAGGCCTGCGCGGCAGCACAGCCGGTCACGAGGAGGAGGGAGCAGGCTGTCCCGCCGGCGCTTGTTTGAGCGGCTGGAGTAGGAAGAGCAGAGATTGAAGAAGCATGACGGCCGTTGGATGGACATCCAACAGTCAGTGCTTGTGTGTCAACCTTTTTTTAGGAAAGCCTCAAATCTGTGAAAAACAGCATACAACCCATCTGCCATTATTTCTAATAATTTACAGCCCATTTGCTAATTCTTAAGGTTTTTTTGGAGCCCATATTCTTTTTGTTAGCATTACAACCCATATTGTGGCAACGGTTAAAAAATTATATGAAATTTTGCATATTTCGGTGCGGTCCGAACTGTTTTTAATCCCGAAATTTCGACTCACATTCAAACTGATTTGAAAATAATGTATATCAATATAAAATCCAACAAATTCTCCATGCATAAAAATTAATGTAATTTAAAATCTTGAAATGAAAAAAAAGATATTTGAAACTAATTGCCAGTTTGATGTGTTTTAAAAATGTACAACCCATTTCTCATTACTGATGGGCCATTTTCTCGGCCAGCCGAATGAAAGCTCTCCTCGTCTTGAAAGATTTGCAGCCCAACAGGCCTGACAAAGCGACTTACTTGGCAAATCACAAAAAAACTGGGCTGTGGCCGTGGACCCAGCTGTCAGCCTCTCCATGTACAATACTCTTTCGATGGAAGTCGTTCCTTGACCATGTTGACCATGCCGCACGGAGAGCACCACGGCGGTGGACGACGGCGAGGCCTAGGAAGGGGACGACGCGGCAGTGGAAGCCCACGCGGAGAGGACTATGAGGGTTCACTGGTTCGGCTGCGGTGTGAGGCTGCCGTCGCCGCAGGGCCTGGCCAGCGGTGGGAATAGTAGGGGGCGGTGAGGCCTCTACGGTAGCACAGCCGGCCACGGGAGGCAGGAGCATGCGGCACGACCGGCGCTGCTTTGGGCGGCTGGAGCAAGAAGACTAGAGGTTGAAGAAGCACTACGGCCGTTGGATGAACATCGTACGGTCAGTAGAGCTAGAATCGTTCATATTGAGGCACTTCCTTGCTGTGGCAACAAGTCAACTTAGTAGGCCCACAAGTCAGCCTCCCGGCATGGTGGGTCCCAACTTAGGAGGCACTTCCGATGGGTCCGAGCTGACAGCGGGGGGGGGGGGCGTTTTTTTCGCGAAATACGGTGGCCCGTCCGGTGGGTCCCAGCAGTCAGGGGAGAAAAGATTTTTTTCGCAAAATACTGGTGGCCCGTCCGGTGGGTCCCCGCTGTCAGGTGGAGGAATAATTATTTGCACGTAATAAGGAGGCACTTCCTTGCTGCGGCCGTGGACCCAGCTATCAGCCTCTCCACGTACAGTCCACGTCCGATGGAAGCCGTTCCTTGACCACGTTGACCACGCCGCGCCGAGAACACCAGGGCGGTGGACGACGGTGAGGCCAGGAAGGGGACGACGCGAAGCCGTGGAAGACGCGACAGTGGATGCCCACACGTAGAGGAGTACGAGGGTTCACTGGTTCGCTGCGGTGTGAGGCTGCCGTCGCCGCAGAATAACAGGGGGTGTGGGTGAGTAGAGGGATGGCCTGGCCAGCGGTGGGAGTAGTAGGGGGCGGTGAGGCCTCCGCCGCATCGCAGCCGGCCACGGGAGGCAGGAGCACGAGGCACGACCGGCGCTGGTTTGGGCGGCTGGAGCAAGAAGACCAGAGGTTGAAGAAGCACTACGGCCGTTGGATGGACGTCGTACGGTCACTGGAGCTAGAATCGTGCATATTGACTAAGTTGACAAAGCCCTCCGTCCCCGTCAACATAGTAGGCCCACAAGTTAGCCTGCCACTAAGGTGGGTCCCAGCTAGCAGGGGGTATTCATTTTTTTGTGCGTAATAAGGAGGCACTTCCGGTGGGTCCGAGCTGACAGCAGGGGGAACATTTTTTCGCGAAATACGGTGGCCCGTCGGGTGGGTCCCAGCAGTCAGGGGCAAACGTTTTTTCGTGATATACTGGTGGGCGTCCGGTGGATCCCTGCTGTGAGGTGGAGGAATAATTATTTTCCGCGTAATAAGGAGGCACTTCCTTGCGGCTGCCATGGACCCAGCTGTCAGCCTCTCCACGTACAGTATTCTTCCGATGGAATTCGGTCGTTGACCACATTGACCACGCCGCGCCGACATCACCACGGCGGTGGACGACGACGAGGCCTAGGAAGGGGACGACGTGGAGCCGGGGAAGACGCGGCAGTGGATGCCCACGTAGAGAGGAGTACGAGGGTTCACTGGTTTGGCTGCGTTGCCGTCGCCGCAGAATAACATGGGGTGTGGGTGAGTGGAGTGGTGGGAGTAGTATGGGGGCGGTGAGGCCTCCGCGGCAGCATGGCCGGCCACGGGAGGCAGGAGCAGACGGCACGACCGGCGCTGCTTTGGGCGGCTGGAGCAAGAAGACTAGAGGTTGAAGAAGCACTACGGCCGTTGGATGGACATCGTATGGTCAGTCGAACTAGAATCGTGCGTATTGACTAAGTTGACAAAGCCCTTCGTCCCCGTCAACTTAGTAGGCCCACTATACTGGGTCCCAGCTAGCAGGGGGAGTATTCATTTTTTTGTGCGTAATAAGGAGGCACTTCCTTGCGTGTGAAGATATAGCTGGTGGGTCCAAGCTGTCAGCGGCGGTAACGTTTTTTTCGCGAAATACAGAGGCCATTTCGGTGGGTCCCAGATGTCAGGTGGAGGAAATCATTATTTTGCGCGCAATAAGGAGGCATTTCCTTGCGTGCGGCCGTGGACCCAGCTGTCAGCCTCTCCACGTACAGCCACTTCAGATGCATGTCAGTCGTTGACCACGCTGACCACGCCACGCCGAGAGCACCAGGGCGGTGGACGACGGCGAGGCCTAGGAAGGGAACGACACGGAGGCAGGGAAGACTCGACCGTTGTTTTTGTTTCCCACACGGAAGGGAGTACGACTTTACAAGGGTTTACTGGTTCGTCTACCGTCGCCGGAGAATAACAGCAGGTGTGGGTGAGTAGAGGGATGGCTAGGCCAGCGATGGGAGTACGGTGGGGCGGTGAGGCCTGCGCGGCAGCACAGCTGGCCGCGGGGAGGAGGGAGCAGGCAGTCCCACCGGCGCTTGTTTGAGTGGCTGGAGCAGGAAGAGCAGAGATTGAAGAAGCACGACGGCCGTTGGATGGACATCCAACAGTATACAGGCCATCTGTGGAAAGCCTCAAATCTGTGGAAAACAGCATACAGCCCATCTGCCATTATTTCAAATAATTTACAGCCCATTTGCTAATTCTTACGGGTTTTTTGGAGCCCATATTCTTTATGTTAGCATTACAGCCCATATTGTGGCCACGGTTAAAAAATTATACGAAATTTTGCATATGTCGGTGCGGTCTGAATTGTTTTTAATCCCGAAATTTTGAGTCACATTCAGACTGATTTTAAAAATAAATGTGTATCAATATAAAATCAATAAATTGTCCACTCATAAAAATCAATGCAATTTAAAATCTCGAAATGAAAAAAAGATATTTGAAAATAATTGCCGGTTTGATGTGTTTTAAAAATGTACATCCCATTTCTCATTACTGATAGGCCATTTTCTCGGCCAGCCGAATGAAGCTCTCCTCGTCTTGAAAGATTTGCATTCCAGCAGGCCTGATAAAGCGACTTACTTGACAAATCACAAAAGAACTGGGCTATCCATTTTCAGAAAGAAAAAAAACTACTGGGCTGGTCTGTGGTAAACATAAAAGAAAAGGCTGTCTAGACAGGCCAGAGTGTCCCGCACAACCTAGTATTTCCGAACGGATGTGTAGGCCGGGGCGCCTCTTCGTGAACTGTGGCAAACTCGCAACCATCCACCGACTCTTCGCCTTTCCCTCTCGATTTTGAACTGCTGTCGTACGCTCTTCCTCTCCCTCCTCCATTTTCCTTCATCCCTTCACCCTTTCTTCTGCCATTGTTCGATCGTATTCTCCATGGAGGGAACAGGCCGGAAACGACCCCGTTATTCTTGCCCCGATCTGAAAGATGACGTGGTGGAGGAACTCATTGACCGGTGCGACGTCATCACCTCGGCTAGCATGGCAGGTGCGTTCAAGCCCATTCTCGACTCAACTAATAACATCATTACAAAGAACCCAAGAGTCAAGGAGCAGCTTGATCTCCCCTATCTTCTTTGCCGTGACCCTGATGACTGGCGCCGGCATGATGGAGGCCTCACCCTGTGCCAGTTGATGCCGCTTGATAATGATACGTATGATGTTAAGATGCCATCGCTCGAGGGCAAGGCTTGGGCGGGCGCAAATGGAGATTGGGTTGTTTACATTGGGTCCAACTGCGAGTGGGAACTTGTGAATGTGTACACTCGTCACCAGGTTCCACTTCCAAAAATCTCAGCACACTGCCCAGAGGTTGAGCACACCGGTAATGTACGCACGTTCAAATACGATCATGGTGACTGTCTTCTATGGAAGATAGCAATTTGTCGAGTTCCCAACCGCTCTTGGAATTACAACAACTATCAAGTTGTTGCTATCTTCGACAAGCTTGTTGCCGTCCTTCGTGGTTCGTCTCGATGGATATTGCTCAAAAATCAGTTTCTGTACACGGATGAGTACTGTGATGCAATTCAATACGAGGGCCTTGTGTTTGCTGCCACCACTCGTGGCACTGTTTTTGCATGGCATCCTAGTAGTTTCGGTACGTTTGTCTTCCACCGTAATTATAATTGTTTCATCCACATGCATGCGGGTTAGCAAGTTTCCCTTTACTAATTAACCTTCTTCTTGTGTTTCCAAGGTCCTGTGAACATCCCACCACATATACTTGAAAATTTTTATAACCAAGGGGGAGATGACGATGGTGATGATCACGAGCATGAGGACGAGCAGCGCCGATATACTCTGTGGCGCCTGGCAACTAATTCTGATGGATCACCTCTTCTTGTGTGTATACAACCCACTGATGATGTTACTGGTAAGGAAGCAGGTGTCTCCCATGGTCGCACTCTCCAGACCTATTCCAACACTCGTTGCATGGTGTTCGGGATGGATACTAGTGTGCTAGCGCCAACTCCTTCTCCCTGGCACATAATTGATAGTCTTGGAGAAAACTCGCTCTTCCTTGGACAAAACTATCCGATGATGGTGAAAGGCGATCCAACTGCTGCTGACAAATTTATGAGAAGCAACTGTGTCTATACCTCGGACATTTGGGTGGTTCCCTACCCTCGTACTAATATAGTAGGCCGCTTCAGCCTGGATGATCGGTCCTGCGTTGGTCTCCAGATCGGCAACAGATGGCCCGTCCCAGAGAATCAGTTGTGGTTCAAAGCAAGCGTTTCCAACGCCGCAGAATGGTTGAGTTGAAGTTCATTTCATGGCCTATTATTTGTTGTGTGGTGAAAACTTTAGTATTTATAATGTATCCTCGTTGTCAATGTGGGTTGATGACCTGTTGTATGTAATAAAATGATATGCCTGTGATAAACTTACTAAATTTATGAATGGCTTTCGAGTCGCTTCTCTAAATTTGTACTAGCTTCACATGCTTCGCGCGTCGGGCGGTTTTTTTACTGTAGCCATATGTTAATGTGTTCGTTGTACGTAACCAGCACCTCGAATCCTCGATACTAGTATACTATATACTAGTAGGAGTAAGTAGTAGGAGTAGTAGGGTGGCATGGGCCAGAACAAGCATTCATGTCCAGGAGTACGACACACGCCACCACCACAACATCCATCTGACACCATATTATTTCTTGGAGTCCGTGCTAGAGCAATCTCTTCAACCTCGTCGTTTCTCTAAGGCTGGTTATAGTGGGGAGTAACTTAGACTAGTGTCATGCGTATGAAACTAGTCTTTGTTACTACCTTCATAGTGCAAAGTAACATACAAGTAGTATCATAGATGATTGCATTTATTACATTATAGACTCATTTTGCTTTGGTTTGCGTTATGTTATAGTAACATATTATGTTACTCCAAACATTTCTCTCCTCATTAACTATATGCCACATAAGCAAACTTGTCTTGAAATGCGCTATGTTACTTGCTAAGTTACTCCCACTATGACCAGCCTAACTTCAGCCATCACGCGGCGGGCGAGGTGGGGGTTTGCCGATAGTCGGTTTCCTTAACTGCGGTCCCACTTGTAAGGCCAACTCCAACGCACGACCCCAAATGGACCTCCGTTTTGCACGAACTCCAACGATAATTTTGACTAGAAAAGCAAGACCAGAGAAAACAAGAACCACAAGAATACATTTTACTACTCCTGTAAGTTGGATTAGTGCCTTCTCGATGCATTCATTGTTGATCTACGGACGCTCGAACTTGCGTGCTTCTTTCTTCTTTGAGTGTAAAGAAGTAGACGTTGCTTCCTCGCATCTAGTCTCATGTCTAGCCTCTATTCTAGTAGGAGTATCAACAAGTGCACTAATCTCATCCGATAGCAGAACCAAAGATTTGGTCGGGTTCTTCCTCCTTTTGCCGACACGTGGGATATCCAGCATCCAGGTCGTGTCATGAAAGAAAATAGAGTGGTAGTTGAAGCCACGATATGTGCATCTTGGGTTAAACTATAAATAGAATCTTACTACTCTTGAGTAACTCCAAAAGCGGCCACCGAAGATCTTTATTGGATTTGTTTTTCATCACCAGCACGTCGAGGTGAAAGATGTGCAAGTTCAGTGTGTCCTCTTGCTTTTTCACTGACACATGGGGCCGCATGTGAGCAAACAGATGATGGGCTCCGCGTGTCCGCTGGCTGGCTGAGAAGAGAGATAGAGGAGGGCTGAGCATGGACTGCAGGGAATTTGTTCTACGTACCTCGATATAGTGGGGTGGCATGGGCCATAACTCAGTAGCATTCACGTCTAGCAGTACGGCACACGCCACCCACACGAGTCCCATCCGACACCAATTTTCTTGGAGTCCGTGCTACAACCATCTCTTCTCCCTCCTGTTTTCTCAGCCATCCGACAAGATAATTACTGTAGTATCATATACTACTACATGGATTTGATGGAAAGATAAAAATACATACGGATCCATCAACGTTCAATGGCATCCTTAAGCCCTAGTGCGCCGGGTCACCAACCAACGTGTGAGGAGCAGCGGCGTTGGTGGCGAGCTCAACGTGCTTCTGAACAGTGCCGTCCAAGGTTGCCCTGCGCTCCAAGAAGGCCAGCATCCTATCGTCCTCCTCTTTCATATAGTAGTCCTTGTGGACGATTTGCGCGTAGACCTGGGTGATTATGTCGATGGTGTCTTGCTGCGCCAGGTGCTGTGCGGCGAGCGCGACCTCGAGGTGGGCATTCTCCGGTGCGAGGGCGGGCAGTCACAGGGCCACCAGTGTGTCGAAGAGGTTGTTACCATAGTGGCCGTTGAGGGTGGTGGGCATCGCAGAGCCTGGGTGTGTCGGCTGGAGGCTTACGTCAAAGTCGTCCGCAAGCTTCTTGATGATGGTGAACTTGTCGAGGAAACCGACGAGGACCTCGTCGAACAAGGAGATGAAGCTGTCGTCCAAGCGGCCCCTCGCCCTAGCGGCCTCAAGCAATACTACCTGGAGACGTTCCTCGGTGCCGGGCCGCAGGCCGACGTCATGCACCATCTGGCACAGCCGGCTGATGCTCGCGCTCATCGCCTCCATGGGTCTAGCGTAGCTTCTAGTCAACTGATCTTGCGATTCGAGTGATCACTCAGCCCTTGTTAGCGTGCGTAGGTGCGTAGGATTTCATACTACTCCTCGGCCCTCTACTGCACCTGCCTTTGGTTGTATGATAGGTGGGCCAGCCACCCCCTAGGGCCACGTGTCATTCACCCAAAGGCAGTTGCCGTAAGTCAATGAAGCTGCGTCCCCTCCGTGCCGGTGCAGTATAGTCATCTCACCAGACCTCTAGTTGGGGCCAAACGAGAGAAGTTTGATGTTTACTGGTTTATTGGTCCCCTTTGCATTTTGCGCCAAGTTTTGACCTTTGATTTAACTATTAAATGTTAATGCATGTAAACAAAAATGTTGTGTAAGTCACCTTACGAAAACCAAATAATCCCAAAATACTTAGGCATGGTGCATTAACTCCCTCCTTGTTTCTTATTTCGTGACATATCAACCAATGAGAGATGTGGGCCGTGCATGCTTTCAATGACTTGAGACTACCAAACATGACATGTAGTGTTTAGTTCATTGCATGTAATCCTATTATTACTCTAGTTAGGAGTAGAAAAAAAACATTAAGTTCTCTCGCCGATAGGAATAAAACACCATGTATTTATTTATAGAGGGAGTAGTACATTTTTTGTGACATGCATTACTAGATATTGCTAGTCAAATACTAAAATCCAGATGGACGTGGTAGTACTCCTAAATCCAGATGGTGGTGCTACTAGTACTAGTAGTCGTACTACCAATGTAGTAGTAGTACTATCACTATACTATCCGTTGGTCAAATTATTACGTGCTGCTCCTCACTGTGAAGTGACAAGACCCTGCGCCGGAGATGACACCTGAGTATAGGCGCCGTGTTCGGCATACCATAGTCAGCCTCACCGTCTGCAGTCACTATCATCATGGGTGTAGAGCTAGCCTGCTTACAACTAGCCCTGTTCGATATAATTTCCCGTGCGTAGATGCCCGTGCATTGCACGGAACACCAAGATTGGGGGTGGACGGCTCCGGCAGCGGCCATCGCGCCAGATTTTTCCATGGCCTTCTACTCCTAGATGTGGTGGGGAGGAGATGAGGCTGCTTGTGAGAGACAAGGAGTTGTTTGTAAATAGGGAACAAGTGCGGGCATCTTTTTGCAAAAATGGAGAAGCTTGGTTTGTATGTGTCAGATCTAGATCCGACGGCTATTGGTGAAAGATGGGAGGCACAACATCATCACCAACTCATGACCTGTTTGATTCGCAGGATTTTGAAACATAGGAATAGCCGAATAGGACACGACAATATTACAAGTTTCAAACTGATATTACAAATGTTAGGAGTAATGTTGCACCGACGAAGAGGGAATTACTAGGAAGTTTACGTAAGAACTTTCGTTACTTTAGGTGGATGCAGCATTATCGTACAAACTAAAATCCACCGCCCTGACAAGTCACTAATGGGCAAATAAGTTTTCGAGTCTCTGGCCACTTGATGTTTCAAAAACAAATTCAGCTTCTGCGGAGAAATGAGCTCCACCGTGTACCCGCGCGGGTGTGGCTGGGCACGAAGCGTGAGTACGTGCACGGTGCACCTATTCTCTTCTTGTATACGTACACCACCTACATGGGGTTGTGTGAGAGAGATACAAACCTAGAGAGATATGGTGTGTGGGTTCTTGAGAGTTTTTTAACATATCAATGTGTGTGAAATAGAGTCCTGGATATAACATATATATAGAGGGGGCGATCCACGAGAAGAGAGTGGAGGTATCATCGTCTTGAGGTGTCCATAGAATCGAAGAGAGGGATGATGATGATGTGTGTGTGTGTGTGTGCACGCGCGATCGATAAAGAGTGCCATCGAATTTGTTTGTGCCCACGTCAAATATATAGAGTGGCTGGCCTACTGGAATGTGAGACGGGACATGTGCAGTTTGTCTCTGTGGCATGGATACCTACCTGCAGCACTCGACTATTGGTGTGTGGTGGGGGAAGAGGGAGGCCCAATTAACTATAGAGGTACAATGGCTGGTATATGTGTGGAGGAGGAGAGAGGCCTACCTCATGTATTAAGGAGATCGATCTGCCTCATGTATTAAGGGAGATCGATCGGCATCCATGCATATGTGCAGGAGATGAATAAGGTTGGGAGAGAGACAGAGCTAGAGTGTTGGAGGGGGTGGTAGTGGAGTTGCTTCTAACAAATGGTGGGATAGGCTTGCTAGACAAACGGAGGGCACGCCCGCAATATGAATAAGAGAGGAGATGGCTGCTTGTTGTCTGTGCACGTGCGTGTGAGAGATGGGTCAGGAGGCATGCACGAATGATGAGGGGGGACGATGTGTCTGTGGTAAGCAGACGTAACTACATAGGAAGATAAATCGCCCTTTGTAAGATAAAGGAGAGACATATCTTGTGAGGTACGTCGATCGATGGGGGGGTAGTTAAAGTCGATCTAGGTATATGTTGGGAGATCGATCGGTATACATGCATGTGTGTGTTAGAAGAAAATGAGGCACGAGGAGAAGGATAGAGAGAGAGGGATGCATGTAGGAGGTGGTACGAGAGACATACTATATCGAGGGCGAGGAGTGTGCGAGTACGAGAACGATGAAAAGAGTGGTGGGAGTGAGGCATGGACGGTGACAAGAGAAGAGGGGAAGCTTGTGTTTGTGCTAGGCACACCTGGCTAGAGAGGCATATCGATCGATGTGTGCCGTAAAGAAGGAGCTGGGGGGCCTACACACACCATGGGTGAACGACCTAAAGTGAAAAGACGAATTTGCGCGATGGAGCTAGAGAATGATGAGGGAGGGTGAGAGGGATGCGGGCGTGTGCATGCACAAGAGAAAGTTTAGCGCTAGCTACAAAGGTAAGAGGGTTGTGTGGGTGTAAAAGACGAATAGAGATCATATATACTTCATTATAAAAAGCGAATTCGGATATTTGAAGAATTTATCATAGTGTTTCAAACTGACGGATGTGTGAATATATATAACGGTGATACACATGGTGTGGTTATGAACATGGTATACTACATTTAATATCTTTTATCTCTACTCTTATAAAAAAACGGAGTTGTTGATGATGGTGTGCCTGCCATCCTGCATTATAGGCCGTCTGATTTATATCTGGTGGATAGTAAGGAAACTATGATGGTTGAAGTTGGCAACAATCATGATTGTAGATTCTTATTGAAATAGAGAAACGAATTCAAATTTAGTTCGAATTGCAGCGGTAGTATAGACATTTGGAATGCACTAAAATGTTGGTATGAGTTGGTTACATGCATTATACACCAAGCGAAAAAATTTAATCGGACATAACATAGATTCATACTCCCTCCTTCCATCTATATAGGGCGTAATGAGATTTTTAAGACCGCCTTTGACTATTGACAAGATTAATAGTACATGACATGCACAATGTGAAAATTATATCATTGAAAGAACCTTTCACAGACGAATTTAACGGTGTGCTTTGTGTAAGTTGCATGTCATATATCATTGCTCTAATATTTGGTCAAAGTTAGCATCGAAAAACGCATTAGGACCTATATAGATGGAAGGAGGGAGTAGATTTGAATAGCATTTGTATAGTAAAACGGGGCAAGACTCTCTCTTTGTGTGATGTGAATAGTTTTATTTTTTTCGTTTTCTTTTTGGTTGAGGGAAGTGCGAATTGATTTGGTACGTACAAGTACAATATTACTACATGTTAGGCTTGTCCCTAAAATTCAACCCGCGTCTTGTTATATCCTGAAAATTTAGATATCGTGCTCCCAAAACTCGCGCCTTCACAACCCGTGCCTTGCTATCCCGAAATTACAACGTGCGCGAAAACTCCCTCCAGCTGCCAAATCCCGACACGCGAAATCCCCCTTCTAACCCTGAGCCGAAAGGGCCGCTAGTTCAAATCGGTGGGGGGTACTTTTGTAACACACCCTACATTTTGGACAAGCGCGTTCCTAAGTCATGCTTCACCCCCTCCCATCGCCCCCTTTTCGCCATTCGAAATCCCAGGCCGCCATAACCTCTCTGCTCCAGCCGCGAAACCCCACCCTCCTCCGTCCGCCACGTCACCGCTGCCCAGTCGGAGCCTCTTCCCCGACGACGTCGTCCAGCGCAACAGCTCGACGTCCCTCGTCCACCTCCCCGGATGAGGATCCGTCGTCCATCTCGCCGTCCCACCAGTTCAGCCGCCCCGTCCTCCACCAACAAGGAGCTGCTCCGACGATCGCCTCGTCTATCGCGGCTGCTCCATCCCCACAGCGTCGCCTTAACCTGCCACACCGGAACTGCAGCATCCTCACCGACTCCTCGGACGAAGCCGAGGCCTACTCGGTGCCACCAAAGAGGTTGTACACTATCGCATCGCAACTTCTCCTTAACTCGACCTCCTGGCGCCGATGGTGCTCCATCCCGCACCCCCATGGAGCGGCTACCTTGAAGCCGGCGCCACGGGCAACATCTCCACGCTGGCTCTCCCCCAGTGTGAGGCCCCTTCGGCGGCGGCGTCCATACTAGCCGGATCTGCTGCTGCTGCTCCGGCTCTCGCTCGATCGCTCGCTCGCCCAGCTGCTGTTGCTGCTCTCCCCCTCGCTCGTGCTGCTGCTCTGCTCTGATTAAGCCACACTTTAGTCGACTGAATCGACTTTTGGGTCAGTCGATTTTCAGGGGTTGGGGGGCTCGCTGGAGTTAAGGAAGAACCACCCGCAGTGGGGACGGGGGCTCGCCGGAGAGGTACCCACTATCTATCTTAGGGTTCAGGGGGGGGGGGGGGGGGGGCCTAGAGGGCTGGCCGGGGTGGCGGTGGCGAGTTGTTTCGGGGCGGCGAGGCGGCGCTGGGGCTGGCGGTTCGGCTGGTGGTGGCTGGCGGCTCAGGGGGGTGCAGGTTGAAGATGAACTGCAGGCCCTCCCTAAACTACATGTCAAGTGCCTCTCTGCTACCATTGCGTTCAGTTTCGACAGTAGCATTTAGATTCCATAGTAAATTTCAGTTTTGACAGTTAAGTTCAGAGTCAATAGTTTTTACCTCATCTGTTGTAGTCAGGTGGTTTTTAGTGATGGTAATTTTACATCCATTTTACATCATCTATTGGAGATGCTATTAGAATCCCACTTGAGATTGACGATGTCTGTCTTGTGCTGCTTCATCCTTGACGTCTTACGGCTCACCGGAGCTGCTCCAACGACAGAACGATCCGTCACAACAGAGCAGTGCCCTGGACGCCATCTACAGATTCCTCAGATCTTCCTCCACACCTCCGACAGCCACCTCCGCCTCAACTGCTTCAGCGACCAACCCAATGATGTTGAGGTCGACACGGCTACGGCAAAGAGGTTGTACACTTGTTGCATCACTTATTACTATACATTCACATCCAATCATTAGGGCTATTTGGTTCAACGGAAAAACATCGATCCACTGGTTGTTACCATCACTCTAAATGTCTACATGCTCTCCTTACATAATCTCACCATATTTTTTCGTATGCATGTCAGATATTGTACACAGTCATGCTGAACATGTAGAGAAAAAGAGAAGAGTTTTGCGCGGCAATACAATGTCATGCAGACATCGCTCCATGGTGGGTTCAATGGCAAACCCTCCCCATCCCTTTCCAGATTGTAATCCAGAGGAAGATATCTGTTCTGAGGCGGATTCGGACGCCACTGACCACTCCTATATACCCCCAAGGTGTTTGCTCTACCTTGGCATGATGATGTTAGTCATATCATGCATATGTTGCCTTGCAGTGCCTACTTTTAACATCATATATGTCATCTGCTTAGTTTAGACATGTTCTGTAATGCCACCTGTTTAGTTTCTATATCATATATGGGAATTATGCAGTCTCATGTCTTTTAGCCAGCCATAATATATGTGAAATGTGCAATGCCATCCGGTTTAACCAGGCATCATATATTTGAATGATATCTTGCCCATCCTTTTCTTCATTACATTTCCATTTGCCGACAATGTTTGTACATTAAACTACTCTTCCTGTGAATCAGCCATTTGGGTGGGAGATGGAAAAAATCTGGAGTGAAAACAAGGCCTTCAGAGTAGACAGTGCTACCTGTCGAAGCAGATCTCTTGTTGGGTCCCGATAGCTCCTCAGAGATGGATTCAGAGACAGATGACCAGTCCTATTCCCCCACTGAGGTGTATGCTCTAACTTGGCACGGTTATACTGCTCATATCATGCATACGGTGTCTTGCATTGCATAGTTTAGACATCATATACACAATATTCAACACCATGTTCTTAGTTCAGACATCATATCGAATGCCCTCTGTTTAGCATATAAATCACATATGTGAATTAAATGATGCAATCCTGATTACTTATATAACATGTAGGTGAATTATGTCATGCGATCCTGTTTAGTTATTCATCATATCTTTGAATTATGTTATGCTATGCTATCTAGTTTATATAGACATCATATATGTGAAATTATGTCATGCTATCCGTTTTAGTTAAACAATATACATGTCAACTATTTCATGCCCTCTTTTTTCCACACTATCTATTGCATCTGTCTCTCATACAATGTCTGTACATTCAACTATGTTTCCTGTTTATCAGCCATTTGAATTGGAGCGGGTGATGCCAGTGCTACCTCTTGGTGGAGATAGCACCCTAGTTGCACATGCACAAGAACCAGCCCTACCACACATAACCCAAACTCTCGAAGATTGTACCCTTACTACGATGGACAGAGAACTAGCTTCACCCAATCTAACCCCAACCCCAGCCGATAGTAACCCAGTTCCTGTTGACATAGCACCATCTCCACCACAGAGCTCCCAAACAAGAGCAGTTAGTAAGGCAACTGTAGTGCCCATAGGGCCAGTACTATCACGGCGAACCCCAACTCCACCAGTTAGTACGCCTATTCCTGTGGAGGAAGCACAACCAGCTAGTCGTAGTTTAGCATCTATCGCATTTGATGTTGTTAAATCGTATGTGCGTATCTTCCCATCTTGGAAATATTATACTGAAGATGAAGGAAAATGGCAGTTGCAGGTGTTTGTCCAGGAGTTATGTGTAAGTAATGTTATTCATGGCAATTACTTTGCTTCGTCCCATACATCCTACCTCCATGATGGTTATAATACAACAAATTTTCCCATTTTTCTCTATAGAGAAGGACCGATTTGGAAACTCAGGATGAGGTAACATGTGCTAATACCTCTGCTATCTTCAAGAATGCTTGGTGGCAGTATCGGAATTACCTGAAGAAAACGTACTTCACCGGCAAAGAAGCTCATCAAATTCCCTTACGTTCTCCTGAGACACATTTACTGGACAATGACTGGGAACGCCTTGTTCTGTACTGGTCCCGAACCAAGAATGTGGTAAGGTCTATGAGCTCATTTTCTATTTTTAAGTATTATATTCTTGCGTCTTACTGTACTTTGTTCATGTAGAACAAGTGCCTAAACCTGAAGAACAACTGTTCTAATTTAAGATTCCATTGCTACCATAGGACATAGATATATGTTTGTTTGAAGCTTTTATTATGTACTATTACTTGGCAATAGAAGACTTGGTAGTTTAATCCTGTCCACCTTACTAATGAACTGGTTCACCGAAATGAGTTTCATATACTAGTACATGCTAAACTTGTTATGTGTCTGCTTGTTTCTTCTTTTAGAATGCTGACAGAATATTGGGGAAGAGTGCCTTATTAAGCAACGGTAAAGGAAGTAATGCAGATAAGGTTCAGGATAGTGACACATCCTGTCTTGGTTTAGTGTTGGAGTTACTGGCCACTACCGCTTGCACAAGCTATTCAAACTCACTATCTGAATCAGTTCAGTTTCTTGAGTCTCAACTACAAGCTGAAAGACATCGATCAGCTGTGCTGCGACAAGAAGCGGAAGGACTGCGGAAGTCCCTGGAGCATTCAGATGCATACTTTCTGGTGCAACAGCAAGCGTTGGAGGATTTTAGCACCAAACAGGACAAAGCTAATTAGCTTGCTAAGCTTATTGCCAGCATGGTGGATACCCAGGATAACGTTTCTTGAGCTCTTCTGAAGTTGTTTCAGTTATGCTCTTGTTTTGCTGCCGCGTTTATTTGCACTGGTGGCCAATTTTGACAGGCAGTGTATATGATATGCTACTTTGTTCCCTATATTTGCACTGGTGGCGAACTTTGATGCCCAGTGGATGTAATATGTGTAATAGCCGTGATAACCCAGCGTTAGTTGCTTGCTTATTTATTTCCTTGTTGTCTTGTTTATTTGTTTGCTTGTAGTCATTGCAGTTCTTTTTCCGCAGGTAACTAGTGGCTGCAATAACCTATTTTTTAAAACTAGGCCACAATAACCATGGGCTAATATTTACTATAGTGACACTGGGCCTCCTATGGGTCGTAGAAACAATGGGCCTTCTACGGGCCGTAGAAACAGTAGGCCTTCTACGGGTCGTAGAACCAATGGGCCTTCTACGGGCCGTATCATCAAGGAGCCTTATACGAGCCGTATGATCGATTGGCCAAACATGGGCCAATAACAGGCCGCATTATGGCCGTAAACGGGCTAGAGTTGGAATCGTCCGTTCATGGGCCGACCGTAACGGGCCATCGTTAATAGGCTGTATTTGATGACGCTATGAAAACGGCCCAACGTATTAACGGACCACAAGCGGGCCGACTGTAACCACGGGCTGAATTTGGCCCACAAGCAGAAAATGATAGTAACGGGCCGTAAGTAAACGAATGCTGGAAATGAGCTCAAGAATAAATGGGTTCTGAGAAGGCCGAAAGATAACATGGGCTAGAAACGGCCCAACGAAATAACGGGCCGTTAATGGGTATAAAGTGATACACTGTTCATTACGGGCCAGTTTCACCACGGGCCGTTAATGGGTGTAAAGTGATACACTATTCATTACAGGCCAGTTTCACCACGGGCCGTTAATGGGTGTAAAGTGATACACTATTCATTACGGGCCAGTTTCACCACGGGCCGTTAATAGGCCAAGAGTTACATAGGGCCTCATATGGGCCGAAAGACGTCATGGGCCAGAAGTGAAAACGGGCTGGAATCATATTGGATGGCCCAGATGACGCTACTGGGCCTAATTCGGATAGGGCGTAACGGGCCTTGGGTTAGCGGGCTATAAATGGGCTATATGCGAACATGTCGTTAACAGGCCTTCCATGGGCCGGCCCGCCACCTTTTGACCAAGTCAAACGGGCCGGCATTTTCACAAGAATGGGCCTCTGTTGGGCCATGCCACGTGTCGACGTATCATAGGCGCCTTCCGTCCAATGAGTGGTTGACATCTGTCCCAACGATGAGCCGACACGTGTTTCCTCCAGCCAATGATGATTTTACACGTGGAAAATCCACATTGGTCCGGGCTGTTAACGGGTTATCGGATCCAAAACCCGACCCGATAGCTTAACGGCATTCCGTTACAGTGGATGCCACGTGTCGGTCACCCTTGACGAAAGCACTTCTGTGACGCGCGATTTATCGCCATGGAAGTGGACACTTCTGTGATGATAATTTTGGTAATGTCATGGAACACTTCTACCACATCACAGGTATGACTATCTTGATTCTGTCATAAATTTGTCATGGATGTACATGCATGACAAAAAAAGTGACCTACTGTGACAAACACGTATCATCACGGAAGTGTATTTTTTTGTAGTGCTAGTTGGAAGCAAACGTTTGGTGTACGTAGAGTCGTTTCAGTGGCAGATAGGGCTTGAGAGAATATTGATCTTACCTTTATCTCCTTGTGGGTTCGACACTTCATACTTATCACTTCCACCTTTGGAAATTGCTACGATGATTCCCTGCACTTGGGGATTATCAATGGGTTGCCGCACAATGATCTCTGCGCATTTTGTGACCAGGAGCTCGAGACGATCGATCACCTGCTCCTCCACTGATCGTTCTCCTGGACCATCTGGCACGAGATTTTTGCGTGGTGCCGTGTCGCGATCCCCCTCCCCAGGACCCCGAGGCCTCCTTCTTAGGCTGGTGGTCGGCCATGGTCACGGCCGTACCTACCGCCATGTGCAAAGGGCTCTCCTCCTTGGTGCTTCTCTCCGCTTGGTCCATTTGCCATCACCGCAATGCATGCATCTTCGACAATGCCAGCCCCTCCACTGTGCTACTTCTCCAGGCCATCAAGGACGATGCTAGGGTTTGGGCTATGGCCGGCGCTAAAGACATAGCTAATCTCATGCCACCTTGAACTCTCTCAGGCTGAGCATCCCGTGTTCTGCTCGTGTAACCTCCCTCTACGCCTCCTAGCATACGTAGTGGGTGGTTACCCCCTTGTAATACTCTTGTTTCCCCTACCTATCAATGGAGTGATACACAATCATTGCGTATTCGCGAAAAAAAGAAATGATGATGAACTTCAATATGCCTACTTTGAGAATGTTGCACGGGATTGTGAGCAATCTTAATAGCACTTTCACTGTCACAAAGCAATGGAACATGTTTCACATAGATCCCATAATCTTTAAGAGTTTGGGTCATCCAAAGTAAATGAGCACAACATGAACCGGCGGCAATGTATTCCGCTTCGGCGGTGGATAAGGATACAGAATTTTGTTTCTTGGAGGAGCAAGACACAAGAGATCTACCAAGAAATTGACAAGTACCCGAAGTGGAATTTCTATCAACCTTGTCACTAGCATAGTCTGAGTCGGAGTAGCCAACAAGATCAAAACAAGACCTCTTAGGATACCAAATGCCAAAATTTGGTGTGTGAATTAAGTATCTCACTATCCTTTTCACAGCCTTAAGATGACATTCTTTGGGGGCCGCTTGATATCATGCACACATGCACACACTTAGCATAATATCGAGATAGGAGACGCATAAATATAACAATTAACCAATCATAGAGCGGTAAACCTTTTGGTCAACCGATTTGCCATCCTTAGTCAAGTCAAGATGTCCACTAGTAGGCATGGGTGTTTTCATACCTTTGCTTTCTTGCATGTTGAATAAGTACTTGGTGTACTTTGTTTGAGAAACAAAGGTGCCCTCCTTAGTTTGCTTGATTTGCAAACCAAGAAAGAACTTGAGTTCACAGATCATAGACATCTCAAACTTCTTCGACATTAGCTTCCCAAACTTTTCACTAAAATGAGGGTTAGTCGAACCAAATATGATATCATCAACATAAATTTGGCACACAAATAATTCACCATTAACCCTTTTCGTAAAAAGAGTAGAATCTATCTTTCCAATCTCAAAGCCATTTTCAATAAGGAACTTGGTCAAGCATCTATACCACGCTCTAGGAGCTTGTTTAAGACCATAAAGGGCTTTGTGAAGTTTGTAAACATGGTCGGTTTTCTTAGGATTAACAAAGCCGGGAGGTTGTTTAACATAAACTTCCTCCTCAATTTCACCATTTAGAAAAGCACTTTTAATGTCCATTTGGTACAAGGTAATATCATGGTGATTTGCATAGGAAAGTAAGATGCGGATGGACTCAAGTCTAGCAACGGGGGAATATGTCTCACCATAGTCCATACCTTCGACTTGAGTGTAGCCTTGGGCGACAAGACGTGCTTTGTTGTGAACGACTTGTCCATCTTCGTCTTGCTTGTTGCGAAACACCCATTTGGTACCAATGATGTTGTGGTTGTTGTCGGGCTTCTCGACCAATGTCCACACTTGGTTTCTCTCGAAGTTTTGTAGCTCTTCATGCATGGCATTTATCCAATCCGAATCTTCCAATGCTTCTTCATCCTTCATAGGTTCAATGCTAGAGATGAATGAATAGTGTTCACAAAAATTAGCCAAACGAGTTTTAGAGCGAGTGATTCTCCCGGTTTGGATATCATTGTAGATTTGTTCGACGGGATGGCCTCTTGAGATTCTTGCTTGAACTCGTGAGAGCTTTTGCTTAGGTCGGGGTGGAACATCTTCTTCATCATCTTGTCCATCTTCTTGGCCTTCTTTGTTGTTGATGTTGTCATCCTCTTGTCGTGGTGGAGAAGGAGGTTGATGAGGTTCATCTTGGCGTACTTCCTCGTTTCCTTCTTCTTGGCGTGTCCCACTTGTGGATGCCTCCGGGTCAACTCTTAGTTCACCTTGTCGTGAGGTAGAAGCTTCCACTTGGACAGACGAGGTACTCTCCTTCACCTCCGTTGGACGAATCTTGCCAATAGACAAGTCTTGGATTGCTTCCGAAGGGTCTTTGTCTCCTACATCAATTGGCAGTTGCTCTACTTGCGAGCCGTTAGATTCATCAAACTTCACATCTATCGTCTCTTCAACCTTTCGGGTGAAACTGTTGTAGACACAGTAAGTGTGAGAGTTTGAGCCATAACCAAGTAGAAAACCTTCATGAGATTTAGGAGCAAATTTAGAGCGACGATGCTTATCAAGGATGTAACACTTTGAGCCGAATACTCAAAAGTATCCAACTTGGGGTTTGTTACTGGTGAGAAGCTCGTATGCCGTCTTGCCGAGTAGCTTGTGAAGATACAAGCGATTTGTTGCATGACAAGCTGTCTCAACCGCTTCCACCCAAAAGTGTTTTGGAGTCTTGTACTCATCAAGCATCGTTCTCGCCATCTCAATAAGAGTCCGTTTCTTCCTCTCAACAACTCCATTTCGTTGAGGTGTGTACTAGCGGAGAACTCATGTGAAATCCCTTCTTCATCAAGAAAGGTATCCACGTTTGCGTTCTTGAACTCCATTCTGTTGTCGCTGCGAACCTTTTTGATCTTCACTTCAAATTTATTTTGGGCCTTCCAAGCGAAGTTCTTGAAGATCTTTTGGACCTGCAATTTATCATCAAGAAAGAACACCCACGTAAATCTTGGAAAATCATCAACTATGACTAGACCAAATGAGTTTCCACCGAGACTTTTATAGGCATTGGGACTAAAGAGATCCATATGATGTAGCTCGAGCGGTCTTCTCGTGGTCATGATGTTCTTCACGGGGTGGCTTCCTCCAACTTTATTTCCTGCTTGACAAGCACTGCACAATCTATCCTTGTCAAATATAACATCTTTCACTCCAAGGATATGATCACCTTTAATAAGCTTATCAAGATTTTGCATGCCCACATGACCTAACCTTCTATGCCACAACCAGCCTTTAGAGGATTTAGCAATTAAGCAAGTTCTAGGTCGAGCCTTTTTAGTGAAATCAACAATGTAAAGATCACCTCTACGAATACCGGTAAAGACCATATTGTGATTATCTCTTCGAAAGACTTGGCAATCTACTTCAGTGAATAGGACATTGAAGCCAAAATCAGAAAGTCTAGATACGAAAGTAAATTGTAGCCAAGAGATTCAACGAGCATAACATTTTGTATGGAGCTATCATGTGAGATGGCCACCTTACCAAGGCCAACCACCTTACCCTTTGAATTATCACGAAAAGTGACATACTTTCGAGGGCCATCGTTTTCAGCTAGCTCACGAAACATATCCTTGTCTCCGGTCATGTGATCAGTACATCCACTATCAAGACCCCATTCCTTTCCTCGAGCCATGTAGCCATGAATATTAGCCATAAGACCAAAGTGTCTCATAGACTCGTCAAGATCAAAGTCACTATCATCATCCTCATCATAGTATCCATGTTCAACATCATCTTGTGATGAATCAATTCCTAGAGAGAGTGATTCATTAGATAAATGATCATCACAATGTTCATCTTTATGAATTCTATTGGCTTCGGAGATGATATTGCTAATGATTTCAACATCTCCTTTGGCACGCATGAGGTCACGAAGCTCAAACAAGAAATCACCATACTTAGGATCATTGGATCTTACTCAAGGCAATAGACTTATGATGAATCACATCTTGATTTAGCAAGGAATAGTTTGGAAATCGTTCCTCAAGAAATCTCCATATAGTGTAGGCACAATAAAGAGTAGGCAAGCAACCAATCAAGTTTCTAGGAAAACCTCTAGTGATAAGATTAACATTTCTAAGGTTGCGGATCATGTCAATAGACTCATCAAGGGTAGGATGCAAATGATCCCCGGGTACCGAGCTCGAATTCGCCCTATAGTGAGTCGTATTACAATTCACTGGCCGTCGTTTTACAACGTCGTGACTGGGAAAACCCTGGCGTTACCCAACTTAATCGCCTTGCAGCACATCCCCAACATAGACTCATCCATCTTCCTCCAATGGTGATTAAACCAAAGCAATGGAGTCCAATGCTCTGATACCAATTGAATGGATCGAGAAGATGTTGGGGAACACCGTATTTCAAAAAATTTACCTACGATCATGCAAGATTTATCTGTGTGATGCATTGCAATGAGTGAGAGAGTGTGTCCACCTACCCTCGTAGACCGAAAGCAGAAGAGTAAAGTAAGGCGGTCGATGTAGTCGAACGTCTTCGCGATCCAACCGATCAAGTACCGAATGCACGACACCTCCGTGATCTGCACACGTATAGCTCGGTGACGTCCCTCGAACTCTTGATCCAGCTGAGGCCGAGGGAGAGTTCCGTCAGCACAACGACGTGGTGACAGTGTTGATGAAGTTACCGACGTAGGGCTTCGCTTAAGCACTACAACGATATGATTTAGGTGGAAATATGTGGAGGGGGGCACCACACACGGCTAAAACAATAACTTGTGTGTCTATGGGGTGCCCCCTCCCCCGTATATAAAGGAGCAAGGGGGAGGCCGGGCCCTCATAGGGCGCGCCCAAGGGGGGGATTCCTACTCCTAGTAGGAGTAGGTTTCCCCCCTTCCCTAGTTGGAGTAGGAGAAGAAGGAAGAGGGAGAGGGAGAGAAGGAAAGGGGGGCCGGCCCCCACCCCAATTTGGATTGGGCTTGGGGGGGGGGCGCTCCCTCCACTTGGCCGCCTCCTCCTCTCTTCCACCATGGCCCATGTAGGCCCATTAACTCTGGGGGGGGGGGGGTTTCCGGTAACCCCCCGGTACTCCGAAAAATGCCCGAACTCATTCGAAACCATTCCGGTGTCCAAACATAGCCTTCCAATATATCAATCTTTATGTCTCGGCCATTTCGAGACTCCTCGTCATGTCCGTGATCACATCCGGGACTCCGAACAACCTTCAGTACATCAAAACACATAAACTCATAATACCGATCGTCATCGAACGTTAAGCGTGCGGACCCTACGGGTTCGAGAACTATGTAGACATGACCGAGAATCATCTCCAGTCAATAACCAATAGCGGAACCTGGATGCTCATATTGGCTCCCACATATTCTACATAGATCTTTATCGGTCAAAACGCATAACAACATACATTGTTCCCTTTGTCATCGGTATGTTACTTGCCCGAGATTCGATCGTCGGTATCTCAATACCTAGTTCAATCTCATTACCGGCAAGTCTCTTTACTCGTTCCGTAATGCATAATCCTGTAACTAACTCATTAGTCACATGCTTGCAAGGCTTATAGTGATGTGCATTACCGAGAGGGCCCAGAGATACTTCTCCGACAATCGGAGTGACAAATCCTAATCTCGATCTATGCCAACTCAACAAACACCATCAGAGACACCTATAGAGCATCTTTGTAATCACCCAGTTACATTGTTATTTTTGATAGCACACTAAGTGTTCCTCCGGTATTCGGGAGTTGCGTAATCTCATAGTCATAGGAACATGTATAAGTCATGAAGAAAGCAATAGCAACAAACTAAATGATCACAATGCTAAGCTAACGGAATGGGTCAGCCAATCACATCATTCTCTAATGATGTGATCCCGTTTATCAAATGACAACTCATGTCTATGGCTATGAAACTTAACCATCTTTGATTAACGAGCTAGTCAAATAGGGGCATACTAGTGACACTCTGTTTGTCTATGTATTCACACATGTACTAAGTTTCTGGTTAATACAATTCTAGCATGAATAATAGACATTTATCATGATATATGGAAATATAAATAACAACTTTATTATTGCCTTTAGGGTATATTTTCTTCAGTATCCCACTTGCACTAGAGTCAATAATCTAGATTACACAGTAATGATTCTTACACCCATGGAGTCTAGGGTTTTGCTCACGAGAGAGGCTTAGTCAACAGGTCTGCAACATTCAGATGCGTATGTATCTTGCAAATCTCTATGTCGCCCTCATTGACTTGATCGCAGATGGAATTGAAGCGTCTCTTGATGTGTTTGGTTCTCTTGTGAAATCTGGATTCCTTTTCTAAGGCAATTGCTCCAGTATTGTCACAAAAGATTTTCATTGGACCCGATGCACTAGGTATGACACCTAGATCGGATATGAACTCCTTCATCCAGACTCCTTCATTTGCTGCTTCCGAAGCAGCTATGTAATCCGCTTCACACGTAGATCCGCCCACGACGCTTTTCTTAGAACTGCACCAACTGACAGCTCCACCGTTCAATATAAATATGTATCTGGTTTGCGACTTAGAGTCATCTGGATCAGTGCCAAAGCTTGCATCGACGTAACCATTTACGACGAGCTCTTTGTCAATTCCATAAACGAGAAACATATCCTTAGTCCTTTTTAGGTATTTCAGGATGTTCTTGACCGCTGTCCAGTGATCCACTCTTGGATTACTTTGGTACCTCCCTACTAAACTAGTAGCAAGGCACACATCAGTTCTGGTACATAGCATTGCATACATGATAGAACCTATGGTTAAAGCATAGGGAATGACTTTCATTTTCTCTCTATCTTCTGCAGTGGTCGGGCATTTTGTCTGACTCAACTTCACACCTTGTAACACAGGCAAGAACCCTTTCTTTGCTTGATCCATTTTGAACTTCTTCAAAACTTTATCAAGGTATGTGCTTTGTGAAAGTCCAATTAAGCGTCTTGATCTATCTCTATAGATCTTGATGCCAATATATAAGTAGCTTCACCAAGGTCTTTCATTGAAAAACTCTCGTTCAAGTATCCTTTTATGCTATCCAGAAATTCTATATCATTTCCAATTGACAATATGTCATCCACATATAATATTAGAAATGCTACAGAGCTCCCACTCACTTTCTTGTAAATATAGGCTTCTCCAAATGTCTGTATAAAACCATATGATTTGATAACACTATCAAAACGTTTATTCCAACTCCGAGATGCTTGCACCAGTCCATAAATGGATCGCTGGAGCTTGCACACTTTGTTAGCATCCCTTGTGTCGATAAAACCTTTGGGTTGCATCATATACAACTCTTCTTCCAGAAATCCATTCAGGAATGCAGTTTTGACATCCATTTGTCAAATTTCATAATCATAAGATGCGGCAATTGCTAACATGATTCGGACGAACTTAAGCATCGCTACGGGTGAGAAGCTCTCATTGTAGTCAACTCCTTGAACTTGTTGAAAACCTTTCGCAACAAGTCGAGCTTTGTAGACAGTAACATTACCGTTAGCGCCGGTCTTCTACTTGAAGATCCATTTATTCTCTATGGCTTGCCAATCATCGGGCAAGTCAACCAAAGTCCATACTTTGTTCTCATACATGGATCCCATCTCAGATTTCATGGCCTCAAGGCATTTCATGGAATCTGGGCTCATCATCGCTTCCTCATAGTTCGTAGGTTCGTCATGGTTAAGTAACATGACCTCCAAAACAGGATTACCATACCACTCTGGTGCGGATCTTACTCTGGTTGACCTACAAGGTTCGGTAGTAACTTGATCTGAAGTTACATGATCATCATCATTAGCTTCCTCACTAATTGGTGTAGGAATCACAGGAACTGATTTCTGTGATGAACTACTTTCCAATAAGGGAGCAGGTACAGTTACCTCATCAAGTTCTACTTTCCTCCCTGTCGGTGTCAAAACCGGCGGATCTCGGGTAGGGGGTCCCGAACTGTGCGTCTAGGCGGATGGTAACAGGAGGCAGGGGACACGATGTTTACCCAGGTTCGGGCCCTCTTGATGGAGGTAATACCCTACGTCCTGCTTGATTGTTCTTGATAATATGAGTAGTACAAGAGTTGATCTACCACGAGATCAGAGAGGCTAAACCCTAGAAGCTAGCCTATGGTATGATTGTTTGTTGTCCTACGGACTAAAACCCTCCGGTTTATTTAGACACAGGAGGGGGCTAGGGTTACACAGAGTCGGTTACAAGGAAGGAGATCTACATATCCGTATTGCCAAGCTTGCCTTCCACGCCAAGGAGAGTCCCATCTGGACACGGGACGAAGTCTTCAATCTTGTATCTTCATAGTCCAACAGTCCGGCCAAAGGATATAATCCGGTAATCCAGATACCCCCTAATCCAGGACTCCCTCAGTAGCCCCTGAACCAGGCTTCAATGACGATGAGTCCAGCGCGCAGATCGTCTTCGGCATTGCAAGGCGGGTTCCTCCTCCGAATACCTCATAGAAGATTTTGAACACGAGGATCGTGCCCGGCTCTGCAAAACAAGTTCCACATACCACCGTAGAGAGAATAATATTTTCACAAATCTAATCTGCCGACACATTCCGCAGTGTGACATTACACCACAGCCAGGTCACCATTCGAATCGTTTTTCACAACCAATCTCAGCGTGTTTCGCAAGGCAGTTTCCTTGGCATGTCTTGTCGAAGCAGAGATCGTGTCCCCTTATTACATGATTCCCATCAATACGGACGTGGGTAACCCAACCGCGCCATCAATTACGGTGCTTGGGGGATAAGCGAGTTTTAGCAGGCTGGTGGGGGCGCATGGTTTCGTCCACCCTTATAAAGGGATAAGGGTTCACCTTTTTCTACCCACGCCTTCTTCCTCCTTGCTCATCCATTCTTGCGCACCTGAGCTCCAGCGCCCAAGTCAACATCCTTCTCCTCAACTCTCTCCAAACATGTCTGGAGCGGGAGGCAAGTGGATGGTCTCCTCCGTCATGGAGGGAGACATCAAAAAGCTATGCGGGGCCGGATACTTAGCCGCAGATATCGCGCACCGGCTGCCAGCCGCAGGGCAGATCGTCCCTACCCCGGAACCTTATGAAAGGGTGGTTTTCCTTCCCCACTTCGTCCGCGGACTGGGGTTTCCCCTCCATCCATTCGTCCGCGGCCTTATGTTCTATTATGGGCTGGACTTTCATGATCTGGCCCCGAATTTCATCCTCAACATCTTGGCGTTCATCGTCGTGTGCGAGGCTTTCCTCCGCATCCGGTGCCACTTCGCCCTGTGGCTGAAGACCTTTAATGTCAAGCCGAAGGTAATAGGCGTCCAACAAGTGGAATGCGGTGGAGCCATGGTGGGAAAAATGCCCAACGTTACATGGCCGAGGGCTCCTACGTGGAGACCATAAAGGGGTGGCAATCGGGGTGGTTCTACATCACCGAGCCGCGTGACACCAACTGGGTGGCGGCCCTCGACTTTCGATCCAGAATCCCCACTCGGCTTACTTCCTGGAAGGAGAAGGGCCTGTCCTGGGGCTCATTGGTGGAGCTGGACAGACTCCAGAAGTGTATCTGGAACATGATAAGCAAGAAACTCAAGCTTGTCAACATAGTCCAGGTCATACTCTTCCGCCGGATCCTCCCGTGTCAACAACGGGCTTTCAACTTATGGGAGTTCGACCCGGCCCAGCACCACACTCTACGCGAGCTCTTCGACATGACGCATAAGGACGTTTGGAAGGTGTTGTTCAAGGGCACCAAGGTTCCCCCTCCCCTTACCGAGGACCGCGGGCTAAGCGTGACGTGCCCTGCGAATCCGATAAGTTCTGTACATCTTGTAGGGTATTTTATTTTCCATAGTTTAACATGTGCGGGATCTGAGCTCCCATGCCTTTTACAGGACTGGGTGGATACATCGGAGCAGATTACCTGCCCGGCCCCTCTGCCCGAAGACCCTGCGGATGCTCTCCTGATGGAGGTGCGGACTCCGGCTCCTTATGAGGTGCCGGAGAAGAAGATCAAGAAGAAGGCCACGGGAACCCGAAAGAGTTCCCAGTGCCAGGTGGTATCGGACTCATCGTCCGATAACTCCGAGACGCACTCCTCCCATGAAAACAAGGGGGGAGGAAGATGAAGATTCTCCCCCTCCAGCCGGGGGAGACAAGAAAAGGAAGGCCGCCCCAACCGGGGAGGCCGAAGGGTCCAAGAAGGGAAGGACTCTCCTTCCGGACTGTTCTACCACCACCACTGACAGCGAAGACGAGCCCTTGGCGAAGTCGTAAGTATTCGGATACCAGAGTAGCTCATAGCATACTTTTATTGCACTGCTTCTCCTAACGTCGAATATGGTCATACAGTCCGCTCCGAGCCCGTATCGACGTATCCTCGTCGGACGGTTCCTTGGACTCGTCGGATATGAATAGTGAGTCACTTCCAACCGCCTCCTCTCCTCGCCCTACGGACAATGTCGAGGTATTGTCTCAAGGGGCACCGAGCCGGGGGGAGATAGTCCTGGAGGCACCTCAAGGCGACCTTCTGGACTCCAGGCGCAAAGGGAGCAAGACTCCCAAGGGCTCCAAGTTCGGCCCTCAGCCGAACACCGCGCCGGAACCTCCAGTGGTTCCGGACTCTGGCAGGCGCCCCCCTTCCAAGAGGGGCAAGTCGCCCGTGCCGGTGACCTCTGTCCATCCAGAGGCACCGGTCAACCTGCTGGGAGCGCTTTGCGGCGCTTCCATCGACGAAGAGCACCGCACTATCATGAGTGCGGTGATCAAGAAGGTTCAGTCCGCCAAGAGCGGACTGACTGAAGCCTGTGCCAGCCTTCTAACAGGCTTTGAGGTAAGTATTTAAAATATAGGAAAATATTACCGCATAGACAGTAGCCCTGATGCTCTGTTTGGTGTTCACAAAGAAAAGCCGATTAGAGGATCAAATAATATCTGCAGGAGTCTAATATAAGTATGTCTATATGCGTATGCAGGCTTCGCTGCTGACCTCTGCCGCACTGACTGCGGAGGTCGCCGCACTGAAGCAGAACCTCGAGCGGTCTGAGAAAGAGCTCGGCCTTGCCAAGAGGCAGCTCGAGGAGAACAAAGGTAAGTAATACCTTGTATATATATATAGGAAAATGGTTGTGTACTCCTGGGAGTACGTACCCCCGCTTCTCATATACCACATAGATGAATCTTTTATACCACTTTATTATTTTTAATATACTTCATTAGTAATTATTAGATACCTCAAAATGAGTTCCATGAAAAAATTCATGTGAGTCTACATATTTTTAAATGTTTACGTATATACTGATGTGTTTGTACGTGAAAAAGGTATATTATAAAAAGTACATGGCAGATGATATTTTTTCAACAAAACTCGTATTGGGGTATCTTAGAATATTTAATGAAGTATATTGAGAATAATAAAGAGGTATAATTAATGCGTATATGAGGTATATTGAGAATGGGAGTGCATACTCTCAGGAGTACAGAAGAGGAGTCCTATATATATAAGATGTGGTTGCAAAAATGATAGGATCATCATGGATGTGCCAGGGGCCACGACCGAAGTGGCGATCCTGAAGCAAGCGCTGTCTGAGGCGAAAACAAAGCGGCCAAGGAGCGCACCGAGCAGGAGAAACAAGAGGCACGGGTGGGCGAGGTGCAGCAAGAGCTCCAGGCTCTCGTGAAGAAGCATGAGAATTTGGAGCTTGACTCGAAGATGCGATAGTCCGAGCTTGCCATGGCCCTCGAGAGCACAAAGCATGCTAAGGCTGAAGCCCAAAAGGCCCTCCAGGAAATTGAGGCGATGAGGAAGATAGCGGCGGGTAAGGCATTCATTATGCAAAGCAAGCATGTGAAAGTAAATTACTTGTTACTTACCCGAGTCCGGAGCTCTCCAGGAGCGTTCGTAGATTTGCCCCGCAGTGTGTCGGATGCCGCAAAGTACTACCAGGCCGAGGAGGGAAGCTCGACAGAGAAGTTGTTCTAGTCTCAGTATACGGGGACCGAACACCCGATGCCTGTGAGCGACCAGCTGAAGCAACTGGTCGAGCTGCACAAGGCGGCCGAACAGGCCATGAGGGGCCTTATAGTCCGGATGTGGCCTGGCGACTTCTTTCCCAACAACTACTTCAGCATGGTGAGGTGTCTTGTGGATGCCTGCCCACGACTGGAAGTCATAAAGCGGTCCGTCTGCATCGAAGGTGCACGTCGGGCTTTTGCCCGTGCGAAGGTGCACTAGGCCAAGATGGACGCCGAGAAGCTGGTGAAGGAGGGGCCGCCGCAGGGCAAGGAGCATCGCCACCTTGAAATGTATTATGAGGGTGTCCTGAAGGGTGCCCGTCTTGTGGCGGACGAGTGTGCGAAGGATGTAATTTTTGAATGAACTTGCTCGTGTGATCCTGTATTATGAAAACTTGTTCATATGCGCTATGCAACGCTTGTTTGAATTTAAAATATTACCTTCTATGCGGCTGTTTATCAAATCTAAGAGATGGCCAGTCGTCGGCTTCTGCCCCCATGCCACGAGTGATGGGGTGTTCGCTATAAATCTGAGCACTCTTTTTCCCATTTTTGGGTCCTTCGAGGGAGGTGCTCAGTGCAACAAACAAGGCAATCCGACTATAATGCTTTATCACTCTCACTTAGCCATAGAAGTCTACAATTTTAAATTTTGGCGAAGCCCCTAGTATTTGGAAGGCCGAATTCGGGGTGCTATACACGCCTAAGCCGGACAAAGCCGACTCCTCGCCCTAAGCGGCATAAGTCTTTAGGGACTCGAGACCTCTCGAACAGCGACCAGCTCTCGCCTTATCATGACAATCAGTTTTAGCTTTCTCTACTGTGGTGCTTGCCCAGATGAACCGGGGCACAATCGCAGTAGTTCTCCCAGTGCTACCTTAGCCGATATAGCAGAACGTAAGGTACCAAAACATGGGAGCCGGGCAAACCCAACTATTGACCCAAGACATGATTCGGAGCTGATGCATATAATGCTATAAGTTCGGGGTGCCGCACTTTCGAAAGTGTTCAGACTTCTCACGCCGTATTATGGGGTACACATAAGCCCCTAGCGTATTGGCCGTACCAGAGTGTATGGGTGCTGAATGTCATGAATGAACATATATATAAAAAAGAATAGAGAATGCGGTGATAGTCTAGTGCTATGCATTGTTTGTTCAAAAAGGTGCGTCAAAGCAGAATGGTACAAGTAGTGCGATAAGAAAAAAGTAGGACTATTTGACATGCCCCCTTCAAGGGCAAGTTGAGGAATGGTATTTAAAGCATGTATTTCACTTGTTATCAGAGACCACCTGGGAGTTCCATGGTGCGACGTAGCTTTCTGCCTCCTTGGTTGTTGTATCGTGTGTCCGGCAATCGTACTGCCGGACAGGGTTTCCAGAGAGTAAAGTCCTGAAAGAGATAAAAAATAACAAAACGGGTAGCCCCTAGTGCGGTTGAGCCGCGTTTTGGGGCGTGCCGTAGTTGTGCCCCCCCACCTATGCCCATGGTATTTTCAATGCGTAATTATGTACGCGTGGCATGGATTTCGCCGTTTGGCTGGGACTGGGGTGGGGGCCGCATTGCTATGCGAGCTCGGAACGTGCCAGGTGGTCTTGTTGCAGATTACTCTGGGCGCGCTTGACGGTGTCCAGGTGTTTAATCACCGAACTGGTGGATTGCCTGAAGAGGCTGCTTTGTGCTTCTGCTGCGAGGGCCGCAGTGTGCTCCTCCATGCGGAGAGAGCGTTCTGTGTTTCCACTGACTGTGATGACCCCCTGAGGTCCTGGCATCTTGAGCTTGAGGTATGCATAATGTGGTACCGCATTGATTCTCGCAAATGCGGTTCGCCCGAGCAGTGCGTGATAGCCACTGCGAAACGGGACTATATCGAAGATTAACTCCTCGCTTCCGAAGTTATCCGGGGATCCGAAGACCACTTCTCGTGTGACTGAGCCTGTGCAATGGGCCTCTACACCTGGTATGACGCCTTTGAAGGTCTTTTTTATGGGTTTGATCCTTGAGGGGTCTATACCCATTTTGCGCACTGTGTCTTGATAAAGCAAGTTCAGGCTGTTGCCACCGTCCATAAGGACTCGAGTGAGGTGAAATCCGTCGATGATTGGGTCTAGGACCAGTGCGGCAAATCCGCCATGACGGATACTAGTGGGGTGGTCCCTGCGATCGAAGGTGATCAGACAGGAGGACCATGGGTTGAACTTTGGGGCGACTGGCTCCAACGCATATACGTCCCTTAGCGCATGCTTCCGCTCCCTCTTGGGGATGTGGGTTGCGTATATCATGTTCACCGTCCGCACTTGTGGGGGGAACCTCTTCTGTCCTCCGGCGTTCGGCGGCCGGGGATCCTCCTCTTCATCGCTATGTAACCCCTTATCTTTGTTTTCGGCATTTAACTTGCCGGCCTACTTGAACACCCAACATTCCCTGTTGGTGTGGTTGGCTGGCTTGTCGGGGGTGCCGTGTATTTGACACGAGCGATTGAGTATACGGTCCAAACTGGACGGGCCCGGAGTGCTTCTTTTGAATGGCTTTTTTCGCTGACCGGGTTTAGAGCCTCTGAATCTGGTATTGACTGCCGTATCCTCGGTATTATCGCTGTTGATGCAACGCTTGTGTTTTGCTGCGACGTGACCTACCATTGCTATCTTTGGTATCCGAAGTACCATGGTTCTTTGATATGTTATTGCTGCGAGCCAGCCATCTGTCCTCCCCCACGCAAAAGCAGGTCATGAGTGTTGTGAGGGTTGCCATAGATTTCGGCTTTTCCTGGCCAAGGTGCCGGGCGAGCCACTCGTCGCGGATGTTGTGCTTAAAAGCTGCTAGGGCCTCTGCATCCGGACAGTCGATGATTTGATTTTTCTTTGTCAGGAACCGTGTCCAAAATTGCCTGGCCGATTCCTCTGGCTGCTGAATTATGTGGCTCAAGTAATCGGCATCTGGTGGTCGCACATAAGTGA
Source organism: Triticum urartu (assembly GCF_003073215.2). Lineage (NCBI taxonomy): Eukaryota > Viridiplantae > Streptophyta > Magnoliopsida > Poales > Poaceae > Triticum > Triticum urartu. The sequence goes on along the minus strand of NC_053022.1, from coordinate 257,262,990 downwards.
CTTGGAAGTTGTCGAGGAATGCGGCTTCCAGATCTTCCCAACAGCCAATTGATTCTGCTGGCAGGCTGTTGAGCCAATGCCGAGCTGGTCCTTTGAGTTTAAATGGGAGGTATTTGACGGCGTGTAGATCGTCACCGCGGGCCATGTGGATGTGCAGGAGGAAGTCCTCGATCCATACCGCAGGATCTGTTGTGCCGTCGTATGATTCAATATTTACGGGTTTGAAACCCTCTGGGATTTGGTGATCCATTACTTCGTCTGTGAAGCATACGAGGTGTGCGGCACCTCTGTACTGGGCTATATCGCGACGCAGCTCAAATGAGTCTTGTCCGCTGTGTTTGGCCCGGCCGGATTTACTTTTACTGTATCCGGTGTGACGGTTATCGTCTCGCATAGTGGCATGCCCTCGTGATCCGTAGATCGATCTTGCGTGTTTTGCTTTGTCCTCCAACATGTCTCACAGGTCTAGCGTGTTTCCCCGTGCCTTGACATTTTTATTTGAGTAGCGTTGGGTGCGGGCTGAGCTTTTGGCTGAAATGCCTCTCTGTCGCGTCCACGAGGTGGCCGATCAGCCGCGTCATACGCTGGAGATGTAGGTTTTAATGCTTCCTCCTCCAGTTGGGGTAGCAACCCGCGTTTTGGGTAACTCTTGGAGGGGCATTCGAGTTCATATTCCTCGGCCGCAAGGACTTCAGTCCATCTGTTAGCTAGCAAATCTTGATCAGCTCGAAGCTGCTGTTGCTTTTTCTTAAGGCTATTTGCCATGGCTATAAGCCGGCGCTTGAAGTGCTCTTGCTTGACGGGATCCTCAGGCACGACAAATTCATCATCGTCGAGGCTTGCCTTGTCTTCGGAGGGAGGCATGTAATTATCGTCCTCTGCCTCTCCATCTGCCGCTCTCTCGGGAGGGCTGGCTTCTCCATCCTCCTGCTTTAAATCTTGTTGGAGGGGATTGTCGTCATCTTCGGCACTGTCCAGAGTGCTATTATCTCATGTGCCGGTATCACTGCTTTTTCCTTGGCGAGACTTAGAGCGGTGCCGCTGACATCGGCGCTTGGGTTGCTTCTTGGAGGGGTCATCCTCCGCTGTCCCGTCACCATTTCCTTCTTTGGGTGTGTCCACCATATATATATCATATGATGAGGTGGCTGTCCAGTGCCCTATGGGCAGTGGTTCTTGTTCGTCTCCTACATCGTCATCCATACCGTCGATGTCTTCGGAGTCGAAGTCGAGCATGTCGGTCAAATTATCGACAGTGGCTACTAAGTGGGTGGTGGGTGGGCGGCGAATTTCTTCGTCATCCGCATCCCAATCCTGCCGGACATAGTTCGGCCAGGACTCTCCTGACAAGGAGAGAGACCTTAATGAGTTCAGTATGTCGCCGAAGGGTGAGTGCTGAAAGATATCCGCGGAGGTGAACTCCATGATCGGTGCCCAATCGGATTCGATAGGCACAGGCGCAGGCGGTTCGGAGTCCGTGGCCGGGGAAGAATCCGGCAATTTGGCGTCACGGCTCTTGTGAAGGGTAAGGTCGATACTCGGCTCGATCACCACTGAGAATGCGGCCTCCGTGGCGGGGTCTATCCCCCGTCCATGGATGGCGCAATTGGCTCCGAATTGAGGGTCCGAGCGGTTGCCGGTGCGGTCTCCTGAACACTGTCCGATGGTAGAGCTAAATCATGCTCATCGTGACCGTGCGGCGCGCTCGGCAGGGGCTCGAATACGTCAAAGATCAGGTCTCCGCGGATGTTGGCTGTGTAGTTTAAGCTTCCAAACTTGACCTGGTGGCCAAGGGCGTAACTCCCGATCTGCTAAAGATGGCCAAGCGAGTTGGCCCGCAGTGCGAAGCCACCGAATACAAAGATCTGTCTGGGGAGAAAAGGCTCACCCTGGACTGCATCGCTATTGATGATCGAAGGAGCCATGAAGCCTAACGATGACGACACAGAGGAACTCTCAATTAAAGCACCAATGTCGGTGTCAAAACCGGCGGATCTCGGGTAGGGGGTTCCGAACTGTGCATCTAGGCGGATGGTAACAGGAGGCAGGGGACACGATGTTTACCCAGGTTCGGGCCCTCTTGATGGAGGTAATACCCTACGTCCTGCTTGATTGTTCTTGATAATATGAGTAGTACAAGAGTTGATCTACCACGAGATCAGAGAGGCTAAACCCTAGAAGCTAGCCTATGGTATGATTGTCTGTTATCCTACGGACTAAAACCCTCCGGTTTATATAGACACCGGAGGGGGCTAGGGTTACACAGAGTTGGTTACAAGGAAGGATATCTACATATCCGTATTGCCAAGCTTGCCTTCCACGCCAAGGAGAGTCCCATCCGGACACGGGACGAAGTCTTCAATCTTGTATCTTCATAGTCCAACAGTCCAGCCAAAGGATATAATCCGGCTGTCCGGATACCCCCTAATCCAGGACTCCCTCACTCCCACTCACTTCTTTCGAGAGAAACTCCTTCTCTAGAAAGGATCAATTCTTAGCAACGAATGTCTTGCCTTCAGATCTGTGATGGAAGGTGTACCCAACAGTCTCCTTTGGGTATCCTATGAAGACACATTTCTCCGATTTGGGTTTGAGCTTATCAGGTTGAAGCTTTTTCACATAAGCATCGCAGCCCCAAACTTTAAGAAACGACAACTTGGGTTTCTTGCCAAACCACAGTTCATAAGGTGTCATCTCAACGGATTTAGATGGTGCTTTATTTAACGTGAATGCTGCCGTCTCTAAAGCATAACCCCAAAACGATAGCGGTAAATCAGTAAGAGACATCATAGATCGCACCATATCTAATAAAGTGCGGTTACGACGTTCGGACACACCATTACGCTGTGGTGTTCCGGGTGGCGTGAGTTGCGAAACTATTCCGCATTGTTTCAAATGAAGACCAAACTCGCAACTCAAATATTCTCCTCCATGATCAGATCGCAGAAACTTTATTTTCTTGTTATGCTGATTTTCCACTTCACTCTGAAATTCTTTGAACTTTTCAAATGTTTTAGACTTATGTTTCATCAAGTAGATATACCCATATCTGCTCAAATCATCTGTGAAGGTCAGAAAATAACGATACCCGCCGTGAGCCTCAATATTCATCGGACCGCATACATCGGTACAGATTTATTTCCAATAAATCTGTTGCTCGCTCCATTGTTCCAGAGAACGGAGTTTTAGTCATCTTTCCCATGAGGCATGGTTCGCAAGTACCAAGTGATTCATAATCAAGTGATTCCAAAAGTCCATCAATATGGAGTATCTTCGTGCGCTTTACACAAATATGACCCAAACGGCAGTGCCACAAATAAGTTGCACTATCATTATCAACTCTGCATCTTTTGGCTTCAATATTATGAATATGTGTATCACCACTATCGAGATTCAATAAAAATAGACCACTCTTCAAGGGTGCATAACCATAAAATATATTACTCATATAAATAGAACTACCATTATTCTCAGATTTAAATGAATAACCGTCTCGCATCAAACAAGATCCAGATATAATGTTCATGCTTAACGCTGGCACCAAATAACAATTATTCAGGTCTAAAACTAATCCTGAAGGTAGATGTAGAGGTAGCATGCCGACGGCGATCACATCGACTTTGGAACCATTTCCCACGTGCATCGTCACCTCGTCCTTAGCCAATCTTCACTTAATCCGTAGTCCCTGTTTCGAGTTGCAAATATTAGCAACAAAACCAGTATCAAATACCCAGGCACTACTGCGAGCATTAGTAAGGTACACATCAATAACATGTATATCGCATATGCCTTTGTTCACTTTGCCATCCTTATTATCCACGAAATACTTGGGGCAGTTCCGCTTCCAGTGACCAGTCCCTTTGAAGTAGAAGCACTCAGTCTCAGGCTTAGGTCCAGACTTGGGCTTCTTCACTTGAGCAGCAACTTGCTTGCCGTTCTTCTTGAAGTTCCCCTTCTTCCCTTTACCTTTTTTCTTGAAACTGGTGGTCTTGTTGACCATCAACACTTGATGCTCCTTCTTGATTTCTACCTCCGCAGCCTTCAGCTTTGCGAAGAGCTCGGGAATTGTCTTATCCATCCCTTGCATATTATAGTTCATCACGAAGCTCTTGTATCTTGGTGGCAGTGATTGAAGAACTCTGTCAATGACACTATCAACCAGAAGATTAACTCCCAGCTGAGTCAAGTGATGATACCCAGACATTTTGAGTATATGTTCACTGACAGAACTATTCGCCTCCATTTTGCAGCTGTAGAACTTATTGGAGACTTCATATCTCTCAATCCGGGCATTTGCTTGAAATATTACTTCAACTCCTGGAACATCTCATATGCTCCATGACGTTCAAAACGTCGTTGAAGTCCCGGTTCTAAGCCGTAAAGCATGGCACACAGAACTATCGAGTAGTCATCAGCTTTGCTCTGCCAGGCGTTCACAATGTCCGGCGTTGCTCCTGCAGCGGGTCTTGCACCTAGCGGTGCTTCCAGGACGTAATTCTTCTGTACAACAATGAGGATAATCCTCAAGTTACGGACCCAGTCCGTATAGTTGCTACCATCATCTTTCAACTTAGCTTTCTCTAGGAACACATTAAAATTCAAAGGAACAGTAGCACGTGCCATTGATCTACAACAACATAGACATGCAAAATACTATCAGGTACTAAGTTCATGATAAATTGAAGTTCAATTAATCATATTACTTAAGAACTCGCACTTAGATAGACATCCCTCTAATCATCTAAGTGATCACGTGATCCAAATCAACTAAACCATGTTCGATCATCACGTGAAATGGAGTAGTTTTCATGGTGAACATCACTATGTTGATCATATCTACTATATGATCCATGCTCGACCTTTCGGTCTCAGTGTTCCGAGGCCATATCTGCATATGCTAGGCTCGTCAAGTTTAACCCGAGTATTCTGCGTGTGCAAAACTGGCTTGCACCCATTGTATGTGAGCGTAGAGCTTATCACACCCGATCATCACGTGGCGTCTCGGCACGACGAACTGTAGCAATGGTGCATACTCAGGGAGAACACTTGTACCTTGAAATTTAGTGAGAGATCATCTTATAATGCTACCGCCGAACTAAGCAAAATAATATGCATAAAGGATAAACATCACATGCAATCAATATAAGTGATATGATATGGCCATCATCATCTTGTGCCTTTGATCTCCATCTCCAAAGCACCGTCATGATCACCATAGTCACCGGCGCGACACCTTGATGTCCATCGTAGCATCGTTGTCATCTCGCCAACTATTGCTTCTACAACTATCGCTACTGCTTAGTGATAAAGTAAGAACAATTACATGGCAATTGCATTGGATACAATAAAGCGACAACCATATGGCTCCTGCCAGTTGCCAATAACTCTGTTACAAAACATGATCATCTCATACAATAAAATGTGGCATCATGTCTTGACCATATCACATAACAACATGCCCTACAAAAACAAGTTAGACATCCTCTACTTTGTTGTTGCCAGTTTTACGTGGCTGCTACGGGCTTAGCAAGAACCATTCTTACCTACGCATCAAAACCACAACGATTTTTCGTCAAGTGTGATGTTTTAACCTTCAATAAGGACCGGACGTAGTCACACTCTATTCAACTAAAGTTGGAGAAACATACACCCACTAGCCACCTGTGTGCGAAACACGACGGTAGAACCAGTCTCATGAACGCGGTCATGTAATGTCGGTCTGGCCTGCTTCATCCAACAATACCGCCGAATCAAAGTATGACATGCTGGTAAGCAGTATGACTATTATCGCCCACAACTCTTTGTGTTCTACTCGTGCATATAACATCTACGCATAGACCTGGCTCGGATGCCATTGTTGGGGAACGCGGTATTTCAAAAAATTTACCTACGATCACGCAAGATCTATCTATGTGATGCATAGCAGCGAGCGGGAGAGTGTGTCCACGTACCCTTGTAGACCGAAAGCGGAAGCGTTAAGTAACGCGGTCGATGTAGTCGAACGTCTTCGCGATCCAACCGATCAAGTACCGAACGCACGACACCTCCGCGATCTGCACACGTACAACTCAGTGACGTCCCTCGAACTCTTGATCCAGGTGAGGCCGAGGGATAGTTCCGTCAGCACGACGGCGTGGTGACGGTGTTGATGAAGTTACTGAAACAAGGCTTCGCCTAAGCACTACAACAATATAACTGAGGTGGAAATATGTGGAGGGGGGCACCGCACACGGCTAAAACAATAACCTGTGTGTCTATGGGGTGCCCCCTCCCTCGTATATAAAGGAGCAAGGGGGAGGACGGCCGGTCCTCATAGGGCGTGCCCAAGGGGGGATTCCTATTCCTAGTAGGAGTAGGTTTCCCCCCTTCCCTAGTTGGAGTAGGAGAAGAAGGAAGAGGGAGAGGGAGAGAAGGAAAGGGGTCCCGAACCCCACCCTAATTCGAATTGGTATGGGGGGGCGCCCTCCACTTGGCCGCCTCCTCCTCTCTTCCACCATGGCCCATGTAGGCCCATTAACTCCCCGGGGGGTTCCGGTAACCCCTCGGTACTCCAGAAAATGCCCGAACTCATCCGAAATCATTCCGATGTCCAAACATAGCCTTCCAATATATCAATCTTTATGTCTCGACCATTTCGAGACTGCTCGTCATGTCCGTGATCACATCCGGAACTCCAAACAACCTTTGGTACATCAAAACACATAAACTCATAATACCAATCGTCAATCAAACGTTAAGCGTGCGGACCCTACGGGTTCGAGAACTATGTAGACATGACCGAGACTCATCTCCGGTCAATAACCAATAGTGGAACCTAGATGCTCATATTGGCTCCCACATATTCTACAAAGATCTTTATCGGTCAAACCGCATAACAACATACGTTGTTCCCTTTGTCATTGGTATGTTACTTGCCCGAGATTTGATCGTCGGTATCTCAATACCTAGTTCAATCTCGTTACTGGCAAGTCTCTTTACTCATTCCGTAATGCATAATCCCGTAACTAACTCATTAGTCACATTGCTTGCAAGGCTTATAGTGATGTGCATTACCGAGAGGGCCTAGAGATACCTCTACGACAATCGGAGTGACAAATCCTAATCTCGATCTATGCCAACTCACAAACACCATCGGAGACACATGTAGAGCATCTTTATAATCACCCAGTTATGTTGTGACGTTTGATAGCACACTAAGTGTTCCTCCGATATTCGGGAGTTCCATAATCTCATAGTCATAGGAACATGTATAAGTCATGAAGAAAACAATAGCAACAAACTAAACGATCACAGTGCTAAGCTAACGGAATGGGTCATGTCAATCACATCGTTCTCTAATGATGTGATCCCATTTATCAAATGACAACTCAGGTCTATGTCTAGGAAACTTAACCATCTTTGATTAATGAGCTAGTAAAGTAGAGGCATACTAGTGACACTCTGTTTGTCTATGTATTTGCACATGTACTAAGTTTCCGGTTAATACAATTCTAGCATGAATAATAAACATTTATTATGATATAAGGAAATATAAATAACAACTTTATTATTGCCTCTAGGGAATATTTCCTTCAGAAGAGGGGTCTAGAGGGGGGTGATTAGACCCTCGACAAAGAAAAGTAGCAGTTTTTAATTTCTTCAAGTTAAGGTGGAGTTTTAGCACAAATTTAAACATTCACAATACATTTCAAGCAAGCATGGCAAGAGTATATGAGCAGCCGAAAGTAAAGCATGCAATTAGCAAGAATGTAAAGGGATGGGATTGGAGTATGAAAACGCAATTGGAGACACGCAGATTTTTTTCCGTGGTTCCGATAGGTGATGCTATCATACATCCATGTTGATGGAGACTTCAACCCACAAAGGGTAACGGTTGCGCGAGGCCATGGAGGGCTCCACCCATGAAGGGTCCACGAAGAAGCAGCCTTGTCTATCCCACCGTGGTTGTCGCCCACGAAGGACTTGCCTCACTCGGGTAGATCTTCACGAAGTAGGCGATCTCCCTGCCCTTACAAAATCCTTGGTTCAACTCCACAATCTTGACGGAGGCTCCCAAGTGACACCTAACCAACCTAGGAGACACCACTCTCGAAAAGGTAATAGATGGTGTGTTGATGATGAACTCCTTGCTTTTGTGCTTCAAATGATAGTCTCCCCAACAATCAACTCTCTCTCACACAGATTTGGATTTGGTGGAAAGAAGATTTGAGTGGGAAGCAACTTGGGGAAGGCTAGAGATCAAGATTCTTGTGGTTGGAATGGAATATCTTGGTCTAAACACATGAGTAGGTGGTTCTCTCTTAGAAAATGAATGCTGGAAGTGTAGGCACATTCTGATGGCTCTCTCCACGAATGAAGAGTGGGTGGAGGGGTATATATAGCCTCCACACAAAATCTAACTGTTACACACAATTCACTAAACTTGGTGGGACCGAATCATGAAACTCTGTCAGACCGATTCAGTTCAAAATGTGAACGTTAGGCTTTTCGGTGGGACCAACATGTCAACTCGGTGGGACCAATTTCATTAGGGTTAGGGCGTAACGTAATCTTGATGAGACCGATCACATAAACTCAGTAAGACCGATTTCTGTAATAGGCAAACAAAGAGTTGGTCAGGCAAACTCGGTGGGACCAAATCGCTCATTTCAGTGAGACTGAAACGTTACGAAAGGGAAACAGAGAGTTTGTATTGCGAACTCAGTGGGACCGATCGCTCATTTCGGTTAGATCGAAATGTTATGAAGGGAAACAGAGAGTTTGCAATCCCATCTTGGTGAGACCGAGATCCCTATCGGTGAGACCGAACTGACTAGGGTTTCTGGCAATGGCTATGGCAAATGAACTCGGTGGCACCGGATAGATCAAATCAGTGGGGCCGAGTTTGACTTTTTATTTGGGACATATGTGGATATAAGAAAGTGGTTGAGGGCTTTTGGAGCATATCACTAAGCATTTTGAGCAAGCAAGCCATTAAGCAACACCTCATCCCCTTTTAATAGTATTGGCTTTCCTATGGACTCAATGTGATCTTGGATCACCAAAATGAAAATGAAGAGTCTTGAGCTTTTGAGCTTTTGCCAATCTTCTGTCCTTAGAATCTTGAAGGGGTTCCACATCCTCTTGTCCACGCCACGCCACTGTTGAACTCATCTGAAATATACTAGATAAAAGTATTAGTCCAACAAGAGATATGTTGACATTAATTACCAAAATCACCCAGGGAGCACTTGTGCTTTCACCATGCTAGCCAAGTTGTTGCAGCTCCCTCGATCTATGATGACACGAACAAAATGTTCCTTCACAACTCCCTTTGTATGGAACAAATTATGCCTCTGGTTTTGCTCAGCTTGTGTGACCTGCACACTCAAAACACGTTGAGCAACTAAACATTCATACCTGTCAGCAGCCATGTATTGTGTCTCTTGTTCAGAATCAACTCTATCATGTTCTTCACTTGTAATAAGAGTCAAAGTATCCTCATCATAGTCACTAGCGGACTCATACCCACCATCCTCAGTAGCAATCATAACATGCAGAGATTGGCATTCTCTCGCATAATGACCTCTTCCCTTACAACGACGACAAATAATATCATGTGTGTGCCCTGTTGATGCCATGGATGAAGAAGAGCTCTGGGCAGGCCCAGAAGGTGTACTCGTGGCAGATGGTGGTGGTGGTGCCTGTTTTCTTGTATCTCGGTTGGAATCGGCGGCTGAAGTCAGTGGTGCTACAGTCTAGGACGTGTTGGAGTAGAGGATGTATGTGGTGTCCATGATGAAGATCGACCTGCACAAAAATTAGTTCGCGCCAATGCATGTCGATCCTGCACTTCACGTTCAACTTTGCAAGCAAGATGGAATAAATGAGTGATAGTATTATACTCCTTATACTCTAGAATGGTCTGAATCTCTTTATTTAATCCACCCATAAAACATGCAAGCATAGCTTCATTATCCTCAACAATACCACAACCAATCATGCCAGTTTGTAATTCCTGATAATATTCTTCTACAGAATTTTTTCCTTGACTTAAACATTGTAATTTTTGAAGTAATTCACGTTGATAATATGGTGGAACCCAATGAGTACGCATAGCAGTTTTGAAAGCAGCCCAAGTAGTTGAAATATTATTCGGATATAATCTATGATGTTCAGACCACCACACACAAGCAAAACTAGTGAAAGCACAAAGAGCAGCAGCAACACGTCTCTCCTCGGGGTATTGTAAACATGTAAAATGATGTTCAGTTTCTAACTCCCAAGTAAGATATATATCAGGAACATATCTACCCTCAAATGGTGGAATATTCAATTTTAGTTTAGGGAGATGGTCAGGATCTCGTACCTGAAGTGGTGGTGCGGCCCTACCGTTGCGATTATATGCATGTGGACGACCTAGTGGTGGTGGTTGCACGTAGTTCTGATTTTGATCAACCTCATCCTCGTAATCGCCTGCATGGTCGTCATCCTCCTCGGCACCAGCAGCAACAGGAGCCAAAGAAGCATCAAAAGTAGGTACATCAACACCAGAAGTTTGGCCATCCTCAAGAGGAATACGCTTCACTCGTCCTAATTGATTTGGAAGGGGGCGTTGTTGTTGTCATTACAGAGGTGCGACAGGTGCAACCGGTGGTGGTTGTGGAAGATGTGTGAGCAATTCATTAAACTTGTTTTCCAGCTTTGTTTTGAACGACTTCTCCATGCCTTGTATCTTCTCCATGGCCTCTTCAAATCTGTTTAGCACATCTCCCACCTGGCCACTCATCATTTGCTGAAACTTATCATGCAACTCCTTGTTCGTCATGTTCTCCCAGTTAATCTCGTTGGCTTGTGGTCCTGCCATGGTTAGTAGCAATAGAAACACACCAATATGATCCTACAAACTACTAGAAAGTGGTGGTGGCGGTGTGTCACAATGAAGGAAATATGCCCTAGAGGTAATAATAAAGTTGTTATTTTATATTTCCTTATATCATGATAAATGTTTATTATTCATGCTAGAATTGTATTAACCGGAAACTTGATACATGTGTGGATACATAGACAAAACACGGTGTCCCTAGTAAGCCTCTACTAGACTAGCTCGTTAATCAAAGATGGTTAAGTTTCCTGACCTTTGACATTTGTTGTCATTTGATGAATGGGATCACATCATTAGGAGAATGATGTGATGGACAAGACCCATCCGTTAGCTTAGCATATTGATCGTTCAGTTTTATTGCTATTGCTTTCTCCATGTCATATACATATTCCTTTGACTATGAGATTATGCAACTCCCAGATACCGGAGGAATACCTTGTGTGCTATCAAACATCACAATGTAACTGGGTGATTATAAAGATGCTCTACAGGTATCTCCGAAGGTGTTTGTTGGGTTGGCATAGATCGAGATTAGGATTTGTCACTCTGACTACTGGAGAGGTATCTCTGGGCCCTCTCGGTAATGCACATCATAATAAGCCTTGCAAGCAATGTGACTAATGAGTTAGTTGCGAGATGATGTATTACGGAACGAGTAAAGAGACTTGCCGGTAACGAGATTGAACTAGGTATGATGATACCGATGATCGAATCTCGGGCAAGTAACATACCGATGACAAAGGGAATAATGTATATATGTTGTCATTTACGGTACGACCGATAAAAGATCTTTGTAGAATATGTGGGAACCAATATGAGCATCCAGGTTCCGCTGTTGGTTATTGACCATATAGGTGTCTCGGTCATGTCTAATAGTTCTCGAACCTGTAGGGTGTAACACCCTCGATGCGACTATAGCTCCCACGTGTCGAGGCACGACTTAGAGACATAATCGCATTGAAGGCATATGTGGCAAGTTAGGCAATCTTCACAACATCCCATGTAATATAATAATAAAAGGGGAGATAACATAGTTGGCTTACACTCGCCACGTCAATCAAGTACATAAATAACATTACATCATCCAAACACTCATGGCCCGACTACGGCGCCAAAATAAAAGAGAACCCAACATGCAACAACGGTCCCAATCACCCCCAACTGGGCACCACTACTGATCATCGGGAAAGGAAACATAGTAACGTTGAGAGTCTTCGCCGAACTCCCACTTGAGCTCATACTCGTCTCCTGGAGCGGAATCATCAGGCCCTGCATCTAGTGTAATAGTAATCTGTGAGCCACAGGGACTCAGCAATCTCGCACCCTCGCGATCAAGACTATTTAAGCTTATAGGTAAGGCAAGGTAAATATATGTGGAGCTGCAGCAAGCGACTAGCAAGTATGGTGGCTAACTTATTCGCAAAAGAGAGCGAGAAGAGGAGGCAAAGCGCGAGCGAGAAACTAGAGAACAACCTGTGCAAACATTACTCCAACACCGTGTCCACTTCCCGGACTCCACCGAGAAGAGGCCATCACGGTAACACACTCAGTAGATTCATTTTAATTAAGTTAAGGTTCAAGTTATCTACAACCGGACATTAACAAATTCCCATCTGCCCATAACCGCGGGCACGGCTTTCGAAAGTTCAAATCCCTGCAGGGGAGTCCCAACTTAGCCCATGACAAGCTCTCACGGTCAACGAAGGAATAGACCTCCTCCCAAGACGTTCCGATCAGACTCGGTATCTCGGTTATTCAAGACACCTCGACAGGTTAAAAAAAGACCAGTAACACCGCCCGAATGTGCCGACAAATCCTGATAGGAGCTGCACATATCTCTTTCTTAGGGCACACTCAGATGAGACATCCTACGAGTAAAACCAACCCTCAAGTTGCCCCGAGGTGGCCCCGCAGTCTACTCGGTCGAACCAACACTCAGAGGAGCACTGGCCCGGGGGGGGGGGGGGGGGGGGGGTTAAATAAGATGACCCTTGGGCTCCGGAAACCCAAGGGAAAAAGAGGCTAGGTGGAAAATGGTAAGACCAATGTTGGGCATTGCTGGAAAAGCTTTAATCAAGGTGAAATATCAAGGGGTTCCCATTATAACCCAACCGCGTAAGGAACGCAAAATCCGGGAACATAACACCGATATGACGGAAACTAGGGCGGCAAGAGTGGAACAAAACACTAGGCGAGAGGCCGAGCCTTCCACCCTTTACCAAGTATATAGATGCATTAAGATAACAAGATAATATAATGATATCCCAACAAGTAAATAAATGTTCCAACAAGGAACGGCCTTCAATCTTCACCTGCAACTAGCAACGCTATAAGAGGGGCTGAGCAAAGCGGTAACATAGCCAATCAATGGTTTGCTAGGACATGGTGGGTTAGAGGTTTGACATGGCAATTTGGGAGGCTTGCAAGCAAGTGGTAGGCATCGTAGAATTGGCATAGCAAAGATAGTAGTGATTTCGAGGGTATGATCATCTTGCCTGCACAGTTGTAAGAGTTGACTGGATCCTCGAAAGCAAACTCAACGGGCTCCTCGTTAGTGAACTCGTCTCCCGGCTCTACCCAAACAAGACAAACAAGCAACAAGGGCACAATCAACCACGTGCAAGACCAAGCAATATGATGCAATGATGATATGCTATGCGGAATGCGATGCGGGATGCAAAATGCAAGATATGACAGGAAATGCATGAACCTGGACTCAACATGGAAATCCAAGTGTGCCACTGGAAATATGAGATGAAATAGCTTGAAAACGATATAAAGAACGCCAGAATCGGAGTTACGGTTTGGAAATGGCAAGCGATTCAAATATGACACCGGTCTGCGATTTACAGCAAGTAGCCATCTAAATGCAATGAGATGAACATGCTAAAGCACCCAAACATGACAACAAAATACATGGCAGAGATGCATACAAGATGCTTAACAAAAGTCTAGCACTGAGCTACGGCCAATTCATCCATTAACAGGTTCAAACAATCATGGCAAAAATGCATATGGAAAACAGATCTCAGACTTGGTGAAATTAACACTTGTCTGGAATTTCAGATCAGGTAGCCCTCTTCGGAGCCACAAAACTACATGCTACAGGACCTGAACATGGCAAAGTAAAGCATGGCATGGAGCTACTCAAAGAGCTTAACAAAAGTCCCTTAGTGACCTTGAGCCAAAAGGGATCAGAAAATACAATTGTAAGCATGTGAATATGGCAAAAAGATAATCAGTTTTCAGACTTAGTGAAAACTGGCACATGCTGAAATATAACTCAAGTAGGAATGTTTACGAGCTCGATGCACTCACTATGGTGAAAGTCATGGCAAGACAAGCATACATCCATAAAGAAGGCACAAAATTCAAGCTAGACATGGCAAGAACAATAACATAGCATGCACGGATCAACTACAACAACACCGGCAAAATTGCAAACAAGTTGACAATCTGCCCAGATTCACAAAGTAGCAAAAGTAGAGCTCGATTGACTCAAGCTAGGGTGCTCCATAATTGCAAACAAAGACATGGATGGATAGAGCACTACAATATTAACAAAACTCCCTTACTGATCATCCTCAAAAGAGGCACGGATCGCTAGGAAACAACATGAACATATGGCATCATGAGATAAACAGCTCCAGGACTTAGTGAAATTACTAAGTCCCTGAAAACAGAATTACTAAGTGCACCACTTTGCAAGCTTGCACTAGTAACCACACACATCACAAAAATACATGGGTTGTACCTCTAGAAAGATGACAAAACCCTTAATAAAACATATGTAGAGCATCAGGGCATATCATGCACACATTAATCATGGCAAAAATGACAAAAACCTAAACGGAGCAGCAGATCTGACAATAATCTCAAGTAGCCCTCTTCTAACAGCATTCCGGGCATCAAGATGAACTCAAATGAAAATGATGCAATGGAATGAAATGATGTACTCTCTGAGACGAACATTTTGATATGCTATTTGCATGAATCGGAGCTACGGATGCAAAGTTACAGAGCCGTGAACATGAGCACATGGACTGAGATTTTCGGGACTTAGACGAAATTTACCACCAGATCTAGGGTTTGACCCGGCACGGAATCCGAGGACGGCGGCGCGTGCACTGTTCACGCCGGAGTTGACGGAGCTCGCTGGAGCAGGAAGACGGGCGAGGTGCTCCCGGGCCGGATCTCGCCGGATCCGGCCGGCGGGGAGCCGGAGAGGCGGCGGGGCGGCGGCCACGGCGCGGCGGCGGCGGTTGGTGGCGGCGGGCGTGGACGCGGCGGCGGCGCGGGGCACGGCGCGAGGCGGCGGCGGCAGCTTGGCCGCGGGGGCCTCGCTTGGGCCGGGCGGGCCGGCGGTGGTGGGAGGTGGCGGTTGCCACGTGGCGGCTTCGGAGTGGGGCGGCGGCTATGTCCGGCCGGGTCGGACAATGTCCGGCGCGACGCGGGGGTGATTTAGGGTTTCGGGGAGAGGGGATCCGGGACATTTCGAGGGGGACCTATTTATAGGCATAGGAGGAGCTAGGAGAGTCCAAATGAGGTGCGATTTTCGGCCACGCGATTGTGATCGAACGCTTAGATGATGGAGCAGAGTTAGGTGGGTTTTGGGCCAAATTGGAGGGGTGTTGGGCTGCAAGACACACGAGGCCTTTTCGGTTCCTCGGTTAACCGTTGGAGTATCAAACGAAGTCCAAATGATACGAAACTTGACAGGCGGTCTACCGGTAGTAAACCAAGGCCGCTTGGCAAGTCTCGGTCCAATCCAGAAATGTTTAATCCTCACACACGAAAGAAAGGTAGAAATGGCCACCGGAGGAGAACGAAGCGCCGGAATGCAAAACGGACAACGGGGAAAATGCTCGAATGCATGAGACGAACACGTATGCAAATGCAATGCACATGATGACATGATATGAGATGCATGACAACGATAACAACACACGGAGACAAAGAACCGAACCCGAGGAAATAAATATAACTTAACGCCGGAAACGGCAAGAGTTGGAGTACAAATTGGGAAAGTTACATCCGGGGTGTTACATAGGGTCCGCACGCTTAACGTTCGATGATGATTTTGTATTATATGAGTTATGTGATTTGGTGACCAAATGTTGTTCGGAGTCCCGTATGAGATCATGGACATGACAAGGAGTCTCGAAATGGTCGAGAGGTAATGATTCATATATAGGACGATAGTATTCGGACACCGGAAGTGTTCTGGGGGTACCGGGTATGTACTGGGTCACCAGAAGGGGTTTCGGGCATCCCCCCGGCAACTACATGGGCGTAATGGGCCAAGAAGGGGATAGAACAGCCCCTAGAGGGCTGGTGCGCTCCATGTAGGCCAAAATAAGGGGGAAGGAAAGAGCATAAGAGGGAAAGGAAGGGGAGGGATTCAGCCTCTCCCTTCCTTCTCTCCTCCATCCTCCTTCCTTCCCCTCCGGGTGAATATGGAAGGGGGGAGGCCAAATTGGGAAGCACCAATTAGGATTCCTCCTACTTGGGGCGCCCCCTTGGCTGCCTCTCCTCCCCTCCAACATTATATATATATAAGAGGGCACCGCTAGAACACACAACAGTGATTCCTAGCCATGTGCGGTGCCCCCCTCCACAGTTTATGCCTCCGGTCATATTGTCATAGTGCTTAGGTGAAGCCATGCGCGGATCACTTCACCATCACCGTCACCACGCCGTCGTGCTGACGAAACTTGTAGCGGCCAGACCTCAAACAGTCTGATCTCTGTGCTCCGGTGTCATCCCTGGATCAGTAATGCTGACACCACACAGTACTCGGAGGATTTATAACAGAGTAGCAATCACACACTTATTACATCGAGTGTCCCAAAAGATAACTTATTACAATAAATATGGCTTAAGGCCATCTAATAACGATAACATCGCAAGGCTTGGAAGATAAGTGAGTCCATCAACTCCAACGGCATCACTAAGTATAGAACCACGACCTAAAAACTCCTTAATCGTCGTCTGAAAAGTCTGCAACATTAACCTTGCAGCCCGAAACGGGTCAGCACATGGAATATGCTGGCAAGGTAACACATAGAGAGTAATGGAATGAAACAGCTATACTATATGCATATCTGGCTGGTGGAAAGCTCTATGGTTACAGTTTTGCGTAAAGCCAATTTTTCCCTACTACAAAGGAATAAATTTAATTACTAACATAGTGGTTGTTAAACATTGAGAATGGTTGACAGCATTCTCAATCCCAATTAAGCATCATCATTAACAAAACCGAACAAAATTAATTTAGAGTAACATGTTGAGATTCACATGATAATCCAGGTACTAGATACTCAAGATGTCCATAACCGGGACACGGCTAACCATGATTAGTTTATACACTCTGCAGAGGTTTGCGCACTTTTCCCCACAAGACTCGATCGCCTCCGTTTGGTTTCTCGCACTACATTATGTTTGAGAAGACGGATGACCGAGACATAGTCTTTCAGGAGCCTAGCACCTTACGATCGGGTAGACCGTACCACCTACATCCCCTACATCTGCTAGTCTACCACTGTAAGAGTTTGCACGACTTAGTCAACTATGCTAGAGCCCATAATAGCTTGTGGCTGCACACGGAAGTTTCTAGTATGAATAGTCTCATGATCCCTTTGAGCCTGGGTGGCGGTCCAAAAGAAAACAGGCACGTCCTGAAATACCCAGGTGCCTCAATCCACCTAGATGTGTGTTTAAGTTGCCACCTTAGATAAACCATTAATTAACAAACTCACATCTGTCATGGATATCACTCACCCAATCCACATCTACTAGCATAGCATGGCATAATAAGCAAACATAGAAGTAACTCCCAAAGGTTTGATAATAAACAGGTAATAGGTACTACCTCAACTACTTCCCATCCCACAATTTAATCAGATCCTAATCATGCAATGTGTGAGGATTGATCTAATGAAATAAAACTGGGTAGTAGGAAAGGTATGATCAAAGTGTTACTTGCCTTGCTGATGATCCACGAAACCTAGCGATTCGAAGTAACAAGCGGTGCACTCCGGGTACTCTATCGCAAACACATAAACAAGCATACAATAAGTACTCATCTAATGCACATGCAAAACTCAAATAAGAGATCTAACCAGAAGGTTCAACTTAAGAACTCCGGTTTGCAAAAAGAATCAAATCGAACGAAGCAACGAAAGTCAAACGACGAAAGAAAACAACTTTGTTCTACTAATCTGGATCTAGGGCAAATTTTACAATATCAAAAACTTGTTTAAGTTGGTTAAACGGATAGAGGGTTTCGAGACGAAACTCTAGGCGCTTGAATCGCCTGATTCCGATAAACGAGCGAAAAGTTATACTAAAACTAAAATCAGATCAGGAATCGCGATCAGAAAAATTGCGGATTTAATCCGAGAAAAAGAAAAACGACGAACATTCGCTAGAACGAACGAACGGACGAACGCTTGCTATTTAAATAAACTGGAAAACCGATCTATTTAAAAAAACCGAAAATAAAAAACCGACGAAAAACCGACGGAAAAACCGAACGGTTTTTCAAAAAAAAAATTAAAAAACTGGCGCGGAAATCGATGCGGCGGCAGACCACGGGAGGCGTGCGGCGGCGGCGTCCGGCGGCGCGGTGGGGCGGCGCGGTGGCGGCGGCGGCGCTGGGGCGGCAGCGGCGGCGGTGCTGGGGCGGCTTGGGGCGGGGCTAGGGTTTGGCTGGGCCTCTACCCCGGCTTATATAGCATAATGGGCCGGGAGTCCTAGTCGGACACGGCCCTAGGTCGGTTCGTTTTTTTACTATTACGCGCAAAAGAAAAATAAAACGAAATACTAAACAGACTCCAAAAATTCCGAAATAAATTTTCACAGGCTTCTAAAATCAAGCCGCACAAGGTGAACATTTCTTTGGGGCCTAAATGCAATTTTGAAAAACGCACATTTTTCCTAAATTCAAATAAAATAACGAAAAACTCCGAAATAAAATCTTATTTGATTTTATTATTAAATCCTCAATATTTCTTTATTTTGGGAAAGTCATTTTATTCCCTCTCTCATATTTTTGTAATAGAAATAATTGATGATAAAATAAATAGAATCAAATGATCCTATTCTCAAAATTTGAGAAAACTCAAATATGAAAATAACGAAATCCCCAACTCTCTCCGTGGGTCCTTGAGTTGCTTAGGATTTCTAGGGTCGAAACCAAAAGCAAATAAAATATGATATGCAATGATGATCTAATGTATAACATTCCAAATTGAAAATTTTGGATGTTACAAACCTACCCCCTTAAGATGAATCTCGCCCTCGAGATTCGGGTTGGCTAGAAAATAGGTGTGGGTGGTCCTTGAGCAAATCTTCCTCTCGCTCCCAGGTGGCTTCGTCCTCCGTGTGGTGGCTCCACTGAACTTTACAGAACTTGATAACCTTGCTGCGAGTGACTCGGCTGGCAAACTCGAGAATCTTAATTGGTTTCTCCTCATAGGTCAAATTGTTATCCAACTGGATTGCTTCCAATGGCACTGTATCCCTCAACGGTATGTCATCCATCTCCGCGTGGCACTTCTTCAACTGAGAAACGTGGAACACATCATGAACTCCTGACAATCCTTCAGGCAATTCCAACTTGTAGGCCACTTCTCCCATACATTCCAATACTCGGTATGGTCCTACAAATCGTGGTGCTAACTTTCCCTTAACTCCAAAACACTTTGTTCCCCGAAGTGGAGATACTCGAAGATAAGCTCTATCTCCGACTTCGTAAACTGTCTCCTTCCGTTTAGAATCTGCATAACTCTTCTGTCTGGACTGAGCTATCTTGAGCATGTCGTGAATCAACTTCACCTTCTGTTCAGACTCTTTAATCAAGTCAGGTCCAAACAACTATGTCCCATGACAACGGTGTCCTGCACCTCCTTCCGTACAAAGGTTCGAAAGGGGCCATCTTTAGACTGGTTTGATAACTGTTGTTGTACTAGAACTCTGCATATGGCAAATTGTCGTCCCAACTAGATCCATAATCTAGCGCACAAGCTCTCAGCATATTCTCCAAAATCTGATTGACTCTCTCGGTCTGTCCATCTGTCTGTGGATGAAAAGCTGTACTGAATTCTAGCCTGGTACCCAAAGTTTCATGCAACTGTTTCCAGAACTTTGAGGTAAACTGGGTTCCTCTATCTGATACGATACTCCTTGGAACTCCATGCAGACATACGATCCTGGTCATGTATATCTTTGCCAACTTAGCACTGGTGTAAGTGGTCTTTACTGGGATGAAATGTGCTACCTTCGTCAATCGATCAACTACAACCCAAATCGAGTCATAGCCTGAACGAGTCCTAGGTAATCCCGTGATAAAATCCATGCCTAACTTATCCCACTTCCATTCGGGTATCGGCAATGGTTATAACAGTCCCGCTGGCTTCTGATGCTTTGCCTTTACTCTCTGACATACACCACAAACTTCTACGTACTCCGCAATATCCTTCTTCATTCCGGTCCACCAGAAAATACCTTTCAAATGCAAATACATCTTGGTATTTCCTGGATGAATCGAATATGGTGAATCGTGTGCCTCTTGCAGAATCAACTTCCTAATCTCCCGGTCATTGGGCACATAAACACGGTCTTCAAACCATAGGGTGTCGTGCTCATCCTCACGAAATCCTTTAGCCTTTCCTTTGCTAAGTTTCTCCTTAATAGAGGCAATCTCCTTGTCAGTCTTCTGAGTTTCTCTGATTCTATCCATCAAAGTTGACTGAATCTCCAATGCTGCTACATAGCCTCTCGGAACTATTTCCAAACATAGTTCACGAAGATTTTCTGCTAACTCCCTTGGTAATTCTCCCGTCATTAGGGTGTTGACATGACTCTTATGGCTTAATGTGTCGGCTACTACATTAGCCTTTCCGGGGTGATAATGCAATTTCATATCATAATCCTTGATGAGCTCCAACCATCTCCTTTGTTTGAGATTCAACTCCTTCTGTGTGAAAATATACTTCAAACTCTTATGATCTGTGTACACCTCACAATGATTTCCAATCAGAAAATGTCTCCATGTTTTCAATGCATGCACTACGGCTGCTAACTCTAAATCATGCGTACCATAATTCAACTCATGAGGCTTAAGTTGTCTTGAGGCATATGAAACAACTCTCCCTTCCTGCATAAGCACTGCTCCAAGTCCTCGACGTGAAGCATCGCAATACACCTCATAATCCTTGGTCTGGTCTGGCAAAATCAACACTGGTGAGGTAACCAAATGTTTCTTCAACTCTTGGAAACTAGCCTCACATTCCTCCGTCCATATGAACTTGGTATCTTTCTTCAACAACTCAGTCATAGGCTTCGCAATCTTTGAGAAATTCTCAATAAATCTCCGGTAGTATCCTGCGAGTCCAAGAAAACTTCGGATCTCTCAATACGTGGTTGGTGCTTCCCACTTGGTCACGGTATCAACTTTAGTGGGATCCACTGCTATACCTTCTCCAGATAGAACGTGTCCGAGGAATCCGACTTCCTTCAACCAAAACTCACATTTGCTGAACTTGGCATATAATTGATGTTCTCTGAGCTTTCCAAGTACCAAACGCAAATGCTCCTTATGCTCCTCTTCATTCTTCGAGTAGACCAGGATATCATCAATGAACACTACGACGAACTTATCCAAAAACTCCATAAACACTTTGTTCATCATGTTCATAAAATATGCAGGTGCGTTAGTCAGACCAAATGACATAATGGTATACTCGTACAGCCCATACCTGGTGGTAAAAGCTATCTTAGGTATATCCTGCTCCCGAATCTTCAACTGGTGGTATCCTGATCGCAGATCGATCTTGGAAAATACCTTAGCTCCTTGCAATCGATCAAACAGATCATTGATCATTGGTAGTGGGTACTTGTTCTTGATCGTTACTTCATTCAATCCTCGATAATCAACCACCATCCTCAACGATCCGTCCTTCTTCTCCACTAGAAGTATTGGCGATCCCCAAGGCGAAGAACTTGGGTGAATATATCCTTTATCCAGTAACTCCTTAATCTGCTTCTTAATTTCCACCAAATCCTTTGCAGACATCCTGTATGGTCTCTTTGATATTGGCCCTGTGCCTGGCAATAGCTCTATCAAAAACTCAATATCTCTATCCGGTGGCATGCCTGGCAACTCTTCTGGAAATACATCAGGGAAATCCTTCACTACTGGTACTTCCTCCTGCACAACTCCTGTTAAGCAATTTACTTGAGTCCTCTTTGGCACATGCCGGGATACATACTTGATCCTTCTCCCTTCTGGGGTGGTAAGCAAAATTGACTTACTAGCACATTCAATATTCCCTTCATACTTTGATAACAATCCATGCCTAATATCACATCCAATCCTTGGGATTCCAATACTATTAGGTCTGAGGGAAAAACATAGTTACCAATCCTTAATGGTAACCGATCACACCATCGACTAGCCATATATTCTGCTCCAGGCGAGGTTACTAACATGGGTGACCTAAGGGGTTGGGTTGACAGGTTATACTTATCCATAAATCCCCTTGATATGTATGAATGCGATGCGCCAGTATCAAAAAGAACGAGTGCAGTAAATGACTCAACCAAAACTTACCTATTACTGCATCAGGCTGAGCTTCAACCTCCTCCACGTTAACGTGGTTCACCTGTCCCCTGTTGAAAGGTTCGGCTTCTTCTCAGAGCTTCCATTGCTATTTCCATTTTGTATTTCAGGGCATTCATTTGCATAATGTCCTGTCTTCGAACACTTAAAGCAAGTGACTTGGCTCAGGTCCTTCTTGGCTGGGGTTGATGGGTTGGTGCGATTCTGGCCATTGCTTCCTCCATTACCATTACCATTCCTGGTGCCATTGTGATTGTGCGAGCTACCTCCTCCATGGGTATGCTGAAAGTGTCCTCCCAGTCTAGGGGTAAAACGTGGCTTCTGCTGAGCTCCTGAATTGTATTTCCCTTGTCCATACTTCCTCTTGCGGTTCTCAATTTGCTGCTGCTTGCCTTCAATCATAAGAGCACGATCTACCAACTCCTGATAGTTGTTGAAGGTTGCTACCATCAACTGCATGCTCAACTCATCATTCAGTCCTTCTAGAAACTTCTCCTGCTTCGCTGCATCCGTAGCAATGTCATCTAGGGCATAACGTGCTAACTTACTAAAGTCCTCCACATACTGGCCAACTGTCTGTCCTCCTTGACGCAAGTTGCAAAACTCACGCTTCTTCATGGCCATAGCTCCTGCTGAAACATGGGCAGTACAAAAGGCTTGCTGAAACTGGTCCCATGTGACAGTGTCGACAGGGAAAGTGGCTGTGAAATTCTCCCACCATGATGCTGTGGGTCCTTCAAGCTGATGTGCGGCAAATTTCACCTTCTCCGCATCTGTGCATCCTGCTGTGGTCAACTCTCTAGCTGTCTTGCGGAGCCAATCATCTGCTACTATCGGCTCGGTGCTGCTGGAAAACATCGGCGGATTTAGCCTAAGAAAACGTGCTAAGTGATCAACAGGTGGTGGTGGTGGTGGGTTGTTGTTGTTGTTCCCCTGGTTCTGATTCTGGACTAGCATCTGCATCAATGTGTTCTACTGCTAGATCAACTGTGTGAGCTCCGGTGGAAAGGCAAATCCGGGGTCACATCTCGGAGGCATCTGAGGGTTTAGAAAAGATTAGATGTAAGAATAGAGGGGTATAAAGAGAAAACACTACCCATATGCACATGAGGCAAAAGCAAACAATTCACTGCATTCAATCAAACAAGGGCATACAATCGATCTAACTATCGCAAAGGTGCTCGGACTACTATATTTACATGGTGGACTACTACTACTGATGAGGTGGTCTACTAGAAATATTCTTCGGTTGCAGACTCCATGATATCTGCTCCAGCTTCATCAACATAATCATCATCGCCATCGTCTGGATCCGAATCGGTGTCGTCGATGATGATGTAGTCTTCCGGGCGAATCTTCTTGGGTTCTTCATCTTCATCTACTCGTGTAGGGTCTCCCATAAATATCCCGATCTTCTTTGTTAGGTCGGCATTCTTATCCACCAATACTTCAATTTCCTCTTCATAATCTTCCCGTGTAGCCTTGAGTTCTTCCTCCAGTTCCTTGATTCTTGTCTTAGCCTTCTTCAGATCTATCATGTCGGCGCACATCTAGTTCTCCTGTCGTCGAATGTGCTGGTTTAACTCCTGGATAAAAGCTGCAATTGATCTATCCTTCCTAGTGTTGATCATCTCCCAGTGCTCATCTCGGCGCCCACAAATCTGGTAGATAGTATCCTTGAGATCATTGCGGTAGACTTCTCCATTGCGTCCCATGGCGATGTGAGCTGCCATGCTCTTTCCTAGACTCCAAGTTGATGCATCAAAAGAAAACTCTATGGGCTCAGTGACTGGCATGAACGTCCTTCCTGGAACTTGAACTTGGATCATCCATCGCTCTTCTTCAGGTAAAGTGGCGTTGTAGGTTCCGGTGAAGCTTGGTACTCCTATGTTCAGGTATCTAGTGACTTCCTTCAAGTGTCGTCCAAAGGGTGTATCTTCATCTGGTTGCGTGAACTTGTTCCTTGCATCCGCCATCCTAAAAGAGTAGAAAAGGTGAGGAGTCAGAAGAGAAGAGGGTGAATAGTGTTCTAGGTCTTTAGCTTAGTGGTCGTGTCCTACAGTCAGCGTGGGCTCCAATACCATCTCTGTAGCGACTAGACCTCAAACAGTCTGATCTCTGTGCTCCGGTGTCATCCATGGATCAGTAATGCTGACACCACACAGTACTCGGAGGATTTATAACAGAGTAGCAATCACACACTTATTACATCGAGTGTCCCAAAAGAGAACTTATTACAATAAATATGGCTTAAGGCCATCTAATAACGATAACGGCAGAAGGCTTGGAAGATAAGTGAGTCCATCAACTCCAACGGCATCACTGAGTATAGAACCACGACCTAAAAACTCCTTAATCATCGTATGAAAAGTCTGCAACATTAACGTTGCAGCCCGAAACGGGTCAGCACATGGAATATGCTGGCAAGGTAACACATAGAGAGTAATGGAATGAAACAGCTATACTATATGCATATCTGGCTGGTGGAAAGCTCTATGGTTACAATTTTGCGTAAAGCCAATTTTTCCCTACTACAAAGGAATAAATTGAATTACTAACATAGTGGTTGTTAAACATTGAGAATGGTTGACAGCATTCTCAATCCCAATTAAGCATCATCATTAACAAAACCGAACAAAATTAATTTAGAGTAACATGTTGAGATTCACATGATAATCCAGGTACTAGATACTGAAGATGTCCATAACCGGGTACACGACTAACCATGATTAGTTTATACACTCTGCAGAGGTTTGCGCACTTTTCCCCACAAGACTCGGTCGCCTCCGTTTGGTTTCTCGCACTACATGATGTTTGAGAAGACGGATGACCGAGACATAGTCTTTCAGAAGCGCTAGCACCTTACGATCGGGTAGACCGTACCACCTACATCCCCTACATCTGCTAGTCTACCACTATAAGAGTTCGCACGACTTAGTTAACTATGCTAGAGCCCATAATAGCTTGTGGCTGTACACGGAAGTTTCTAGTATGAATAGTCTCATGATCCCTTTGAGCCTGGGTGGCGGTCCAAAAGAAAACAGGCAAGTCCTGGAATACCCAGGTGCCTCAATCCACCCAGATGTGTGTTTAAGTTGCCACCTTACATAAACTATTAATTAACAAACTCACATCTGTCATGGATATCACTCACCCAATCCACGTCTATTAGCATAGCATGGCATAATAAGCAAACGTAGAAGTAACTCCCAAAGGTTTGATAATAAACAGGTAATAGGTACTACCTCAACTACTTCCCATCCCACAATTTAATTATATCCTAATCATGCAATGTGTGAGGATTGATCTAATGCAATAAAACTGGGTAGTAGGAAAGGTATGATCAAAGTGTTACTTGCCTTGCTAATGATCCGCAAAACCTAGCGATTCGAAGTAACAAGCGGCGCACTCCGGGTACTCTATCGCAAACACACAAACAAGCATACAATAAGTACTCATCTAATGCACAGGTAAATCTTAAATAAGAGATCTAACCAGAAGGTTCAACTTAAGAACTCCGGTTTGCAAAAAGAATCAAATCGAACGAAGCAACGAAAGTCAAACGGTGAAAGAAAACAACTTCGTTCTACTAATCTGGATCTAGGGCAAATTTTACAGTATCAAACACTTGTTTAAGTTGGTTAAACGGATAGAGGGTTTCGAGACGAAACTTTAGGCGCTTGAATCGCCTGATTCCGATAAACGAGCGAAAAGTTATACTAAAACTAAAATCGGATCAGGAATCACGATCAGAAAAATCGCGGATTTAATCTGAGAAAAAGAAAAATGACGAACGTTCGCTAGAATGAACGAACGGACGAACGCTCGCTATTTGAATAAACGGAAAACCGATATATTTAAAAAAACCGAAACTAAAAAAAACTAAACAGACTCCAAAAATTCCAAAATAAACCAACGGAAAGCCGAACGGTTTTTCGAAAAAAATAAAAAAAACCAGCGCGGAAATCGAGGCGGCGGCGGACCTCGGGCGGCGTGCGGCGGCGCGGCGGCGGCGCTGGAGCGGCTTGGGGCGGGGCTAGGGTTTGGCTGGGCCTCTACCCCGGCTTATATAGCCTAACGGGCCGGGAGTCCTAGTCGGACACGGCCCTAGGTCGGTTCGTTTTTTTAAATATTACGAGCAGAAGAAAAATAAAAAGAAATACTAAACAGACTCCAAAAATTCCAAAATAAATTTTCACTAGCTTCTAAAATCAAGCCGCACATGGTGAACATTTATTTGGCGCCTAAATGCCATTTTGAAAAACGCACATTTTTCCTAAATTCAAATAAAATAACGAAAAACTCTGAAATAAAATCTTATTTGATTTAATTATTAAATCCTCAATATTTCTTTATTTTGGGAAAGTCATTTTATTCCCTCTCTCATATTTTTGTAATAGAAATAATTGATGATTAAATAAATAGAATCAAATGATCCTATTCTCAAAATTTGAGAAAACTCAAATATGAAAATAACGAAATCCCCAACTCTCTCCATGGGTCCTTGAGTTGCTTAGGATTTCTAGGATCGAAACCAAAAGCAAATAAAATATGATATGCAATGATGATCTAATGTATAACATTCCAAATTGAAAATTTGGGATGTTACAAAACTCTCCCTTGACACTTTGCTGGATCAAGAGTTCGAGGGACGTCATCGAGCTGAATGTGTGCAGAACTCGGAGGTGCCATACGTTCGTTGCTTGATCGGTCGGAATGAGAATAAGTTCAACTATGTCAACCACGTTGTCAAACGCTTCCGCTTTCGGTCTACGAGGGTACATGGACACACTCTTCCCCTCTCATTGCTATGCATCTCGTAGTTTGATCTTGTGTGAGCGTAGGAATTTTTTTTGAAATTGCATGCTACATTCCCCAACAGTGGCATCCGAGCCAGATCTATGCGTAGATGATATGCATGAGTAGAACACAAAGAGTTGTGGGCGGCGATCGTCATACTGCTTACCACCAATGTCTTATTTTGATTCAGCGGTATTGTTGGATGAAGCAGCCCGGACCAACCTTACATGACCACGTTCATGAGACCGGTTCCACCGACAGACATGCAACATGTTTTGCATAAAGGTGGCTGGCGGGTGTCTATTTCTCCAACTTTAGTTGAATCAAATTTGATTGCAACCGGTCCTTGTTGAAGGTTAAAACAACAAACTTGATAAATCACCGTTGTGGTTTTGATGCGTAGGTAAGAACGGTTCTTACTAGAAGCCCGTAGCAGCCACGTAAAACTTGCAACAACTAAGTAGAGGACGTCTAACTTGTTTTTGCAGGGCATGTTGTGACGTGATATGGTTAAGACATGATGTGATATACATTATTGTATGAGACACTACAAGAAATCTATTAATACGTGACGGTTTCAGTCCGTTATGGACCTGCACAAAACCGTCAACGAAGAGGACGCGTGACAGATTTGATTTCCGTCATGTATATCGCTCATAATTTGACCACCGCACACACCATGATGGACCATCTAAAACCGTTACAGACCATGACGGTTTTTAGCCGTCATCGATGGTAGTTAACTCGCACACTCATAACAGCGTTAACTTCTCTACCACGTCATCATCTGACATGGATCTGATGTGGCAGCCCATGTTGTCAGAAGCCCATCTAAAATTTTGGCCCACTAAATTTCAGCCCAGTCCAAGATTGGTGGCCCATATATGCAGGTTCATTAATTTAAAGTAAGGTCTAATAATTTCAGTCCAAGACATTAGGCATCACTCATTTCTCTTGGTCCACCGAAATTTTAAGCCAATAATAATTTAATAGAAAATATATGCTTGTGTCATTAAGAACAGAAAATTACATACACACGAGAAAATACATCTGTATAGGAGCAAAAAAAAGGATCCAGAAAAGATTAATTTTACAAGCATGTCTTAGTAAATTACATACATAACTGAGAATACATCTCTACAGGAGCAAAAAAAGGATCCAGAAAAGTTTAATTTTACAAGCATGTCTCAGAGAACACTATGCTACTCTACAGCCAGCACAACACCCATCAAGGGACGCGCAATGCTTGTCGGACGTCGACCAAGGGTCATCCCACATTCATGGCCATAGATCCGCTCGTCCACACCAAACGCATGCGAACACATGTCTTTTTGTCAAAAATGCTACCATAAACCATTATCTTCCACATGATGAAAATTATGTCACACTATAAAATATTATAGCCAGTAGGTTAAACTAGAAGCAGAAACTAGAAGTAGCTTACTACACGTTATCCAGTCCTATACCTTTTGCACTGCCAAGATACAAAGTAGTGAAACAAAATCAATCATGTGAAAAGAAACAACTCGTGGCAACAAAAAGTAATGATGAGCATACATAGATCAACAGTGTAGTAAACTCCGTTGTGCTTATTTGACATGAAGTTCCAGGCTATCACTACACTAAACCAAATCATGCTATGAAACCCTTCTGAATTTCCTACGATGCAGTCTCTCATGTGTTGTGAAATATAAAGTATGCGAAACTCTAAGAAAAGTATAGAAAGAAAGTCAAGGGGAGGCACTTTCATACCCACCGTCAGAAATAAATAACATAAGCAATACTTTTATTCTTGTAACAAAGGCAAACATCAAAACAAAAAGGGAACAAACACTTTTTCATCTTAATAAGGTTATTATGCTATAGGAGAATAGTAATCACAGGTACTACTACCTTCCAACAACTACCACAGTTAAAATCTTCATTTCATAATGCATCCATAATGCTTCTCGTACAACAATCAATCATACCACAATGCATCCATAATGCTTCTCGTACAACAATCAATCATACCATAATGCATCCATAGTTCTAACCTAAGATAGAGAAAGCACACTCCATGGTTAAAATCTTCATTTCAACCATGAAAATGGGTTACCAAGCCCTTGGTATGAAAATAAGTGATAATTGATGTATCATATATATATTGTACGAAAGGGAGTTCAGTTGTACAGAATTAGTGATGTCCATCATAATATAAATCCTAAAGTCTATATTTTAGAATAGGAACTTGTTGCTTTTGTATTAACAAGAAAACAACGGGGGCATAATTAATGTCCACATCTGTTCAAGCAAAAATATACACTTATAGTTCTAAGATGCTGATGATAAAAGAATAGTTTTTTAGGTTTGCTCTCAAGTACTACATACACACATTTGTAAAACAAGTCCATTCTAGCAAGATACACAGTCGCGGCTGAATTTATATCTAACAAGCTGCAACTTCCAAATTAACTCCTAAAAGATCAGTACGAAAGCAACATGAAGACGAGTGCACGTTAGAGAAAAATAGCTATATCATATTATGTGGATTAGAACTAGCTTGCCCTTATTAAATTATGTGTAACAGTGCAACATAACCAGATCCAGAAAACCATCAGCAACTAAGCAAGCTCACATGTCCATCGCAGCAATGGAATCCGCCTCTAAATTGAAACAAAACATGATTTGCATTTAGATTGCCAGTATCATCTAGATTTTGGGGTAAAGTGGGGAGAGGCTCACCACACTAGGAGGGAAGGAGGACGCAGCCATCAGTGAGCTCGTCCAGGCGCTGTAGGATAGGGTGCAAGGGCCAAGGGGGGTGCTAGACTTGCTGCTCCACCTCCTCCAGCAAAGAGAGCTCATTGGGGACGACCGTGTTGAGGAGGAGACATATTGTACGCCACTGGATGGGTGGAGAAGGCAGTAGGCATTAGTAGAACAGAGATCAACCCTAATAAATAGTTTACATTTGACATTACAAGCAGCCTGTCCAGAATATGATTCTCAAGAGATAAAAACACTGTCCAAGAAAAAGAGAAATAGATACGGCATGCAAGAAAGCAGCAGGACCATTCATTCAGGGAACAGAAGAGGTAGCAAAAGCAGTAGCAGGTAATCCTTATAAATAGAGGCTAAGCATCCATCATTGACTCCAATGAGCTACTTCATAGCAACTAACACCGGCCAATAAAAAGAAGCACAATTACTAGATACGAGGAGGGTGTGAACTTGGTGCCAGCCAGTTGGCCGGCCTTGTGGATCTGGAGATCATTGGTTTGTACAAGTACAACTAGCAAGCACTTGTTAGTTACCGTTTCCATTTCATATACAAAGGTGTCATAAAAATGTAATGTAAAGTACTGGTGTTGTCCACTAGCACTATAGCTACAGTACTTATCAGAAATTATGTTCAGTTGCTAAAAAATCACAAGAATATAAGAATTGTATATCCTCAATCAAGTATGCTAGGAATATGAATCTGCAGTTCCAAGCAAATCAGTTGTCAGTCATACACAAATATTGTTTGTTAAAAGAGTATATTTTGTCCATGTACAGAAGAAAATACAGAAACGTTATCTAGATAACAGATTAAAGTGCATATTTGACAGAACAAGCAACAATTTGTCCCCAAAATTAGAATCAAGATTACCAAGCTACAGACTAACCATATCCAGCACAAGCAATTTGTCCTATCAAATTGTTTACTCCAAGGTAATATATGCACAGCAGCACAACCTTACCTAGCGTCATGGCCATTGTTCAGGGGCGGGCCAAGCTTGTGTTGTCCCGGCGTTCCTCCTTAGGTCGAGGATGAGGAGAAGCACCGGCGTTCGCTGGAAATGTCATCGAGTAGGACAAGGCCGAGGTGTCGGCCCTCATCCCGCATCGATGGTTGTAGCGTGCGTCACGTCCATAGATCCTGCAGGAGGAGGTCCTCTGCGCCGCCCTTCTCGAGGTGGACCGTCAGGAGGCGAGAGCACGTGTGGGAGCGTCGCACACAATGGAGAAAAGCTGACAGAGGTCGTCGAAGATGCGCCGATGACAAAGGCGATGCCGGAGGCCGAAACCTTGCATGGGTGTGGGTTTTGGGCGAGCGGTAGAGGCTAAGAGGGGCTAATCTTGCCAGAGAGGAGGATGGATCAGAGCGAGGGGAGCTCGTCGGTGTACTCCACGCTGGGGATAGCTGTCGGAATCAGCGGAATCGGGAGCGGGCTGCTGTGGCAGCTGAGGGAGGGAGAGAATGGGGATTAGGGTTAGATGGGTGTGGATCGCGCGTTAAATAGGCTGGCTAAAAAAAATCCCACAGGCCGTGTCCGCAACTTAAATTTGGATTTCCACGCGCGCGCTCGAAATTGCTGGTGCGTCTTCCTACTTAAGTCCACATGACACATTAGCAGGAGCCATCGATGACGGCCTGAATGGTCTATAAAGAAATAAGAGGCTAGGCCGCGCAAATCGGTCTGTGACAATTTTCATGACGGTCCACCAATGTCCATCATGAAAGGGCTATCTTTTTCAAAGGGCAATCACATCCTGCTGATCCATGACAGTTTTTGTGATGGATAAGAAAAAACCATCAACGATTATGACGATTTTCGAGAACGTCATCAGAAATCCGTCACGTATTAATAGATTTCTTGTAGTGAGATGATCATGTTTTGTAGAAGTTATCGGCAACTGACAGGAGCCTTATGGTTGTCGCTTTATTTTATGAAATGCAAACGCCATGTAATTGCTTTACTTTATCACTATGCGTTAGCAATAGTTGTAGAAGCAATAGTTGGCGAGACGACAACGACGCTACGATGGAGATCAAGGTGTCAAGCCGGTGACGATGGAAATCATGATGGTGCTTTGGAGATGGAGATCAAAGGCACAAGATGATGATGGCCATATCATGTCACATATTTTCATTGCATGTGATGTTTATCTTTTATGCATCTTATTTTGCTTAGTACAACGGTAGCATTATAAGGTGATCCCTTACTAAAATTTCAAGGTATAAGTGTTCTCCCTGAGTATGCACCATTGCGATAGTTTGTCGTGCTGAGACACCACATGATGATAGGGTGTGATAGGCTCTACGTTCACATACAACGGGTGCAAGACAGTTTTGCACATGCGGAATACTCGGGTTAAACTTGACGAGCCTAGCATGTACAGACATGGCCTCGGAAAACCGGAGGCCGGAAGGTCGAACATGAATCATATAGTAGATATGATCAACATAGAGATGTTCACCATTGAAGACTACTCCATCTCACGTGATGATCGGACATGGTTTAGTTGATATGGATCACGTGATCGTTTAGATGACTCAAGGGATGTCTCTCTAAGTGGGAGTTCTTAAGTAATATGATTAATTGAACTTAATTTATCATGAAATTAGTCCTGATCGTATTTGCATATCTACGTTGTAGATCAATAGCTCGTGTATAGCTCCCCTGTTTTTTATATGTTCCCAGAGAAAACTAAGTTGAAAGATGATAGCGGCAATGATGCGGACTAGGTCCGTGATCTTAGGATTATCCTCATTGCTGAACAAAAGAATTATGTCCTTGATGCACCACTAGGTGACGAACCTGTTGCAGGAGCAGATGCAGACGTTATGAACGTTTTTTGCAAGCTTGGTATGATGATTATTTGATAGTTTAGGTCACCATGCTTTACAGCCTAGAACTGGGACTTAAAAAATGTTGAGCATATGAGATGTTCCAAGAAGCTGAAAATGATGTTGCAGACTCATGCTCGTGTTAAGAGGTATGAGACCTCTAACAAGTACTTTGCCTACAAGATGGAGGAGAATAGCTCAACTCTTGAGCATGTGCTCAGAATGTCTGGGTACTACAATCGCTTGAATCAAGTGGAGTTAATCTTCCTGATAAGATAGTGATTGACAGAGTTCTCTAATCACTATCACCAAGTTACTAGAATTTCGTGATGAACTATAATATGCAAGGGATGACGAAAACGATTCCCAAGCTCTTCGCGATGCTGAAATCAGCGAAGGTAGAAATCAAGAAATAGCATCAAGTGTTGATGGTTAACAAGACCACTAGTTTCTAGAAAAAGGGCAAGGGAAAGAAAGGGAAACTTCAAAAAGAATGGCAAGAAAGTTTCCACTTCCATGAAGAAGCCCAAAGAGAAACCCAAGCCTGAAACTGAGTGCTTCTACTTCATAGGAAATGGTCACTCGAAGTGGAACTTCCCTAGATACTTGGCGGATAAGTAGGATGGAAAAGTGAACAAAGGTATATTTGATATACATGTTATTGATGTGTAATTTACTAGTGTTTATAGTAACCCCTCGGTATTTCATACTGGTTCAGTTGCTAAGAGTAGTAACCTGAAACAGGAGTTGCAAAATAAATAGAGACTAGTTAAGGACGAGGTGACGATGTGTGTTGGAAGTAATTCCAAGGTTGATACGATCACCATCGCACACTCCATCTACCTTCGGGATTAGAATTGAACCTAAATAAATGTTATTTGGTGTTTGCGTTGAGCATTAATATGATTAGATCATGTTTATTGCAATACAGTTATTCATTTAAGTCAGAGAATGATTGTTGTTCTGTTTATATGAATAAAACCTTCTATGGTCATACACCCAATCTGAATGGTTTGTTGAATCTCGATCGTGGTGATACACATATTCATAATATTGATGCCAAAAAAAATGCAAAGTTGATAATTATAGTGCAACATATTTGTGGCACTGTCGTTTAGGTCATACTGGTGTAAAGCGCATGAAGAAACTCCATGCGAATGGACTTTTGGAATCACTTGATTATGAATCATTCGATGCTTGTGAACCATGCCTCATGGGCAAGATGACAAAAACTCTGTTCTCCGGAACAATGGAGCGAGCCATTGACTTATTGAAAATTATACATACCGATGTATACGGTCCGATGAGTGTTGAGGCTCGCGGTGGGTATCATTATTTTCTGACCTTCACAGATGATTTGAGCAGATATGGGTGTATCTACTTGATGAAACACAAGTCTGAAACATTTTAAAAGTTCAATGAATTTCCGAGTGAAGTTAGAGAATCATCGCAACAAGAAAATAAAGTTTCTACTATTTGATCGCGGAGGCAAATATTTGCGTTACGAGTTTGGCCTTCATTTAAAACAATGTGGAATAGTTTCACAACTCACGCCACCTGAAACACCACAGCGTAATGGTGTGTTTGAACGTTGTAACCGTACTTTATTAGATATGATGCGATCTATGATGTCTTACCGATTTACCACTATCATTTTGGGGTTATGCATTAGAGACAGTTGCATTCACGTTAAATAGGGAACCATCTAAATCCATTGAGACGACACCGTATGAACTATGGTTTAGCAAGAAACATAAGCCGTTGTTTCTTAAAGTTTGGGGTTGCGATGCTTATGTGAAAAAGCTTCAGCCTGATAAGCTCGAACCCAAATTTGAGAAGTGTGTCTTCATAGGATACCTGAAAGAAAATGTTGGGTAGACCTTCTATCACAGATCCAAAGGCAAGATCTTTGTTGCTAAGAATTGATCCTTTCTAGAGAAGGTGTTTCTCTCGAAAGAAGTGAGTGGGAAGAAAGTAGAACTTGATGAGGTAATTGTACCTTCTCTCGAATTGGAAAGTAGATCATCACAGAAAACCGCTCTCGTGATGCCTACACCAACTAGAGAGGATGCTAATGATAATGATCATGAAACTTCAGATCAAGTTGCTACCGAACCTCGTAGGTCAACCAGAGCACGTTCCGCACCAGAGTGGTACAGTAATCCTATTCTGGAAGTCATGTTACTAGACCATGACGAACCTACAAGCTATGATGAAGCGATGATGAGCCTAGATTCTACAAAATGGCTTAAGGCGATGAAATCTGAGATAGGATCCATGTATGAGAACAAAGTATGGACTTTGGATGACTTGCCTGATCGGCGAGCCATAGAGAATAAATGGATCTTCAAGAAGAAGTCTGGCGCTGATGGGAATGTTACTGTCTACAAAGCTTGACTTATCGCGAAAGGTTTTTGACAAGTTCAAGGAGTTGACTACAATGAGACCTTCTCACCCGTAGCGATGCTTAAGTCTGTCCGAATCATGTTAGAAATTGCCACATTATGAAATTTGGCAAATGGATGTCAAAAGTGCATTCCTTAATGGATATCTCAAAGAAGAGTTGTATATGATGCAACCAGAAGGTTTTGTCAATCCTAAAGGTGCTAACAAAGTGTGAAAGCTCCAACAATCCTTCTATGGACTGGTGCAAGCATCTCGGAGTTGGAATATACGCTTTGATGAGTTGATCAAAGCATATAGTTTTATACAGACTTGCGGTGAAGTCTGTATTTACAAGAAAGTGAGTGGGAGCACTACAACCTTTCTGATAAGTATATGTGAATGACATATTATTGATCAGAAATGATGTAGAATTTTTTGGAAAGCATAAAGGAGTATTTGAAACGAGTTTTTCAAAGAAAGACCTCGGTGAAGCTGCTTACATATTGGGCATCAAGATCTATAGAGATAGATCAAGACGCTTGATAAGATTTTTCAGTGAGTACATACCTAGACAAGATTTTGAAGTAGTTCAAAATGTATCAGTCAAATAAGGAGTTCTTCCCTGAGTTGTAAGGTATGAAGTTGATTAAGACTCAAAAACCCAACCACGGCAGAAGATAGAGAGAGAATGAAAGTCATTTCCTATGCCTCAGCTATAGGTTCTATAAAGTATGCTATGCTGTGTACCAAACCTATTGTGTACCTTGCCTTGAGTTTGGCAAGGGGTTACGATAGTGATCCAGGAGTGGATCACTGGACATCGGTCAAAGTTATCCTAGTTACCTAAGAGGACTAAGGAAATATTTCTCGATTATGGAGGTGATAAAGAGTTCATCGGAAAGAGTTACGTCGATGCAAACTTTTACACTGATCCGGACGACTCTGAGTCTTAATCTAGATACATATTGAAAGTGGGAGCAATTAGCTAGAGTAGCTCCATGCAGAGCATTGGAGACATATAAAATTTTCAAAATACGTACGACTCTGAATGTGACAGAGCCGTTGACGAAACTTCTCTCACAAGCAAAACATGATCACACCTTAGTACTCTTTCGGTGTTAATCACATATCAATGTGACCTAGATTATTGACTCTAGTAAACCCTTTGGGTGTTATTCACATGGTGATGTGAACAAATCACATAAAGATTTGAACTATTGGTGTTAAATCACATGACGATGTGAACTAGATTATTGACTCTAGTGCAAGTGGGAGGCTGAAGGAAATATGCCCTAGAGGCAATAATAAAGTTGTTATTTTATATTTGCTTATATCATGATAAATGTTTATTATTCATGCTAGAATTGTATTAACCGGAAACTTGATACATGTGTGGATACATAGAAAAAACACTGTGTCCCTAGTAAGCCTCTACTAGACTAGCTCGTTAATCAAAGATGGTTAAGTTTCCTAACCTTTGACATGTGTTTTCATTTGATGAACGGGATCACATCATTAGGAGAATGATGTGATGGACAAGACCCATCCGTTAGCTTAGCATATTGATCGTTCAGTTTTATTGCTATTGCTTTCTTCATGTCATATACATATTCCTTTGACTATGAGATTATGCAACTCCCGGATACCGGAGGAATACCTTGTGTGCTATCAAACATCACAACGTAACTGGGTGATTATAAAGATGCTCTACAGGTATCTCCGAAGGTGTTTGTTGGGTTGGCATAGATCGAGATTAGGATTTGTCACTCCGAGTATCGGAGAGGTATCTCTGGGCCCTCTCGGTAATGCACATTATAATAAGCCTTGCAAGCAATGTGACTAATGAGTTAGTTGCGGGATGATGTATTACGGACCAAGTAAAGAGACTTGCCGGTTACGAGATTAAACTAGGTATGATGATACCGACGATCGAATCTCGGGCAAGTAACATACCGATGACAAAGGGAATAAAGTATGTTGCCATTACGGTACGACCGATAAAAGATCTTAGTAGCCCCCGGACCCAAGGCGCGCTCGTACTTGGCATTGAGGTGAAGCCAAAGGGAAAGTGCGGAGCGCTGCGGGCCCCAACTGCCTGCGGCCTTGATTGACGCGTGGTGATTGACAGGACATGGGCGCCTCCACTTCCCCATGCAGCCTCGGCAACTGCCCGACTTGATGAGTGATACTTCTCCATTGTCTCTACTTTTCCAAACACTTTTGCCCTTGTTTTGGACTCTAACTTGTATGATTTGAATGGAACTAACCCGGACTGACGCTGTTTTCAGCAGAATTACCATGTTGTTGTTTTATGTGCAGAAAACAAATATTCTCGGAATGACCTGCAACTCCACGGAACATCTTAGAAAAAACAATAAAAAATCCTCGCCAAAGATGAAGACCAGGGGCCCACACCCTTCTCACGAGGGTGGGGGGCGCGCCCCCCCTAGGGCGCGCCCCCTACCTCGTGGGCCCCCTGGAAACCCTCCGACGCCAACTCCAACTCTCTATATTTGCTTTCGGAGAGAAAAAAATTAGAGAGAAGAAATCATCGCGTTTTACGATACGGAGCCGCCGCCAAGCCCTAAAACCTCTCGGGAGGGCTGATCTAGAGTCCGTTCGGGGCTCCGAAGATGGGGATTCGTCGCCGTTGTCATCAGCAACCATCCTCCATCACCAATTTCATGATGCTCACCGCCGTGCATGAGTAATTGCATCGTAGGCTTGCTGGACGGTGATGGGTTGGATGAGATTTATCATGTAATCGAGTTAGTTTTGTTAGGGTTTGATCCCTAGTATCCTTTATGTTCTGAGATTGATGTTGCTATGACTTTGCTATGCTTAATGCTTGTCACTAGGGCCCGAGTGCCATGATTTCAGATCTGGACCTATTTTGTTTTCATGAATATATGTGAGTTCTTGATCCTATCTTGCAAGTCTATAGTCACCTACTATGTGTTATGATCCGGCAACCCCGAAGTGACAATAATCGGGACCACTCCCGGTGATGACCATAGTTTGAGGAGTTCATGTATTCACTATGTGCTAATGCTTTGTTCCGTTTCTCTATTAAAAGGAGGCCTTAATATCCCTTAGTTTCCAATAGTACCCCGCTGCCACGGGAGGGTAGGACAAAAGATGTCATGCAAGTTCTTTTCCATAAGCACGTATGACTATATACGGAATATATGCCTACATTACATTGATGAATTGGAGCTAGTTCTGTGTCACCCTATGTTATGACTGTTACATGATGAACCGCATCCGGCATAATTATCCATCACTGATCCGGTGCCTACGAGTTTTCCATATACTGGTTTACGCTTATTTACTTTTCCGCTGCTACTGTTACAATCACTACAAAATACCAAAAACATTACTTTTGCTATCTTTACTTTTGTTGCTGCTACCACCACTATCATATTACTCTGCTACTAAACACTTTGTTGCAGATACTAAGTTTCCATGTGTGGTTGAATTGACAACTCAGCTGCTAATACTTGAGAATATTCTTTGGCTCCCCTTGTGTCGAATCAATAAATTTGGGTTGAATACTCTACCCTCAAAAGCTGTTGCGATCCCCTATACTTGTGGGTTATCAACGAGTCCCTGCTACCTGCAGAAAAATCATCATTACCTGCGATCGTGGAGGTTGACGGTTGGCCTCCTCCCGGCTATAAATGAGGCGAGGGGAGGAGCCCCCGTTGCCCATATCTTACTCCTTTCCGCCTACCTCTTCTTCTTCCTCCTTGCTCCATTGCCTTGCTGCGTCACCCATGGCGTCGATACGGAGATTCTCCGCCGCTAAGAAGGGAAAAAACCCCGCGAAGAGTTGGGGCCTCTGCCACCGAAGAAGAGACTGTCCCTCTCCTGAGACGTTGTCTTGGGGCGACATGTGACGAGGCCTTGGTACGAGGGGCCTCCCCCCAGCTATCTGTTGCCCTTGTAAGCCCAGGCGCCAGGCACCGGAGATGGAGGCAGCGACTCGCGCCGCTCGCGCCATGGACGCGGTGGCCATGCTGTGGCGGTGTGCGCCACCGCCCCACAAACTCATGCCGAGGGCTCCTCGCGTGAACTCGTGGTGTGGGCGGCGATGCCACCGCGCTCATGGATCAGGTTTTGCAATTCTTTGCTGCAAAGATGCCGCCGAGGGGGGCGCTTGAGCTGTGGCTGCAGCACGCTAAGTGCGATGCCCCGGCAACGGGAGCAGAGGTCGAGGTCGTCTCCCCGGGCAAGATCTTCATGACCCGCGGATAGGGTGAGGTTGCCTGCATCTGCCTCGTGGAAGGGGCCCTTGCCATCCATTTCAAGTACGATGGCACCTCCACGCTATTCTTCAAGGTCTTCAACGAGGAAGGCCGCCGCTTGGAATGCTGCTCGGGAGGGAGCCGCCAGGACGGCGCGGCGGCTGGTGCCGGCCCCGCCATTGGTCCTGCCGAAAGTTCCTCCAGCAGCAGCGATGGTGCCTGGGAGTCCAACAGTTCTCCTGAGCCTGATGAGACTCCGGAGACGAGCGACGACAGCTACATGCCTCGAGCTCCCGGCATGCCCGGAGCGCAGCAACAGCGTCAGCTCGCCGTCACCGCTGATCTGGATGGGGTTGGCGTCGGCCTCCCGTGGCCCACTATTGATGATGGCGTCGGCGGCGACGCCCGTAGATACGGCTTCCGATAGCCTTCTCCTTTTGTTCCCTGTGAGGAATCGAGATGAACCCCACGGGGGTGTGTAAAGAATCTGTAGTGCCTTTTGTGTCAACACCATTCTCATTATGAAAATTTATGTTCATGTGTCTTGCGTCGGCTTGGTCCCCCCTTTCGAACCTTGCGGTAGCCTAGCACTCTACGCTGATAGGTCCCAGTCCCCAGGCAGGCTTCTGCCATCGCTAGTATGCCAGGTCGTGATGCCGTGGTCAAGGCCAAGAGGTGAGCAACCCGAGGTCCAGTAAGAGCTCCTGAGGAACGATGCTCAAGAGGTCCCCTTTAGCGTGCAAGCAACTCCCAGAAGGCAGGAAAGGTAGGTTGCATTGTCGCAGAAAGGCCACGGGAGCTAGGAATTCGGTGTCATAGTGTTGGGCTGGCTCGAATGCATGACTTATCTTTGGCGATCATGGGTTGATTCCTTAGGCCGCACCCGGCCTGTGCGTCGGCGGCGGTGGTACTACCAGGTCAGGCTCACGTTAGACTCTTCCCCCTCTCACACCTCCGTGGGTGATCTGCGTTCTCGGGTCCCGACCCTCGAGCAAGGCTCAGCCGCCACTGGTATGCCAGGTCGCGATGTCGTGGTCAAGGCCAGTGGGTGAGGGCTGGAGAGTCAGTAAGAGCTTTTGAGGCGCGATGCTCAGGAGCCCCCCCTTTCACGCGCAAGCGAATTGCATGAGAGAAGGAACGAGCTAACGGGGCCACCTGTAGCTAGTGCTTCGGAGATTCCTGCGAGTTAGTTGACAAGGGGATATAGCCTGTAATAACGCTGGCTACCAAGCGGCGGATTGTCCCACAAGAAACAGAGGCACTGAGGATCTGGTGAGGTGACATGCGCGGAGCGGGCCACGAGCCAGAGCTCAAT
The DNA here is from genome assembly GCF_003073215.2 of Triticum urartu. Taxonomy (NCBI): domain Eukaryota; kingdom Viridiplantae; phylum Streptophyta; class Magnoliopsida; order Poales; family Poaceae; genus Triticum; species Triticum urartu. The sequence goes on along the minus strand of NC_053022.1, from coordinate 257,222,160 downwards.
CTCTCAGGTTTTTCAGCGTTGCAGGGACGGACCCGAGCACAAGCGCCGTGCTGACATGGGGAGTCCTCGTCGTGGGGTAAACATGAGATTGGTCAGCAATGCAGAATGCCGCGAGATGAATCAGGAAAGTGATAATCATTGGGCACTCATGCAAGGAGACAAGCTAGTTCAAATAGATGCAAGAACGATACATGCCACTTGGACGGACCCAAGCGGCCTGGGGATGATGCAGCCCGAGGGGCGCCCCCAACAGAGTAAGCTAAAGATGCAAAAGGATACATGTCGCAGGGACATGCCCGTGCAACCTGGGAATGATGCAGCCCGAGGGGCGCTCCCAGCTGAATAAATCGGAAAATGTGACATAGTACCGTTGTAGAAGAGGTGTTGAAGTAGCTGAAGATGCATGCTGAAGTAGTCGCTATTCACGAGGCACCAGGGACCTGAGCCTCAGGGGGCTCTAGGGGCTCGGGCGGTTCCTGAAGGACCTTCTCCATCTCGACTAGGACTACGTGACGCCTGGCCTCCTGAGCCGCCAGAATGCTCCGTGAGTGGCACTGGAAGGTGACAGCCATGTTCGGCAAGCCGAAGGGCATGCGAACGTAACTGTGAGGTGGACCCTTGCACCGACCAACTCATGAAGGCCAGAAGCGCTCCTGAGATGTAGCCCTGTTGAGCCCTAGAACATCAACGCAAATGCGCAGCTCGTCATCCTCGCCAGGACGCGGAGCTGCACTGGGTGGTGGGCGGTGGTCGCCACGCATGGCTCTCACTTCTTGAAGCTCCCGAGTGGTCTTGGTGATGAACTCTTGAGCACCAGGCACTCCTCGCCTTGTGCCCTCTTGGGGGAAGCGTGCGGCGAAGCACGTCTCCACATGGTGCCCGAGCGCCTCTCTCATGACGTTGGCTAGGTCTGAGGCCCTCCAGTAGAGAGCCCCCGAGCCCAGCCCGAGGAGGGCACCGAGCACGCCTTCCTATGTGAGGGAGGGAGGCACCCCATCTGGGGGCGCAGGTCCTGAGGTGGTGCCGCTGGAGACGCCGCTCTCCTGAGGCCCTTGGTGGAGCAGCTTCTTCTTCTTCTTCTTGGGGACGGCCTCAGGAGGGTAGATGGTGCCTTCGTTGTCTGGATCTTCAGCTGCTGCAGCTTCGTAAGCGTGCTCGAGAGAGCACACCGCATCCTTATCTTCACAGGCGACAGTGATGACGCCGCCGGTCCCTGGCATCTTGAGGACATTGTACCCGTGATGGATCACCGCCATGAACTTGGCCAGGGCTGGATACCCGAGGACGGCGTTGTACGGTAGGCGAATATGGGCGACGTCAAAGTCGATGAGCTCGGTGCGGTAGTTGTCGCACTTGCTGAAGGTGGCAGGGAGGCGGACCTGTCCTATCGGGATGGTGGAGCCGTCGGTCACTCCTGAGAAGGGCTTGGTAGGCTGCAACTGATCGTATGGCACCTAGAGGCGATCGAACGTCTCCACAGACAGGACGCTGAGCCCTGCGCCGCCGTCGATGAGGGTCTTGGTGACTTGAACGTTGCTGATGATGGGCGAGCAGAGCATCGGGAGGGCGCCGGCAGTTGCCGCGCACTTGAGCTGGTCGGACGAGTTGAAGGTAATGGCGCACTTGGACCACCTGAGCGGTCGCGTGGCCTCAAGACTGGGGAGACCCTTGTTCACCTCACGGGCGAACGGCTTGAAGATGCGCTGGGAAGCTGGGGCCTGAGCACCACCCAAGATGCAAGGGATGGCGCGCGGATCTTGGAAGCCCCCAGCCCCCTCGTCCTGATGGTGGTCGTCGTTCCTCCTTGGTGGTGGCGGCAGTAGAGGGAGGCCAGTGTTTCCCTAAGGGCGGTCGTCACGAGGCTGGTCCCTCCAGGCGCCCTCGTGTGGCTGGTCCGGCCAGCGGTCCTCCCGAGGCTGGTTGCGCCACTCCTGGTGGGGACCGCGGTCGTCCCAGCGTCCTCCTCCTCGGCCATAGCCCCGGTCGTTGCACTCGGGGCGTCGACCCAAGAGTCCGTCGTGGATGGCCCTGAGCTCTTGACAGTCGTTGGTGTTGTGGTTGTGTATGTTGTGGAAGGTGCAGAATGGACGGCTGCTCTTGGACGACTCAGGGTGGTCCCGGCCGTGCTTCGTCTCCGGCTCAGACACAAGCACGGCTTCTCCCTTGCGCTTCACGTCCTTGGCCTTGGCTTTCTTCTCTTCTGGGTCGACGGCAAGGAGCTCGAGGAGGGAGAGGCACCCCTTCTCAGCTCTTGCGCACTTGGTCGCCATGTTGAACATCTCCAGGGCCGTGCATAGGTCTTCCTGGATGGCGAGCTCCTCCTTTGTCTTGATGTCACGGACGCCATCGGAGAATGTTGAGATGATGGCCTCGTCCGTCACCTTGGGAATCTTGAGGCGAACGTTATTGAAGCGCTGGATGTACTTCTGTAGGGTCTCTCCCGGCTGCTGCCTGAAGCGCCATAGGTCACCCGCGGCCGGCCGGCGGTCGCGAGTGCCCTGGAAGTTGGCGACGAAGCGGTCGCGCATCTCACCCCAGGAGGAGATTGACCCCGCGGGCAAGTTCAGGAGCCACGAGCACGCTCCATCTTTGAGGTCCATGGGGAACTAGTTCGCCATGACTTTCTCGTTGCCATTGGCCGCCTCGATGCTCAGCCTGTTGAGATGCAAGAACTCTGCAGGGTCGGGGGTGCCTTCGTAGCACGGAGGCAGGTCTGGCTTGAACTTGCCAGGCCAGACGACGCTACGCGGCTCACAGGTGAAGGCACAATAGCCTGTCGTGGCAACTGGAGCCCGCCGCACAGGCGGAACCTGGTCCTGGTACCCACGCGCCATCGCCGCAGGCGGCGCGCGGTCTTGACGTGGTGGTGCTAGGAGTGGAGGAGTGTTTTCCTGCGGTCGGGGGACTTCTCAGCAGCTTCCTTCTTCGTGCGCGGGCGCCCAGCGCGGCGGATCGCGCCATGGGGCCGCATGTCTTGGTGCTAGTGTCGGTATCAAAACCGTCGGATCTCGGGTAGGGGGTCCCGAACAGTGCGTCTAGGATCGATGGTAACAGGAGACGGGGCACATGATGTTTACCCAGGTTCGGCCCCTCTCTATGGAGGTAATACCCTACTTCCTGCTTGATTGATCTTGATGAATATGAGTGTTACAAGAGTTGATCTACCACGAGATCGTAATGGCTAAACCATAGAAGTCTAGCATATGTGAATATGGTAACGAATATATCCCCATCCGGACTATGCTCTCCGGTTTATATAGGCACCGGAGAGATCTAGGGTTACATGGAGTTGGTTACATAAGAGGGAATCTTCATAGTCGGTCGCCTAGCTTGCCTTCCACGCTAAGGAGAGTCCAATCCGGACAAGGGTATAGTCTTCAACCTTCATATCTACACAGCCCATCAATCCGGCCCAATGAATAATAGGACGGACGCCCGAGGACCCCTTAGTCCAGGACTCCCTCAGTAGCCCCTGAACCTGGCTTCAATGACAAGGAGTCCGACGCGCAGATTGTCTTCGGCATTGCAAGGCGGGTTCCCCTTTTCTGAACTCCAAGATAGTCTTCGGACGTGATGATTGTATCCGTACCTGTTACACACACCATACTCAACCGTGGAGAGAATATATATATTTCACATGAGTTCTATCCGCTGACAGCTTTTCACAACACGACATAACGTCTGCCCGGTCATAATTTCGAACCGTTTCTCTCCTGCCATTCCATGTTTTGAGACGCGGTCGCTATTGGCACGTCTTGTCGAAGCAGAGATCATGTCCCCTTATTGCGGGATTCTCATCAATGCGGGCATGGGTAACCCAATCATGCCGTTTCTACAGCCCTCGGGAATAGGCGGATCTTAAGGCGAGTGAGGAGGCGTTTAATATATGCTGCCTTTATAAGGGTATAAGGATTCCCTCTTCCTCTTCTCACACTCTCTCTCTGTGTCTCCGCCTTTCCAATCTCGAGCTCCAGTGCCTAAGTTCTCATCTCCTTTCCACTCAAGCAACCATGTCCGGATCCGGCGGTCAGGGCAAGTGGACGGTCTCCTCTGTCAAGGAGGAGGACATTACTGAGCTACGGGCGGCCGGATATTTGGCGAAGGGAATCGCCCACCGCTTGCCGGACGAGGGACAAATCGTCCCCACGCCGGAGCCCAACGAGAGGGTAGTATTCCTCCCTCATTTATTTCGCGGGCTAGGGTTTCCACTCCACCCTTTCGTCCGCGGGCTAATGTATTATTACGGGATAGATTTCCATGATCTGTCCCCGGATTCCTTCCTCAACATCTCGGTGTTTATCGTCGTGTGTGAGGCCTTCCTCCACATCCAACCCACTTTGGGCTGTGGCTCAAAGTCTTCAACGTGAAGCCGAAGGTGGTGGATGGCCAGCACGCGGAGTGCGGAGGGGCAATGGTGAGTAAATTGTCCAACGTCTCTTGGCCCAAAGGCACCTTTGTGGATACGGTAAAAGAGTGGCAGAAGCAGTGGTTCTACATCACAGAACCACGCGACACCACCTAGGCCGCAGCTTCCAAATTCTGCTTTGGCGCTCCTATGCGACTCACCTCCTGGGTCGAGAAGAGTCTGGACTGGTGTTCTCTCGACGATCTGATAGAACTGCAAATGTTTGTTCAGAGCATGGTAACCAAGAGCGTCAAGCTCGTTGATGTGATCCAGGTGATGTTAGTTCGCTGGATCCTGCCGTGCCAGCGCCGAAGTCGCCCGCTGTGGGAGTTCAATCCAAAGAAGCACCAGACCCTGGTGAGGCTCTTCGAGACTACACACGAAGGTGCATGGGAGTTTCTCTTCAAGGGCAATGAGAAACCACCGGCCACAGATTCAGGCCGTGGTCACGACTGTAAACACCCTGCCAGTGTGGTATGTCATTTTTTATGTGCCCCTAACTTAATTGTTTCGAGGATGATGTGTGAGCTTTTATTATTTCTCTTTCGGGACTGGATGGAGAGGGCGAAGCGGATCCAGTGTCCGGCTCCGCTGCCTGAAGAACCAGTCATCCCGCGTTTAGCGAAGATGCTGGTGCCGGCGCCATATAAGGCGCCGGAGAAGAAGGCCAAGAAGAAGGCAAAGGGCGCCAAGAGCGGCCTCCGCCGCAAGGGCACTTTGGACATGACATCCGAAGATGACGAAGCTCATTCCTCTGTCCCTGAGGACAATGACGAGGAAGAGGAGGATGAGGAGGAAGAAAACAACCCTCCCACTAAGGAGAGGAAGAAGAAGAGGGCGGCTTCGGCGCATCTAGAGGCGGAAACGTCCAAGAAGGGGAAGGGCGTCCCGGTGGTCAACACCGCGTGGGACGTTGCCAGCAGTCCGGAACGGCGCCCCCATGCTAAGCCCCAGGCTGCATCATAAGTGACATGGCTCTCTTGTGCGCACATCCGGCCCTTTCTCTCCATTATCTTGACATAGTTAACTTTACTATTGCAGTTCGGCCTACGACCTAATCCAGTGATCCTCGTCTGGGGGTTCGTTGGCTCCGTCGGAGATGGCAAGCATGTCGCCGCCGCCTGCTTATTCCCCCGGGGCTAGGGATGACACCGAGGTGTTGTCCCGGAGGGCCGATCCGAACTGGGGAGGAGCCCAGGACGCTGTCCGGGAGGCGCCACGAGGCGAAGCCTCCACTGCCGGACACATGGAGGAGACGATCCCCATGGAGACTGGCGGAGAGGGCTGCATCCAGTTTGCCCCTCAGCCGAATACGATTCCGAAGACCCATATGCCCCCGGAGTCGGGTGAGCAGCCCCCTTTGAAGGAGGGGGGTGCGCCGCTTCCGCCGGCGGTCCCTGTCCATCCAGGGGCGCTGGATAACCTAATGGAGGCGCTACGAGGCACCTCCGTTATGGACGAGCATCGTGTCCTTATGGGCACGGTGATCGAGAAGGTTTAGTCCGCCACGGTGATCGAGCAACATGTTGACAGGTTTCGAGGTAAGTGACATAGAAAGAGAAAAAAACCATGTAGTCAGTAGCCCCTGAAACACTGTCCGGTGTTCGGCGAGAAGAACCGGACAGAGGATCTGTTGTAGGAGACTAACATAGTATGTATGCATAAGCAGGCGTCGCCGTTGGGCGCAACCTCGCATGATGCCGAAGTCTCTGAATTGAAGCTGAGGCTGGAGCAGACCGAGAACGAGCTCGGCGAGGTTACAATGCGGCTTCAGGAGAAGCAAGGTGAGTAATGTCTTGCTGTGTGTTTGGAAAGCATAGGCATTGTGTATTTGATTGTAATGTTGTAATATGTGCAGGGGCTGCGACCGAGGTCGAGGCCCTGAGGAAGGCCTTGGGCGAGGCCGAGGAGAAAGCTGTCCAGTAGCAGGCCGCTCGTAAGAAGCTCAAGGCCCGGGTCAAAGAAGTCCAGCAGGAGCTCCAAGATGCGGTGAAAAAATGTGAGACCTTGGAGAATGATGCGTCGGCTCAAGAGGCCGAACTCACCAAGGCTCGTCAGATCGCGGAGACCGCACGGAATGAGGCCCAGGCCGCCCTCCAGGAGATCCAGGAGGCCAAGAAGATCATGGCGGGTAAGGCATTTAAGATGCAAAGCAAGTATGCGGAGAACCAATACCTTTTACTAACCCGGGTTCGGAGTTCCCCAGGGGCTTTTGTGGATCTACCACGCAGCGTATCAGATGCTGCAGAGTTCTACCGAGCCGAAGGAGGAGGTTCTACGGAGAAGCTATTCTGGTCGCAGTACGCGACGCCAGAGCATCCCGTGTCCTTCACCGATCAGCTGAAGCAGCTGGTGGAGCTGCACAGGGAGGCTGAACTAGCCATCAAGGATTTGACAATCCGGCTATGGCCAGTCGAAGCTATGCCCGGCAGCTACTTCGGACTCGTGAGGCGGCTAGTGGAAGCCTGTCCGCGGTTGGACGTCGTCAAGCGCTCTGCCTATATTGAAGGTGCCCGTATGGCCTTCGCTTGTTGCAAGATGTGGTGGGCGAAGATGAACGCCGTTGAAGTTGCCAGTGGGCCGCCAGAGGGCAAGGAGCACCGCACACCCGAGAGATATTTTGCGGATGTCATAGAAGGGTCTCAACTTGTGGCAGCTCAATGGTCGCATGACATTGTATTTGAATAAATGTATTCATGTTGCCCTTGCATTGTATTATGGAAACAAAGCCTGTAATATAATTTTGTTATGCTTTAATTGTTTCCTCCTATGCGGCCATGTTGTTTGTGATCTGAGGGTTGGCTAGTCGTCGGCTTCTGCCCTCACGTAGGTAGTACAGAGGTGTTTGGGATGGTATCTAAACAATCTTGATCCAATTGTATGGTCCTTTGGAGGAGTTGTTTAGCACAAGGAACAAGGCAATCAGACTATACGGCTTAAACGCCCTCACTTAGCCATAGGAGTTTTATAATTAAGCAAGTGCATAGCCCCTGGTCCAAGCCAGGGTGCTGTCAGCATCTGATCAGGAAGTGTCGATCCTTCGCATGACGCGGAAAAAAATCTCCAATGATTTTGTAACCCTCGAACAGCTGACCGGCTCTCGCCGTATCATGACAGTCAGTTTTCGGCTTTCTCTACTGAGGTGCTCGTCCGGTCAAGGCCAGGGCACAATCATAGTAGTTCTCCCTTTACTACCCTAGCCGATAGAGCTGAACATAGGGTAGCAAGCACAGGAGCCAGGCAACCCAACTATTGACCAAAGACATGATTCAGAGCCAATGCATATAATGCTAAATTCGGGGTATATATATATATAAGAAGTGTTCGGACTTTGCTGCCGTATTGTGGGGCGATAAGTAGCCCCTGGAGAATATGAGACATACTAAAGAGTACCGATGCAACTGATAAGCAGATCGAAATAAAATGAAGTAAGAGGCGAAAACCACAGAAACTGGGCCGCAAATCATTTTCATTATAACTGCGTGGATACGTCAAGGCGTATCTTGTACAAATAGTGCGATAAGCCTCCGGGCTATTTAACATGCCAGAATCAAGAGGGCGCAGCGTGCGGGTCCTGGGAAAAAAATATAAATACCGTCAAGAAGACGTGTAGAGGTTACTCTATGCACCTATGCTGCTTGCATCCTTTATATGCCGATCCTTCAAAGGGACTAGTCAGCAGGCCCGTGGGAAAAGGAACCTGAAACAAAAAGAAAAAGGTGAAAAGTATGTGTGTCCGAGATCGGTCTAGCCGAACTGTAGATTCCGGGTTAGCTTCTGCCTCCGTCGATGTCCATGGGATTTGAGTGCGTAATTATGTACACGTGGTGCGAATGCCACTACTTCATCGGGACTGGGACGGAGGCCGAATTGCTAATCGAGCTCTTGACGAGCCGCGTTGTCCTGCTGCAGTGTAGTCCGGAACCTCTTGATGATGTCCAGGGGCTCGACAGCCGCACTACGGTGCTTCTTAGAAGGCCGCTCTGTACATCTGCTGCTTGGGCGGCAGTGTGCTCCTCTGTTCGGAGGGAGCGTTCCATATTGCCATTGACTGTTATGACGCCGCATGGACCGGGCATCTTGAGCTTGAGATAAGTGTAGTGTGGCACTGCGTTGAATCTAGCAAACGCTGTTCGTCCGAGCAATGTGTGGTAGCCGCTGCGGAAGGGGACGATGCCGAAGATTAACTCCTCGCTTTGGAAGTTATCCAGGGAACCGAATACTACCTCCAGTGTGATTAAGCCCGTACAGCGGGCCTCGACGCCTGGTATGACTCGTTTGAAGGTAGTCTTTGTTGGTTTGATTCATGAGGGGTCAATGCCCATCTTCCGCACCGTGTCTTGATAGAGGAGGTTGAGGCTGCTACCACCGTCCATCAGGACTCGTGTTAGGTGAAACCCGTCAAGAATTGGGTCAAGGACTAGTGCGGCTGAACAGCCGTGGCGGATACTAGTTGGGTGGTCTCGTCGATCGAAGGTGATTGGGAACAATGACCACGAATTGAATTTTGGGGCGACTGGCTCTACCGCGTAGACATCCCTAAGCGCTCGCTTACGCTCCCTTTTGGGGATGTGTGTAGTGTATATCATGTTCACCGTTTTGACTTGAGGGGGAAATTTCTTCTGCCCCCCAGTGTTCGGCTGCCGGGGCTCTTCGTCCTCGTCCTCACTTTGGGATCCCTTTTCTTTGTTTTCGGCATTTAACTTGCCAGCCTGCTTGAAAACCCAACAATCCCTATTGGTATGATTGGCTTGCTTGTCCGGGGTGCCGTGTATCTCGCACGGACGGTCGAGTATGCGGTCTAGGCTAGAAGGTCCTTCATTGTTTCTTTTGTAGGGATTCTTCCGTTGGCCAGACTTGGAGCCGGTGAATCCAGCGTTGACTGTGCTGTCATCGGTGTTGTTGTCATTGCTTCGGCGTTTGTGTCTATTGCGTCGGAGCTTGCTAGTGCTATTCCTGGCCTCAGAGGGGCCTGTCTCACTGGCTATGTTGTTACTACGAGCCAGCCAACTGTCCTCTCCCGCGCAAAAGTGGGTCATGAGTGCTGTGAGGGCTGCCATGGACTTCGGCTTTTCTTGGCAGAGGTGGCATGCTAGCCATTCGTCATGGATGCTGTGTTTGAAGGCTGCTAAGGCCTCGGCATCTAGACAGTCAATGATCTGGTTCTTTTTGGTTAGGAACTGAAGGAAATATGCCCTAGAGGCAATAATAAAGTTATTATTTATTTCCTTATATCATGATAAATGTTTATTATTCATGCTAGAATTGTATTAACCGGAAACATAATACATGTGTGAATACATAGACAAACAGAGTGTCACTAGTATGCCTCTACTTGACTAGCTCGTTAATCAAAGATGGTTATGTTTCCTAACCATGGACAAAGAGTTGTTATTTGATTAACGGGATCACATCATTAGGTGAATGATCTGATTGACATGACCCATTCCATTAGCTTAGCACCCGATCGTTTAGTATGTTGCTATTGCTTTCTTCATGACTTATACATGTTCCTATGACTATGAGATTATGCAACTCCCGTTTGCCGGAGGAACACTTTGTGTTCTACCAAACATCACAACGTAAATGGGTGATTATAAAGGTGCTCTACAGGTGTCTCCAAAGGTACATCTTGGGTTGGCGTATTTCGAGATTAGGATTTGTCACTCCGAATGTCAGAGAGGTATGTCTGGGCCCTCTCGGTAATGCACATCACATAAGCCTTGCAAGCATTACAACTAATGAGTTAGTTGCAAGATGATGTATTACGAAATGAGTAAAGAGACTTGCCGGTAACGAGATTGAACTAGGTATTGAGATACCGACGATCGAATCTCGGGCAAGTAACATACCGATGACAAAGGGAACAACGTATGTTGTTGTGCGGTCTGACCGATAAAGATCTTCGTAGAATATGTGGGAGCCAATATGAGCATCCAGGTTCCGCTATTGGTTATTGACCGGAGACGTGTCTCGGTCATGTCTACATTGTTCTCGAACCCGTAGGGTCCGCACGCTTACGGTTTTGATGACAGTTATATTATGAGTTTATGAGTTTTGATGTACCGAAGTTAGTTCGGAGTCCCGGATGTGATCACGGACATGACGAGGAGTCTCGAAATGGTCGAGACATAAAGATTGATATATTGGACGGCTATATTCGGACAACAGAAGTGTTCCGAGGCAGTTTCGGATAAAACCGGAGCACCGGGGGGTTAACAGAACCCCCCGGGGGGTTAATGGGCCTCATGGGCCTAAAGTGGAGAAGAGGAAGGGCTGCCAGGGCAGGCCGCGCGCCCCCTCTCCCCCTAGTCCGAATTGGACAAGGAGGGAGGGGCGGCGCCCCCCTTTTTCCTTCTCTCCTTCCCCCTCTCCTACTTGGACAAGGAAAGGGAGGGGAGTCCTACTCCCGGTAGGAGTAGGACTCCTGCTGCGCGCCTCCTGCTAGGGCCGGCCGCACCCCCCCTTGGATCCTTTATATACGGAGGCAAGGGGCACCCATAGAGACAAGTTGATCCACGTGATCTTATTCTTAGCCGTGTGCGGTGCCCCCTTCCACCATAATCCTCGATATTATTGTAGCGGTGCTTAGGCGAAGCCCTGCGACGGTAGTACATCAAGATCGTCACCACGCCGTCGTGCTGACAGAACTCTTCCCCGACACTTTGCTGGATCAGAGTCCGGGGATCGTCATCGAGCTGAACGTGTGCTAAAACTCGGAGGTGCCGTAGTTTCGGTGCTTGATCGGTCGGGTCGTGAAGACGTACGACTACATCAACCGCGTTGTGCTAACGGTTCCGCTGTCAGTCTACAAGGGTACGTAGATCACACTCTCCCCTCTCCTTGCTATGCATCACCATGATCTTGCGTGTGCGTAGGATTTTTTTTGAAATTACTACGTTCCCCAATAGTGGCTTCCGAGCCTAGGTTTTATATGTTGATGTTATATGCACGAGTAGAACACAAGTGAGTTGTGGGCGATATAAGTCATACTGCTTACCAGCATGTCATACTTTGCTTCAGCGGTATTGTTGGACGAAGCGTCCCGGACCGACATTACGCGTACGCTTACGCGAGATCGGTTCTCCCGACGTGCTTTGCACATAGGTGGCTTGCGGGTGACAGTTTCTCCAACTTTAGTTGAACTGTGTGTGGCTACGCCCGGTCCTTGCGAAGGTTAAAACAGCACCAACTTGACAAACTATCGTTGTGGTTTTGATGCGTAGGTAAGATTGGTTCTTGCTTAAGCCCGTAGCAGCCACGTAAAACTTGCAACAACAAAGTAGAGGACGTCTAACTTGTTTTTGCAGGGCATGTTGTGATGTGATATGATCAAGACATGATGCTAAATTTTATTGTATGAGATGATCATGTTTTGTAACCGAGTTATCGGCAACTGGCAGGAGCCATATGGTTGTCGCTTTATTGTATGCAATGCAATCGTGCTGTAATGCTTTACTTTATCACTAAGCGGTAGGGATAGTCGTGGAAGCATAAGATTGGCGAGACGACGACGATGCTACGATGGAGATCAAGGTGTCGCGCCGGTGACGATGGTGATCACAACGGTGCTTCGAAGATGGAGATCACAAGCACAAGATGATGATGGCCATATCATATCACTTATATTGATTGCATGTGATGTTTATCTTTTATGCATCTTATCTTGCTTTGATTGACGGTAGCATTATAAGATGATCTCTCACTAATTATCAAGAAGTGTTCTCCCTGAGTATGCACCATTGCGAAAGTTCTTCATGCTGAGACACCACATGATGATCGGGTGTGATAGGCTCTACGTTCAAATACAACGGGTGCGAAACAGTTGCACACGCGGAATACTCAGGTTATACTTGACGAGCCAAGCATATACAGATATGGCCTCGGAACACGGAGACCGAAAGGTCGAGCGTGAATCATATAGTAGATATGATCAACATAGTGATGTTCACCAATGAAACTACTCCATCTCACGTGATGATCGGACATGGTTTAGTTGATTTGGATCACGTAATCACTTAGAGGATTAGAGGGATGTCTATCTAAGTGGGAGTTTTTTAAGTAATTAATTGAACCTAAATTTATCATGAAACTTAGTACCTGATAGTATCTTGCTTGTTTATGCTTGATTGTAGATAGATGGCCCGTGCTGTTGTTCCGTTGAATTTTAATTCGTTTCTTGAGAAAGCAAAGTTGAAAGATGATGGTAGCAATTACACGGACTGGGTCCGTAACTTGAGGATTATCCTCATTGCTGCACAGAAGAATTAGGTCCTGGAAGCACCGCTGTGTGCCAGGCCTGCTGCTGGAGCAACACCAGATGTTATGAACGTCTGGCAGAGCAAAGCTGATGACTACTCGATAGTTCAGTGTGCCATGCTTTACGGCTTAGAATCGGGACTTCAATGATGTTTTGAACATCATGGAGCATATGAGATGTTCCAGGAGTTGAAGTTAATATTTCAAGCAAATGCCCGAATTGAGAGATATGAAGTCTCCAATAAGTTCTATAGCTGCAAGATGGAGGAGAACAGTTCTGTCAGTGAGCATATACTCAAAATGTCTGGGTATAATAATCACTTGATTCAATTGGGAGTTAATCTTCCGGATGATTGCGTCATTCACAGAATTCTCCAATCACTGCCACCAAGCTACAAGAGCTTCGTGATGAACTATAATATGCAAGGGATGAATAAGACTATTCCCGAGCTCTTCGCAATGCTGAAAGCTGCGGAGGTAGAAATCAAGAAGGAGCATCAAGTGTTGATGGTTAACAAGACCACTAGTTTCAAGAAAAAGGGCAAAGGAAAGAAGAAGGGGAACTTCAAAAAGATCAGCAAGCAAGTTGCTACTCAGGAGAAGAAACCCAAACCTGGACCTAAGCCTGAAACTGAGTGCTTCTACTGCAAGCAGACTGGTCACTGGAAGCGGAACTGCCCCAAGTATTTGGCGGATAAGAAGGATGGGAAGGTGAACAAAGGTATATGTGATATACATGTTATTGATGTGTACCTTACTAATTCTCGCAGTAGCATCTGGGTATTTGATACTGGTTCTATTGCTAATATTTGCAACTCGAAACAGGGACTATGGATTAAGCGAAGATTGGCTAAGGACGAGGTGACGATGCGCGTGGGAAACGGTTCCAAAGTCGATGTGATCGCAGTCGGCACTCTACCTCTACATCTACCTTCGGGATTAATATTAGACCTAAATAATTGTTATTTGGTGCCAGCATTAAGCATGAACATTATATCTGGATCTTGTTTGATGCGAGACGGTTATTCATTTAAATCTGAGAATAATGGTTGTTCTATTTATATGAGTAATATCTTTTATGGTCATGCACCCTTAAAGAGTGGTCTATTCTTTTTGAATCTCGATAGTAGTGACACACATATTCATAGTGTTGAAGCCAAAAGATGGATAGTTGATAATGATAGTGCATCTTATTTGTGGCACTGCCGTTTAGGTCATATCGGTATAAAGCACATGAAGAAACTCCATACTGATGGGCTTTTGGAACCACTTGATTATGAATCACTTGGTACTTGCGAACCGTGCCTTATGGGTAAGATGACAAAAACACCGTTCTCTGGTACTATGGAGAGAGCAACAGATTTATTGGAAATCATACATACAGATGTATGTGGTCCGATGAATATTGAGGCTCGTGGCGGATATCGTTATTTTCTCACCTTCACAGATGACTTAAGCAGATATGGGTATATCTACTTAATGAAACATAAGTCTGAAACGTTTGAAAAGTTCAAAGAATTTCAGAGTGAAGTTGAAAATCATCGTAACAAGAAAATAAAATTCCTACGATCTGATCGTGGAGGAGAATATTTGAGTTACGAGTTTGGTGTACATTTGAAAAATTGTGGAATAGTTTCGCAACTCACACCACCCGGAACACCACAGCGTAGTGGTGTGTCCGAACGTCGTAATCGTACTTTACTGGATATGGTGCGATCTATGATGTCTCTTACTGATTTACCGTTATCGTTTTGGGGATACGCTCTAGAGACGGCCGCATTCACGTTAAATAGGGCACCATCAAAATCCGTTGAGACGACGCCTTATGAACTGTGGTTTGGCAAGAAACCAAAGTTGTCGTTTCTGAAAGTTTGTGGCTGCGATGCTTATGTGAAAAAGCATCAACCTGATAAGCTCAAACCCAAATCGGAGAAATGTGTCTTCATAGGATATCCAAAGGAAACTATTGGATACACCTTCTATCACATATCCGAAGGCAAGACTTTTGTTGCTAAATTCGGAAACTTTCTGGAGAAGGAGTTTCTCTCGAAAGAAGTGAGTGGAAGGAAAGTAGAACTTGACGAGGTAACTGTACCTACTCCCTTATTGGAAACTAGTACATCATAGAAACCTGTTTCTGTGACACCTACACCAGTTAGTGAGGAAGCTAATGATGATGATCATGAAACTTTAGAACAAGATACTACTGAACCTCGTAGATCAACCAGAGTGAGATCTGCGCCAGAGTGGTACGGTAATCCTGTTCTGGAAGTCATGCTACTAGATCATGATGAACCTACAAACTATGAAGAAGCGATGGTGAGCCCAGATTCCGCAAAATGGCTTGAAGCCATGAAATCTGAGATGGGATCCATGTATGAGAACAAAGTATGGACTTTGGTTGACTTGCCCAATGATCGGCAAGCAATTGAGAATAAATGGATCTTCAAGAAGAAGACTGACGCTGACGGCAATGTTACTGTCTACAAAGCTCGACTTATCGCAAAAGGTTTTCGGCAAGTTCAAGGGATTGACTACGATGAGACCTTCTCACCCGTAGCGATGCTTAAGTCTGTCCGAATCATGTTAGCAATTAACGCATTTTATGATTATGAAATTTGGCAGATGGATGTAAAAAATGCATTCCTGAATGGATTTCTGGAAGAAGAGTTGTATATGATGCAACTAGAAGGGTTTGTCGATCCGAAGGGAGCTAACAAAGTGTGCAAGCTCCAGCGATCCATATATGGACTAGTGCAAGCCTCTCGGAGTTGGAATAAACTCTTTGATAGTGTGATCAAAGCATTTGGTTTTATACAGACTTTTGGAGAAGCCCGTATTTACAAGAAAGTGAGTGGGAGCTCTGTAGCATTTCTGATATTATATGTGGATGACATATTACTAATTGGAAATGATATAGAATTTCTGGATAGCATAAAGGGATACTTGAATAAGAGTTTTTCAATGAAAGACCTCGGTGAAGCTGCTTACATATTAGGCATTAAGATCTATAGAGATAGATCAAGACGCTTAATTGGACTTTCACAAAGCACATACCTTGACAAAGTTTTGAAGAAGTTCAAAATGGATCAAGCAAAGAAAGGGTTCTTGCCTGTGTTACAAGGTGTGAAGTTGAGTAGGACTCAATGCCCGACCACTGCAGAAGATAGAGAGAAAATGAAAGATGTTCCCTATGCTTCAGCCATAGGCTCTATCATGTATGCAATGCTGTGTACCAGACCTGATGTGTGCCTTGCTATAAGTCTAGTAGGGAGGTACCAAAGTGATCCAGGAGTGGATCACTGGACAGCGGTCAAGAACATCCTGAAATACCTGAAAAGGACTAAGGATATGTTTCTCATATATGGAGGTGACAAAGAGCTCATCATAAAAGGTTACGTTGATGCAAGCTTTTACACTGATCCAGACGATTCCAAATCGCAAACCGGATACGTGTTTACATTAAACGGTGGAGCTGTCAGTTGGTGCAGTTCTAAACAAAGCGTTGTGGCGGGATCTACATGTGAAGCGGAGTACATAGCTGCTTCGGAAGCAGCAAATGAAGGAGTCTGGATGAAGGAGTTCATATCCGATCTAGGTGTCATACCTAGTGCATCGGGTCCAATGAAAATCTTTTGTGATAATACTGGTGCAATTGCATTGGCAAAAGAATCCAGATTTCACAAGAGAACCAAGCACATCAAGAGACGCTTCAATTCCATCCGGGATCTAGTCCAGGTGGGAGACATAGAGATTTGCAAGATACATACAGATCTGAATGTTGCAGACCTGTTGACTAAGCCTCTTCCACGAGCAAAACATAATCAGCACCAAGGCTCCATGGGTGTTAGAATCATTACTATGTAATCTAGATTATTGACTCTAGTGCAAGTGGGAGACTGAAGGAAATATGCCCTAGAGGCAATAATAAAGTTATTATTTATTTCCTTATATCATGATAAATGTTTATTATTCATGCTAGAATTGTATTAACCGGAAACATAATACATGTGTGAATACATAGACAAACAGAGTGTCACTAGTATGCCTCTACTTGACTAGCTCGTTGATCAAAGATGGTTATGTTTCCTAACCATGGACAAAGAGTTGTTATTTGATTAACGGGATCACATCATTAGGTTAATGATCTGATTGACATGACCCATTCCATTAGCTTAGCACCCGATCGTTTAGTATGTTGCTATTGCTTTCTTCATGATTTATACATGTTCCTATGACTATGAGATTATGCAACTCCCGTTTGCCGGAGGAACACTTTGTGTGCTACCAAACGTCACAACGTAAATGGGTGATTATAAAGGTGCTCTACAGGTGTCTCCAAAGGTACATGTTGGGTTGGCGTATTTCGAGATTAGGATTTGTCACTCCGAATGTCGGAGAGGTATCTCTGGGCCCTCTCGGTAATGCACATCACATAAGCCTTGCAAGCATTACAACTAATGAGTTAGTTGCAAGATGATGTATTACGAAATGAGTAAAGAGACTTGCCGGTAACGAGATTGAACTAGGTATTGAGATACCGACGATCGAATCTCGGGCAAGTAACATACCGATGACAAAGGGAACAACGTATGTTGTTATGCGGTCTGACCGATAAAGATCTTCGTAGAATATGTGGGAGCCAATATGAGCATCCAGGTTCCGCTATTGGTTATTGACCGGAGACGTGTCTCGGTCATGTCTAGATTGTTCTCGAACCCGTAGGGTCCGCATGCTTAAGGTTTCGATGACAGTTATATTATGAGTTTATGAGTTTTGATGTACCGAAGTTAGTTTGGAGTCCCGGATGTGATCACGGACATGACGAGGAGTCTCGAAATGGTCGAGACATAAAGATTGATATATTGGACGGCTATATTCGGACAACGGAAGTGTTCCGAGGCAGTTTTGGATAAAACCGGAGCACCGGGGGGTTACCGGAACCCCTCGGGGGGTTAATGGGCCTCATGGGCCTAAAGTGGAGAAGAGGAAGGGCTGCCAGGGCAGGCCGCGCGCCCCCTCTCCCCCTAGTCCGAATTGGACAAGGAGGGAGGGGCGGTGCCCCCCCCTTTTTCCTTCTCTCCTTCCCCCTCTCCTACTTGGACAAGGAAAGGGAGGGGAGTCCTACTCCCGGTAGGAGTAGGACTCCTCCTGCGTGCCTCCTGCTAGGGCCGGCCGCACCCCCCCTTGGATCCTTTATATACGGAGGCAAGGGGCACCCATAGAGACAAGTTGATCCACGTGATCTTATTCTTAGCCGTGTGCGGTGCCCCCTTCCACCATAATCCTCGATATTATTGTAGCGGTGCTTAGGCGAAGCCCTGCGACGGTAGTACATCAAGACGTCACCACGCCGTCATGCTGACAGAACTCTTCCCCGACACTTTGCTGGATCGGAGTCCGGGGATCGTCATCGAGCTGGACGTGTGCTAAAACTCGGAGGTGCCATAGTTTCGGTGCTTGATCGGTCGGGCCGTGAAGACGTACGACTACATCAACCGCGTTGTGCTAACGCTTCCACTATCGGTCTACAAGGGTACGTAGATCACACTCTCCCCTCTCGTTGCTATGCATCACCATGATCTTGCGTGTGCATAGGAATTATTTTGAAATTACTACGTTCCCCAACAGGAACCTAGTCTAGAATTTTCTGGCTGATTCTCCAAGTTGTTGAACTATGTGGCCTAAGTCATCGGCGTCTGGTGGCCGGACATAGGTTCCTTGGAAGTTGTCCAAGAAAGCTTCTTCCAAGTCGTCCCAGCGACCGATAGAATTTTCAGGCAGGTTGTTAAGCCAGTGCCGAGCTGACCCTTTGAGCTTTAGTGGGAGGTATTTAATGGCGTGGAGGTCATCTTCTCGAGCAATATGGATATGGAGAATGAAATCCTCGATCCATATTGCGGGATCGGTTGTGCCGTCGTATGATTCGATATCGATGGGCTTGAACTCCTCGAGGAATTCGTGATCTAGTACTTCATCTGTGAAGCAGAGAGGGTCTGCGGCACCTCTGTACCAGGCCGCATTGCGGCGTAGCTCTGATGGAGTCCGTCTGCGGCATTCGGGCCGAGCGTGGTTAGGTTTGTCATGTCCGAATAGGTAGCCATTGTCGTGCCTCGAGGCACGTCCTCGTGATCCGTAGATCGATATTTTATGTCCTTCTCTACTGTCCAGGGTCTGTCGAAGGTCGTACGTGTGACCCCGAAATCTTTCGTCTCTATTTTTGCGGGGCGATGGGGCAGGCTGCCGTTCGGCCTGAGTTGCCGCTTTATCCCGACCACGAGGTGGCTGGTTGGCCGCCCTGTCTCGATCACACAGTGGTCGTTCCGCATTACGCGAGGGAGATGTGTGCTCCGTTGCCTCCTCATCGAATTGAGGTAGCAGTCTGCGTTTCGGGTAGCTCTTGGCCGGGCGCTTGACGCGTATTCTTCGGTAGTCAGGACGTCAGTCCATCTATCGACGAGCAGATCTTGTTTGGCTTGAAGCTGCTGCTGTTTCTTTTTCAGGCTCCTTGCAGTGGCTGTGAGCTGAAGCTTAAAGCACTCCTGCTCCAGAGGATCCTCAGGCACGATGAAATCTTTGTTGCCGAGGCTTGTCTCCTATTCGGAGGGTGGACGGTAACTATCCTCCTCCGATTCATCTTCTATGGCCTGTTTATCAGGGATGTCTTGCCTGTTGTCAAGTTCCTCCTGTTCAGATGTAGCTTCGATAGGGTCTTTGTAGTTTTCGGCATTGCCCGGGGTGCTATTTTCTCCGGTACCAGTGTTGCTATCTTTTGAGCAACGAGGCTTAGAGCGGCGTTTGTGGCGCCGGCGCTTGGGCTGCATCTCAGAGGGTTTATTCGCGTCTGGCTCTTCTTTGTCGTCGCCAGATCCTTTAGGTGTATCAACCATGTACACATCATACGAATAGGTGGCCATCCAGCGTCCGGTAAAGGGCGGGTCTTGGCCTTGCTCCTTGTTGGCATCATCGTCCATATCGTCGATGTCTTCGGAGCCATAGTCAAGCATGTCGGTTAAGTCATCGGCAGTGGCTATGAAGTGGGTGGCGGGTGGGAAGCAAAATTCCTCGTCGTCCGCTTCTAGCCCAAACTGAATATAGTTCGGCTGTGAGTCTTCCTCCAAGAACAATTTCTTCAAAGAGTTTAGTACATCACCCAAAGGTGAATACTGGAAGATGTCTGCGGAGCTAAATTAGAATGTCAATAACCGATCCAGCTCGGTGTCCGCAGGCGCACCTGATCCGGAACGTGTAGCCGGAGACGAGTCCGGGGTTCCATTGACGCAAGCATTGCAGGATGTCGAGTCTGTGTGCGGCTCCAACGCCGCGGACCTTGTGTCCTCGGAGGGCACGCTTTGCTTCGGTTATGAGGCCGTTGCAGCAACAGGATCCATCTCCTGGATGTGATCCGATGACAGATTTAAGTCATGTTCATCGGAGAGAGGGGGAGCAATCGCCGCAGTCTCAAATCCATCAAAGATCAAGTCTCCACGGATATCTGCGACGTAGTTCCAGCTTCCAAATCTGACCTGGTGGCCAGGGGCGTAGCTATCAATCTGCTCCAGACGGCCAAGCGAGTTGGCCTGCAGTACGAAGCCGCCGAACACGAAGATCTGTCCGGGGAGGAAGGTTCCTCCTTGGACGGTGTTATTATCGACGATTAAAGGGGCCACCGAACCTTTTGTTGACGGCATAGTGGAACTCTCAATGAAAGCACCAATGTCGGTGTCAAAACCGGCGGATCTCGGGTAGGGGGTCCCGAGCTGTGCGTCGAGGATCGATGGTAACAGGAGACGGGGGACACGATGTTTACCCAGGTTCGGGCCCTCTCTATGGAGGTAATACCCTACTTCCTGCTTGATTGATCTTGATGAATATGAGTGTTACAAGAGTTGATCTACCACGAGATCGTAATGGCTAAACCCTAGAAGTCTAGCCTATGTGAATATGGTAATGAGTATATCCCCATCCGGACAATGCTCTCCAGTTTATATAGGCACCGGAGAGATCTAGGGTTACATGGAGTCGGTTACATAAGAGGGAATCTTCATAGTCGGTCGCCTAGCTTGCCTTCCATGCCAAGGAGAGTCCAATCCGGACAAGGCTATAGTCTTCGGCCTTCATATCTTCACAGCCCATCAGTCCGGCCCAATAAATAATAGGTCGGACGCCCGAGGACCCCTTAGTCCAGGACTCCCTCAGCTAGGGCGGCGTCTTGATGCGGAGGTGGTGGAGGCGCTCCGTGAGCTACGTCGCCCACGGCAGGAGGTGGGCGAGCCAGCGAGAGGGACGGTGCGGGAGAGCCCCCAGGGACGCTGACGAGCTCGATGATGCAGTCCAGCCAGTCCCCATAGAGGTCGTTGACCGGACGATAATGCAGGAGCTCGCGTGCCATGAGCAGCGCGGCCTACGCGTCCGTGGGCACGCGACGGGTGTGGGACGATGAGCCGGCCGGAGTCAGCGACGGGGTGGCGGTGCGGCCGTCCCGCCGCACAGAGGGGTGCAGCGATGAAGCCTGCTGCTCGTTTCCTGCCAGGCCGGTGGCAGCGTTGGCAGCGGGTAATGGGGAGCGACGGGGAGGCCCACCGACAGGAGCCGTCTGAGCGATGCGGGCGGCAAGGGCGGCCCAGCGCTCAGCGCGGGCTCGGTGAGCGTCAGCCATGGATGCGGTGAAGCAGTGGAACGTGGATCGACAAGGGGTAAGCTTCAGTGCACCCCTACCTGGCGCGCCAAATGTCGGATTCAGGGTTCTGTCCAACCCTAAAGGTTTGAACTCTGGGGTGCGCACGAAGAACTCTCTCCCCCTAGCCCACTCGCACAATGATCTAAAGGCCTAGCTCGCCGAACCCAAGGAACAGGAGACACGAGAGTTTATACTGGTTTGGATAACTGTTGTGGTGTAATACCCAACTCCAGTGTGGTGTGGTGGATTGCCTTGTACGCTGAGGATGAACAAGTACAATGGAAGAACAACCTCAGGAGGAGAGGTGTTCTTGAGCTCGGTGAGCTGGTGAGGATGAGGATGATCTGAATGATCCGTCCGAGATGCCCTCTATGATGGTGGCTAGTCCTATTTATAGAGGCACTGGTCCTCTTCCCAAATATAGGCCGAAAGGGATCCCACAATGGCCAATTTTGAAGGGAGACAACTAGTACAAGTTATCCTGACTAAAGGTGGTCTTTGAGGGAGTCCTCGATTAAGGGGTCCTCGGTCATCCGGACTATGTAGCATGGGCCGGACTGATTGGTTGTAAAGATACAAAGACCGAAGACTCTCTCCCGTGTCCGAATGGGACTCTCCTTGGCGTGGAAGGCAAGCTTGGTGACCTGATATGAAGATTTCTTTCCCTGTAACCGACTTTGTACAACCCTAGTCCTCTCCGGTGTCTATATAAACCGGAGGGCTTAGTCCGTAGGGGCAATCATAATCATACATGCTACACTTCTAGGGTTTAGCCATTACGATCTCGTGGTAGATCAACTCTTGTAATACTCATATTCATAAAGATTAATCAAGCAGGAAGTAGGGTATTACCTCCATAGAGAGGGCCCGAACCTGGGTAAACATCATGTCCCCTGTCTCCTGTTACCATCGACCTTAGACACATAGTTCGGGACCCCCTACCCGAGATCCGCCGGTTTTGACACCGACATTGGTGCTTTCATCGAGAGTTCCGCCGTGTCGTCTTCAAGAGGTTCGATGGCCCCGTCAGTCATCTACAACAATACTGTCCAGGGGGAGGTCTTCCTCCCCACACAGATTTTCGTATTCGGTGGCCTCGCACTGCGGGCCAACTCGCTTGGCCATCTAGAGCAGATCGACAGCTATGCCCCTGGCCATCAGGTCAGATTTGGAAGCTTGAACTACGTCGCTGATATCCGCTGAGACTTGATCTTCGATGGATTCGAGCCCACGGCAGCCGTTCCCTGCCACCTCGATGAGCATGACTTAAATCTGTCATCGGACCACACCCTGGAGATAGTGCCTCTAACTACTCTAGCCCTAGATCCGGAGCAGATCGCGACATCCGAGGACGGGAAGCTCAACCCCGCCATGGAAGCCGCAGACTTAGTGGCGCTGGAGCTGCACACAGACCCAACCTCAAGGGGAATATGTGCCACCGGAACCTCAGACTCGCTTCCAGCTACATGTGCCAAACCACGCGCGTCCGCATACATCGAGCCTGATCAGGCATCTATTGAATTCAGCTCCACGGACATCTTCCGGCACTCACCTTTAGGCGATGTGCTAAACTCATTAAAAACACTCTCCTTAGCGGGGGACTCATAGACGAATTATGTCCGGTTCAAACTGGAGGCTGATGACGGAGAATTTCGGTCCCACCTGCTTCCCACTTCTAGCCACTATCGAAGACTTAACCGACATGCTCGATTACGGCTCCAAAGACACCGACGGTATGGATGACGATGCCGAAGAGGAGCAGGGCCAAAACCCGCCGTTTACCGGGCGCTGGACGACCACTTCTTCGTACAACATGTACATGGTGGATACACCCAAAGAGAACAATGGCGATAACAAGAAGGATCCAGTCGAGGATAAACCTCCTAAGGTACAGCCAAAGCACCGACGTCAGCGGCGCCGCTCTAAATCATGCCGCGGAAAAGATAGCGATACTGGCATGAGAGAAAACAATACTCCGGACGATGCCGAAGACAAAGAATACCCCGTTGAGCCAACCTCCAAACCGGACGATAGGGAAGATGGGCAAGTCAGCCCTGATGAACAGGCCATAAATGAAGACTCGGAGGACAGTAATTATCTCCCACTCTCCGAGGATGAGGTGAGCCTCGGCAACGAGGATTTCATCGTGCCTGAGGATCCTCTCGAGCAGGAGCGCTTTAAGCGCCGGCTAATAGCCACTGCAAGGAGCCTGAAAAAGAAGCAGCAGCAGCTTCAAGCTGATCAAGATCTGCTCAACGAAAGATAGACTAATGTCCTGGCAGCCAAGGAATAGAGCCTCGACCGCCCAACCAAAAGTTACCCGAAGCACAAATTGTTACCCGAATTCGATGACGAGGCGTTGGAGCCCGTACCATCAGCGCGTAATGCAGCCGACCGACCACCACGCGGCCGGGATAAAGTGGCACCTCAAGCCGAACATCAGCCCATCCTACCTCACCGTAGAGATAATGCAGCTCGATGCTATACATATGACCTGCGGGAGGACCTAAAGAACAGAGCAGGTCAGACCAGATCGATCTACGGATCGCGGGGGCGTGCTCTGACGCGCGATGACAGCCATCTAGCAGGTCGTGTCAAACATAACCACGCTCGGGCCGAAAACCGCAGACATACACATCCGAGCTACATCACGACTTGGCCCGATACAAAGGTGCCGCACACCCCCTCTGCTTCACTGACGAAGTAATGGAGCATGAATTCTCAGAAGCGTTTAAACCCATAAATATCGAATCATATGATGGAACAACAGATCCCACAGTATGGATTCAGGATTTTCTTCTCCATATTCATATGGCTCGCGGAGATGACCTTCACGCCATCAAATACCTCCCGCTAAAACTCAAAGGGCCAGCTCGGCACCGGTTAAACAGTCTGCCTGAAAACTCTATTGGCAGCTAGGAGGACTTGGAAGACGCCTTCCGCGACAACTTCCAAGGCACATACGTATGACCTCCAGATGCTGATGACTTAAGTCACATAGTTCAACAGCCCGGAGAGTCAGCCAGGAAATTCTGGACTAGGTTCCTAACTAAAAAGAACCAGATCGTCGACTGTCCGGATGCCGAAGCCCTAGCGGCCTTTAAGCATAGCATCCGCGACGAATGGCTCGCCCGTCACCTCGGACAAGAAAAGCCGAACTACATGGCAGCCCTCACAGCACTCATGACCCGCTTTTGTGCGGGCGCGGATAGTTGGCTAGCCCATAGCAATAACACGGCAAGCGAAGTGGGCACCTCCGAGGCCAAAAAAACGGCAAGCCCCAACGCAACAGACACAAGCTTCGAAGCAACGGTGACAATACCGACAACACGACAGTCAACGCCGGATTCAGTGGATCCAAGTCCGGTCAGCGGAAGAAGCCATATAAAAGAAACAATCCGAGACCATACAACTTGGACCGCATACTCGATCGCCCATGCCAGATTCATGGCACCCCAGACAAACCAGCCAATCATACTAACAGAGACTGTTGGGTTTTTAAACATGCCGGCAAGTTAAACACCGAGAACAAGGAGAAGGGGTCGCAAAGCGAGGACGATGATGAGGAGCCCCGGCCACCGAACATAGGGGGACAGAAGAAGCCCCCCCCCCCCCCAAAGTTAAAACGGTGAATATGATATACGCTATCCATATCCCCAAGAGGGAGTGCAAGCGTGCGCTCAGGGACGTCTACGCGATGGAGCCAATCGCCCCAAAGTTCAACCCATGGTCTTCCTGCCCGATCACTTTCGATTGCAGGGACCATCCAACTAGTATCCGTCATGGCGATTCAGCCGCACTGGTCCTTGACCCAATCATTGATGAATTCCATCTCACGCGAGTCCTCATGGATGGTGGCAGCATCCTGAACCTGCTCTATCAGGATACAATGCGCAAAATGGGAATCAATCCATCACGGATCAAGCCCACAAAGGCTACCTTTAAAGGAGTCATACCAAGCGTAGAGGCCCGCTGTACGGGCTCAATCACACTAGAGGTTGTCTTCGGATCCCCGGACAACTTCCAAAGTGAAGAGTTGATCTTCGATATCATCCCCTTTCGCAGTGGCTATCATGCACTTCTTGGACGAACAACATTTTCTCGATTCAACGCGGTGCCACGCTACACTTATCTCAAGCTCAAGATGCCTGGACCACGCGGCGTCATAACAGTCAATGGAAACATGGAATGCTCCCTCCGTACCGACGAGCACACCGTTGCTTTAGCAGCAGAAGTACAGAGCGGCCTTTTCAAGCAGAACCTTAATTCGGTGGCCGAGCTCCCGAACACTATCAAATGAGTCCAGACTACTCTACAGCAGGACATCCCAGCTCATCAAGAGCTCGACTAGAAATTTGGCCTCCGTCCCAGTCCCGACCAAGTGGCGGCATTCGTACCCGTGTACATAACTACGAACTCAAAATACCATGGGCATAGACGGAGGCATAACTAGATGATGATCCAAAATACGGGTCGACCTCTCCTGGACACACATACTTTCACTTTTTCTTTTTTCTAGTTTTCAGGTTTCTTTTCCACAGGCCTTCCCTGATGGCATGACCACCGGTCCTTTTGAAGGATAGATACACCAAGATGGCAAGAAGCACAGACGTATAGGGGAATTTCTAGGCGGTCTCTTCAAACGATCATTCTACCTATTTTCAGGACCCGCATGCAGCTCTCCGTTGGTCGTGGCATATTAAATAGCCCTGCTGCTTACTGCACTATTTGTACAAATACGCTTTGACGTATTAATCAAACTATAATGGAAACAGTTTGCGGTCCAACTTATACGGCACTAGCTTGCTACTCTTCTTTTTGATAATCTTATTGCACCCGTACACTTCGGTATGCTTTAATCTGCTAGGGGCTTCATTGCGCCCCACAATGCGGCAACAAAGTCCGAACACTTTTTTACAGCATAGTTCGGCACCCTGAATTTAGCATTATATGCATTGGCTCCGAATCATGTCTTTGGTCAATAGTTGGGTTGCCCGGCTCCTGTGCTTACTACCTTACGTTCCGTTATATCGGCTAGGGTAGTAAAGGAAAAACTACTGCGATTGTGTCCTGGTTTATCCGGATGAGGACCTCAGTAGAGAAAGCCGAAAACTGATTGTCATGATGCGGCGAGAGCCGGTCAGCTCTTCGGAGGTTTCAAATCTTTAGCGATTTTTCCGCATTATGCGATGGATCGGTTCTTACCCGATCAGTTGTTTATAGTATCCCAGTTCGGATACTAGGGGCTGTGCCTAAATTTTTATGGTCAAACTCCTATGGCTAAATGAGGGTGCTAAAGCCACATAGTCTGATTGCCTGGTTTGTTGCGTTAAACACCTCCTTCAAGGACCAAACAATTGGATCAAGAGTGTTTAGATTCCATCCCGAACACCCTCGTACTACCTACGTGGGGGCAAAAGCCGATGACTGGCCAACTCTCAGATTTCACAAAAACGACCGCACATGAGGTAAAATTTTAACAAACATTATATTACATAATCAACTTTGTTTCATAATACAGGGCGAGGTACTACAAATGTACTCATTCAAAGATCACATCTTTCACACACTGCGCTGGTATGTCTCCGTCGTATCTACTTTTCCAAACACTTTTTCCCTTGTTTTGGACTCTAACTTGCATGATTTGAATCGAACTAACCCGGACTGACGCTATTTTCAGCAGAATTGCCATGCTGTTGTTTTATGTGCAGGAAACAAAACTTCTCGGAATGACCTGAAACTCCACGGAACATCTAGTTAAAAATAATAAAAAATCCTTGCCAAAGATGAAGACCAGGGGGCCCATACCCTGTCCACGAGGGTGCGGAGCGCCCCCCTAGGGCGCGCCCCCTACCTCGTGGGCCCCCTGGAGCTCCTCCGATGCCAATTCCAACTCTATATATTTGCTTTCGGGGAGAAAAAATCAAGGAGAAAAAATCATCGCGTTTTACGATACAGAGCCGCTGCCAAGCCCTAAAACCTCTCAGGAGGGCTGATCTGGAGTCCGTCCGAGGCTCCGGAGAGGGGGATTCATCGTCGTCGTCATCATCAACCATCCTCCATCACCAATTTCATGATGCTCACCGCCGTGCGTGAGTAATTCCATCGTTGGCTTGCTGGACGGTGATGGGTTGGATGAGATTCACCATTTAATCGAGTTAGTTTTGTTAGGGTTTGATCCCTAGTATCCACTATGTTCTGAGATTGATGTTGCTATGACTTTTCTATGCTTAATGCTTGTCACTAGGGCCCGAGTGCCATGATTTCAGATCTGAACCTATTATGTTTTCATGAATATATGTGAGTTCTAGATCCTATCTTGCAAGTCTATAGTCACCTACTATGTGTTATGATCTGGCAACCCCGAAGTGACAATAATCGGGACCACTCCCGGTGATGACCATAGTTTGAGGAGTTCATGTATTCACTATGTGCTAATGCTTTGTTCTGGTTCTCTATTAAAAGGAGGCCTTAATATCCCTTAGTTTCCATTAGGACCCCGCTGCCACGGGAGAGTAGGACAAAAGATGTCATGCAAGTTCTTTTCCATAAGCACGTATGACTATATTCGGAATACATGCCTACATTAAATTGATGAATTGGAGCTAGTTCTATGTCACCCTATGTTATGACTGTTACATGATGGACCGCATCCGGCATAATTAGCCATCGCCGATCCAATGCCTACGAGAGTTCCATATACTGGTTTACGCTTATTTACTTTTCCGTTGCTACTGTTACCATCACTACAAAACACCAAAAATATTACTTTTGCTTTCATTACTCTTTTGTTACCATTACCACTACTATCATATTACTTTGCTACTAACTACTTTGCTGCAGATATTAAGTTATCCAGGTGTGGTTGAATTGACAACTCATCTGATAATACTTGAGAATATTCTTTGGCTCCCCTTGTGTCGAATCAATAAATTTGGGTTGAATACTCTACCCTCGAAAGCTGTTGTGATCCCCTGCACTTGTGGGTTATCAAGACCAATTTCGGGCGCCGTTGCCGGGGAGCATAGCTCTATTCTTTGAGTTAATTGGGATTTATATCTGCTGGTCACTATGAAGAACTTGAAAGACGAGAAAAAAAAATTATCCCTCAACTACGAGGGGAGGTAAGGAACTGCCATCTAGCTCTGCACTTGATTCACCTTATGTTTTGAGTAAACTTGCGACACCTAAACCTTCTTCTGCTATTCGTTCTGATACGTCGCATGTTATTGATGATGCCACTTCTGCTATGCATGATACTTATGATGAAGCTACTTCTATGCTTGATACTACTGTGCCCCTTAGTGAATTTCTTGATGAACAAATTGCTAGGGCTAGAGAGGAAGAAATTATTGAAACTGATATTGTTGATGAAAGTGATGATGAAGATAGGCCTGTTATTCCTGAGGGTTATGTTTTTGATAAAGAAGCTTCTGCAGCTATTTTAGCTTGCAAAGATAGTTATGAAGTCAAGAGGCTATTAATTAAATGGAACAAGGAATCTCTTAGAGATAGAATGAAACCTGGCCCTGCTTTTGCTACTTCACCTATCTGTGTTGCTCATAAGGATTATGAATTCTCTGTTGATCCCGATATAATTACTTTGGTTGAATCTGATCCTTTTCATGGCTATGAATCTGAAACTGTTGTGGCACATCTTACTAAATTAAATGATATAGCTACCCTGTTCACTAATGATGAGAGATCTCGCTACTTTTATATCCTTAAAATATTTCCGTTCTCATTAAAGGGTGATGCTAAGATATGGTTTAATTCTCTTGATCCTGGTTGTATGCTTAGTCCCCAGGATATGATTTATTACTTCTCTGCTAAATATTTCCCTGCTCATAAGAAACAAGCTGCTTTAAAGGAAATATACAACTTTGTGCAAATTGAAGAAGAGAGTCTCCCACAAGCTTGGGGGAGGCTTCTTAAGTTACTTAATGCTTTGCCTGATCATCCTCTTAAGAAAAATGAAATACTTGATATCTTCTATAATGGACTAACCGATGCTTCCAGAGATTACCTGGATAGTTGTGCTGGTTCTCTTTTCAGGGAAAGAACACCGGATGAAGCTGAAATTCTATTGAATAATATGTTGGCAAATGAAAATAATTGGGCACCTCCTGAGCCAGCTCCTGCTCCAATTACTGAGCCTATTCCTAAACCAACTCCAAAGAAGAGAGGTGTTCTATTTCTCAGTCCCGAAGATATGCAAGAGGCAAAGAAATCTATGAAAGAAAAAGGTATTAAGGCTGAAGATGTTAAGAATTTACCTCCTATTGAAGAAATACATGGGCTTAATTTACCGCCTGTTGAAGAAACATATGATCTTAATCCATTACCTATTGAAGAACCTCCTGGTCTTGATAACCCGACACAGGTAGTAAAGGTAAATTCTCTTTACAGATTTGATGGAGGTGATATTCCTCACTATAAGTCTGCTAGACAATGCTTTGATGAGTTTGATAATTTAATTGTCAAACAAGAAAATTTTAATTCTTATTTTGGTAGACAATTGAAATACGATGCCGATATGATTAAACACTTGGGTGATTATATGGCTAATATTAGAGGTGAACTTAAACTTGTTAGCAAACATGCTTCTATGGTTACCACTCAAGTAGAACAAGTACTTAAAGCTCAAAACGATTTGCTTAATGAAATGAATAGTAAGAAAAATGATTATGCTGTTAGAGTGGCTACTAGAACTGGTAGAATGACTCAGGAACCTCTGTATCCTAAAGGCCACCCTAAGAGAATTGAGCAAGATTCTTAGAGAAATAATATTGATACACCTAGTTCTTCTAAAAAGAAGAAAAAGAAAAATGATAGGACTTTGCATGCTTCTAGTGAACCTATTGCTGAACCACCTGAGAATCCAAATGATATATCTATGTCTGATGCTGAAACACAATTTGGTAATGAACATGAACCTAGTGAAAATATTAATGATGATGTTCATGATGATGCTCCACCTAGTAATGATAATGATGTAGAAGTTGAACCTACTATTGATCTTGATAACCCACAATCAAAGAATCAACGTTATGATAAGAAAGACTTTGTTGCTAGGAAACATGGAAAAGAAAGAGAACCTTGGGTTTAGAAACCCATGCCTTTTCCTCCCAAACCATCCCAGAAAAAGGATGGTAAGGATTTTGAGCGCTTTGCTGAAATGATTAGACCTATCTTTTTGCGTATGCGATTAACTGATATGCTCAAAATGAATCCTTATGCTAAGTATATGAAAGATATTGTTACAAATAAAAGAAAGATACCGGAAGCTAGAATTTCCACCATGCTTGCTAATTACACTTTTAAGGGTGGAATACCAAAGAAACTTGGAGATCCATGAGTACCTACTATAGCATGCTCCATTAAAAGAAACTATGTTAAAACTGCTTTATGCGATCTTGGAGCCGGTGTTAGTGTTATGCCTCTCTCTTTATATCGTAGACTTGATGTAACACCCATGATGCGGCTATATCTACCACGTGTCGGAGCACGACTTAGAGGCATAACCGCATTGTAGGCAATGTCGCAAGAGGGGTAATCTTTACACATCCCATGTACTGAATAAGAAAAGAGGTACATAGTTGGCTTACAATCGCCACGTCACACAATAGCATAAATATAACATTATAATCATCCAGATACAAACAAGGTCCAACTATGGAACTAAAATAAAGACAACCCCAAATGCACAATGTCCCCATCACCCCAACTGGGCTCCACTACTGATCGTCTGGAAAGGAAACGTAGTATCGTCCTGAGTCCTCATCGAACTCCCACTTGAGCTCAGTCGCATCTCCTGGAATGACATCATCGGCACCTGCATCTGGTTTTGGAAGTAATCTGTGAGTCACAGGGACTCAGCAATCTCACACCCTCGCGATCAAGACTATTTAAACTTATGGGTAGGTAAAAGGTATGAGGTGGAGCTGCAGCAAGCACTAGCATATATGGTGGCTGACATACGCAAATGAGAGCGAGAAGAGAAAGCAAGGCACGGTCGAAAATCTATGATCAAGAAGTGATCCTAGAACAACCTACGTTCAAGCATAACACGAGACCGTGTTCTCTTCCCGGACTCCGCCGAAAAGAGACCATCACGGCTACACACGTTGTTGATTCATTTTAATTAAGTTAAGTTTTAGGTTTTCTACAACCGGACATTAACAAATTCCCATCTTCCCATAACCGCGGGCATGGCTTTCAAAAGTTCAAATCCCTGCAGGGGTGTCCCAACTTAGCCCATCACAAGCTCTCATGGTCAATGAAGGATATTCCTTCTCCCAGGACGACCCGATCAGACTCGGAATCCCGGTTACAAGACATCTCGACAATGGTAAAACAAGTCCAGCAAGACCACCTGCTGTGCCAAAAAATCCCGATAGGAGCTGCACATATCTCGTTCTCAGGGCACACCGGATAAGCTAAGCGTACGGGAGCCAACGTAACCCAAGTTGCCAAGGGACGGCCCCGCACGGTGCTCTGGGTTGGACCAACACTTAGAGAAGCACTGGCCCGGGGGTTTAAAATAAAGATGACCCTTGAGTCTTCGAAACCCAAGGGAAAAAGGCTAGGTGGCAAATGGTAAAACCAAGGTTGGGCCTTGCTGGAGGAGTTTTATTCAAGGCGAACTGTCAAGGGGTTCCCATTATAACCCAACCGTGTAAGGGACGCAAAATCAAGGAACATAACACCGGTATGACGGAAACTAGGGTGGCAAGAGTGGAACAAAACACCAGGCATAAGGCCGAGCCTTCCACCCTTTACCAAGTGTATAGATGCATTAAAGTAAACAAGTTATAATAATGATATCCCAACAATAATCATGTTCCAACAAGGAACAAACTCCAATCTTCACCTGCAACTAGCAACGCTATAAGAGGGGCTGAGCTAGCTGTAACATAGCCAAACAATGGTTTGCTAGGACAAGGTGGGTTTGAGGTTTGACATGGCAATATGGGAGGCATGATAAAGCATGTGGTAGGTATCGTAGCATAGGCATAGAAATAGAGCGAGCAACTAGCAAGCAAAGATAGAAGTGACTTCGAGGGTATGGTCATCTTGCCTGCAAAGTTCTCCGAGTTGACGTAAGATTGATCCTCGTAAACGTTCTCAATGGGTTCCTCAATCATGTACTCGTCTCTCGGCTCTACCCAAGCAAGAACACAAGCAAAGGGATACACAATCAACCACGGTGCAATGCGCAAGCAACATGATGCAAAACATGTCATGATATGCGGGATGTGATATGCAATGCATATGCATGCTTCGGAAAGGAAAGATAGAACGAGGCCTCAACTTGGAAAACCAAGAGTGCCTCTGGAAATATGAGTTGATTTCAGTAAAAATCGATATAAAGATCACCGGAATCGGATGCACGGTTTGCAAATGGCAAGCAAAACAATGATGGCACAAAGCTGCATTTAACAGCACGAGGCCATCTAAATGCATCAAGAAAAATAAGCTACTGCACTCTAACATAGCAACAAAGCACATGGCAGTGATCCACTCAAGATGCTTGAAAAAAGACGAACACTGAGCTACGGCTAAATCACACGATAGCAGGTTCAAACAAGCATGGCAAAAGTGCAAAACATATCAGGTTCACAGACTTAGTGAAATAACCAACATGTCATGATTTACCATCAGGAAGCAATGTTTAGAGCAAGATAACAACATGCTACAGGAACATATCATGGCAAAGCAAGGCATGGCATGAAACTACACAAAGCATATAACAAAAGTCCCTTACTGACCATAAGCCAAAAGGGATCAGAAAATACAATGGCACCCATGTGAACATAGCAAGTTTCGTTAACAGATTCAGACTTAGCAGAAAACTGGAACATGGCAAAACAGAAATACGTAGGCATGTTTACGAGCTCGATGCACTCACCACAAGGCATTGCATGACAAACTAAGCATACACCCAGCAAGTAGACATGATAAATAAGCTAACCATGGCAATAACACACTCATAGCATGCATGGAACAACTACTACAACCTCGGCAAAATTGATTAACACGTAAACAATCTGCCAGGAACATTTTATAGCAAAAGTAGAGCTAGATTGAGTCATGCTAGGGTGCTCCATAATTGCAAACAAAGACATGGATGGATAGAGCTTAACAATATCTCAAAATCATCCTCACTGAACATGCTCAAAAGAGGCATGGATCACTCTGTAGCAACATGAATACATGGCATAAAAATATCATCAGGGAAATGACTTAGAAGAATTCTAAGTCCCTGAAATCAGCAACATTACGAGAGCTACTTTGCATGCTTGTGCTAGTCACCACAATGATCACAAAAATACATGGCATACACCCCTGTAAATATTGCATGGCATACAACAAAACACATGTAGGGCTCAAGATAATAGGAGGCACACATTAAACATGGCAAAAATGACAAATGTCCATAATATGTTAAGAATCTGAAACTAACATCACATAGCACTCTTGCAACAGCATTTAGGGCATCAAGATGAACTCAAATGAACATGGTGCAATGGAATTAAATGAAGTGCGCATCCAGACGAACAATTTGGTATGCTACACGCCCAAAACGGAGCCACGGATGCAAAGTTATGATGCGATGAAAACTGCTAAAAATACTGGGAACTTGGGCAGAAAACGAGTCAACCTCTAGGGTTCGTCCCAGAACTAGATCGGCACGCGAACCGAGGCATGGCTCGAGCTCGCCGGAGAGGAACAATGTCCGCCGGAGAAGAGGGGGGCCGGCAAGGGGGCGCCGGATCCGTCCTTGCCGCGGTCGGATCTGGCCGGGGCGGCGCGGTTGGGTCGAGGCGGCGGTGCGGCGTGGTCGAGGCGGCGGCGGCCAGACGAGGAGGCGGCGGTCGCTGGGCGGCAAGGAGGCGGCGCGAGGCGGCGGGGCGCGCGCGCGGGCTCGGGTGGGGGCTGCCCTGGGCTTGGGTGGGCCGGCGGCGATGTGGGCGCGGGAGGCCACGTGGCGGCGCTGGATTGGTGCGGAGCGGCGGCGGCGATGTGTCCGGCATGGACCGGATGTGTCAGGTGCGCGGAGGGGAACGGGGCTAGGGTTTTGGGTGGTGTTTGATCCGGGATTTCGGGGGAGATGCCTATTTATACATAGAAGGAGTTAGGAGGCTCCAAATTGAGCACGGTTTTCGGCCACACAATCGTGATCGAACGACCGAGAGGATGGAGGGGGTTTGGATGGGTTTTGGGCCACTTTGGAGAGGTGTTGGGCTGCAACACACACGAGGCCTTTACGGTTCCTCAGTTAACCGTTGGAGTATCAAACGAAGTCCAAATGGCACGAAACTTGACATGCGGTCTACCGGTAGTATACCAAGGCCGCTTGGCAAGTCTCGGTCCAATCCGAGAACGTTTAACACCCGCACATGAAAAGAGGCAAAAGGGGACACTGGAGGACATAGGAGCGCCGAAATGCAAAACGGACAACGGGGAAAATGCTCGGATGCAAGAGACAAACACGTATGCAAATGCGATGCACATGATGACATGATATGAGTTGCATGACAAAGACAAAATGCACAACGAAGACAAAACCCAACAACAAGGAAATATCATAACTTAGTGCCGAAAATGGCAAGAGTTGGAATACAAATATGGCAGGTTACATATGGGGCGTTACAACACTCCACCACTACGAAAGGATCTCGTCCCGAGATCTAGGACTGGAAAAACTCCGGATATTCGGAACGGAGGTGGTCCTCACGTTCCCAGGTGGCTTCACGGCAGAATGATGTGACCACTTCACTTTCAGGAATTTAATAGACTTGTTGCGAGTCTTGCGCTCAGTTTCTTCAAGAATAGCAACGGGATGCTCATGATAAGACATGTCTTCTTGGAGATCAATCTTTTCAAAGTTGACGGTGCGGTCAGGAGTCTTGAAACACTTTCGGAGCTGAGACATGTGAAGCACGTCGTGCACGTTTGCAAAGTTGGATGGAAGCTCAAGTTGATAGGCGAGATCGCCTCTTTTGCCAATGATCTTGAAAGGACCCATGTATCTAGGGGCAAGCTTCCCTATGATACCGAAGTGACAAGTACCTTTCATTGGAGAGACACAGAGGTAGACATGGTCTCCGATCTCGAAAGCCAACTCACGATGCTTGCTATCATAGTAATGGCGCGATTGCGCGGCTTTGAGATTTTCACGAATGACTTTGCACATTTCTTCAGCCTCTGTGATCAAGTCATTGCCAAGAAGTTGGCGTTCACCAGTCTCTGACTAGTTAAGAGGAGTACGGCTCTTTCTGCCATAGAGAATCTCGAATGGGGCCATGCCCGAACTCACTTGGAAGCTGTGTTGTTGTAGGAGAACTCGGCATATGGAAGACAATCTTCCCACTTCATACCGAAAGAAATGACACAAGCCCTGAGCATATCTTCAAGAATTTGATTGACTCGCTCGACTTGGCCACTGGTTTGAGGATGAAAAGCTATGCTGAAACAAATGTTGGTGCCCATGGCCTTCTGGAAGGAATCCCAAAACTTAGAGGTAAAGATGCTTCCACGATCTGAAGATATCAACTGCGGAATGCCGTGCAGAGAGACAATCCTGGAGGTATATAGCTCCGCCAACTGAGTTCGATGATAGATTCTTTGATAGGAAGAAAATGAGCCACTTTAGTGAGCTTGTAGATGACAACGAAGATAGCATCATTGCCACGCTTGGACTTGGGAAATCCAGTCACAAAGTCCATCTCAATATGGTCAAACTTCCATTCTGGAATGGAAAGAGATTGGAGGAGACCAGCTGGTCATTGGTGTTCTGCTTTCACTCTTCTGCAGACATCACATTCATTCACGAACTGAGCAATCTCACGCTTCATTCGAGTCCACCAATACGACTGCTTGAGGTCATGATACATCTTTGTACTTCCAAGGTGAATAGAGAGGAGTGAATTGTGAGCCTCGTTCATAATGACTTTACGAAGGTCACCCTTAGGAACAACAATGCGATCCTCGAAGAATAGAGTATCCTTGTCATCAAGGCGATAGCACTTGTACTTGGGTTGGCTCTTGGCAATCCCAATCTTCAACTTTTTCACCATAGCATCAAGAAGTTGAGCCTCACAAATCTGATCTTCCAAAGTAGGGGAGACTTGGAGGTTGTCAAGGAATCCTTGAGGAACAACTTGGAGATTAAGTTTGCGGAAAGCTTCACAGAGCTCTGGTTGGTAGGGCTTGAGAATCAAACTGTTGCAGTAAGCCTTCCTACTCAATGCATCAGCAATGGCATTGGCCTTGCTTGGTGTATATTCAATACTCGGATATACTCTTGAATCATTTTGACCCAACGAGTCTGCCTGAGGTTGAGGTTGGGCTGAGTGAAGATGTACTTGAGACTCTTATGATCAGTGAAGATGTCCACTTTCCTTCCCAACAAGAGATGTCTCCATGTTAAAAGAGCATGGACAACTGCCGCCAACTCGAGGTCATGAGTGGGGTAGTTCTTTTCGTTGGGCTTCAACTGGCGAGAGGTATAGGCCACAACTTTCTTCTCTTGCATTAACACAACATTGAGACATTGAAGGGAAGCATCACAGAAAACCTCGAATGGTTTGGATTCATCAGGAGGAGTCAGAACTGGAGCTGTGACTAACTTCTCTTTGAGGGTGTTGAAAGCGATGTCACATTCAGGCGACCAGACATACATCACATGCTTCTGGAGAAGGTTGGAAAGAGGCTTCGCGATCTTAGAGAAATTCTCAACGAACCTTCGACCATAGCTTGCGAACCCAAGGAAGCTGCGAAGTTGCTTCACATTCTGAGGTGGTTCCCAATTCACAATTGCAGACACCTTCTCAGGATTAACAGCTATGCCCTTGGAAGAGATGATATGCCCAAGGTAGAGAACCTCATCGAGCCAAAACTCGCTCTTTGAAAACTTCGCATAGAACTGATTTTCTCTGAGTTTATCCAGCACCAATCTCAAGTGCTTGGCATGATCCTCCTTGTTCTTGGAAAAGACCAAAATGTCATCGAGATAGACCAAGACGAAGTCATTTGTGTGTGGGTTGAATATGAAGTTCATCATGCGAGAGAATGTTGGAGGAGCGTTTACAAGTCCGAAAGACATGACAGTGTATTCATATGAAGCATAGCTTGTTTCTGAATGCTGTCTTGGGGATGTCTTGTTCACGAATGCGAATCTGATGATAGCCCATACGGAGGTCAAGCTTGGAGAATACTTGAGCACCTTTGAGTTGTTCAAAAAGCTCGTTGATGTTGGGAAGTGGGTACTTGTTCTTTATGGTCTTCTTGTTCAATGGACGGTAGTCGACACAAAGTCGGTCCGTTCCATCCTTCTTCTTGACAAAAAGAACACCACAACCCCATGGAGAAGAACTTGGTCGGGTGAGACCCATACGCTCTTGAATATCGAGTTGTTTCTTCAGCTCCTTCAACTCTTCTGGTCCAAGCTTGTAAGGACGTTCACAAACAGGTTCCGTGCCAGGTTCAAGATCAATGACGAATTCAACTGGCCGGTGAGGAGGCATTCCTGGAAGCTCTTCTGGAAAGACGTCTTGATATTCACAAACGACTGGAATATGAGAGATGGCATCCAACTCGCCCTTCTCATTAAGAGAAAATAGTCGAATGGTATCATCACGAGCGGCAAAGACGATCACATCCTCAGATGAGTGTGTCAATTGAATCTGCCTGGCAGCACAATCAAGCTGAGCCTTGTGCTTAGAAAGCCAGTCCATTCCGAGAATTAGATCAATATCCGAGTCACCAAGGACCATTGGAGAAGACAGAAACTTTTAGTCGCCCATCGTGATAGAAACATCCGGGACCATCATGGTAGCCCTCATAGACTTGGCCGGAGAAACCACTCCCATAGGTTTACCCAACATTTCCGAAACGAAGTCATGCTTTGAAACAAATGATCTTGACATGAAACAATGCGATGCACCAGTATCGAAAAGGACTTTTGCAGGAGTAGAGTTAACTGGAACGTTACCCATAATCACTTCTGATGAGTCCTCTGCCTGAGCTGCGTTCATCAAGTTGACCTTAGCATGCTTGGGATTATTGCTTGACCACTGCGGTGCTGGAAGATCTCACAGGAGGAGGAGGAGGAAGACGCCTCTGGTTAAAACATTTGTTTGCATAGTGACCCTTCTGCTGACACTTGTTGCACTTGACCTCTGAGAGCGGACGGTGATACGGAGCACTTGATCTTGGAGCATGAGACGAAGTCTTGTTCTGAAAGCCTAGGTTGGGTGGGTGGGAAGATCCATTGCCACCTTTGCTCTTCTACTGATAAGGCTGACAGAGCGGAGGAGGAGGAGGCAACCAATACTTTTGCTACTTAGCTGCCACTTGAGTTGAAGAAGAAGACGGAGTTGCATCCCTGACTCTCTTCTTGGAAGCATCGCACTTGAGCTGAGCAGTCTCTTGCTTCTGTGCCACGTTGTAGAACTCATCGTACTTCTTTGGCTCAAAAAGCATGAGAGCTAGTTGCAGATCTTCTGTGAGGCCACCTCTGAACTGATAAATTATGCTCTTCTCGTGAGGGACGTCTTGCTTAGCGAAACGAGCGAGCTTCTGGAACATGATGTTGTATTGGTAAACAGACAAGCTGCCTTGCTTCAGATTGCGGAACTCCTCACGCTTGCTCTCAACAACACTCTGAGGAATGTGGTGAGCTTTGAAGTCTTGGCGGAATTCATCCCAGGTAATCACACGACCTCCCTGGAATCTTTGTATTGCTGATACCACTCTGCAGCTTGGTCTTTGAGTTGGAACGAAGAAAACTTGACAAAGTCCTCAGGCCTGACGTTGCTGCACTCGAAATGTTTGTAGATATCCACGAGCCAATCATCAGCGTGTGTTGCCTCGACATAGTTACTGAAGGTCTTTGGCTAGTTTGCGAAGAACTGGTTGAGTGTAGCAAACTGATTCTGATTGTTGCCATGGCCTTGATTTCCTTGGTTGCGCTCTTACAAGAGTTGCATAAGCATATCCGTGTTGGCGTTGGTAGCGGACATCACAGCTTGCCATGCCTCCGGAGGTGGAGGTGGTGGTGGCGGATCCGGATTCTGACGCGTTGGAGGAGCCATCCTGAAGAGGGTGACATCCGTTCGCATCTTGAAAGACATATGTTCAAGCTGAATCAAATGGATCGAAATTGCAACATATAGTCTTAACATCCGAACAAGAATGAATGAATGAATTCCAAATTAAATGGTCACACTTCCATAAATTGAGAAGCCAGTTAGATAGAGGTAGAAGAATAAAACAACAAGGTACAGATATGAATAAATACTTGGTAAGGATTACCCAATCACAAACCAAATCTGCGGAAGAAATACTAGAGCTACATGAATTCCCACCTATGAAACTCCCGAAATTTTCCGGTTATGCAATCAGGTGTTGGGGATACAGGGGAAGCATAATATCTCACCCAAAACTAGCAAATCCTACATCCAGCTATATCCATCCTTCAACGCATAACCAAGAAACCTTCGGAAATCATTTACCTCAACCTTCGAAAAGCATCCGTTATACGAGTTATGGCAATACTCCCAAACTCCTGCCCCGGTACTTGGTGGCGTCGAGGTTATCTCACCAACAACTGCATAAAAGAGATTTTCGATGTCAGCGAAACTCGGGTATTCCAGAACTGCAACGATAAAATTGTGACGAGAACACCTCGGAGCTCAACTCCCCGGGACACTGCCACAACCCCTAAATGTCAGGAGGCACCAAGAACAATGTTCTTGCCACAAAAGCATCGGAACGATTCCAAGATACCCGCGTGATCCTAAAATTTTTTTAGTGAAATTTGAGAAGAGAAGAGTCAAAACTCTACGTCAGGATGCCTCACCAGAGCGACGAAGGGACCGAGGAGTAAAAGAATCCTACTCTCCGATATATATAATCCTATAAGACTCAAAACATTTTTCTAGACTCAACAACGCCAACGATTCAATCAAGCAGGGGCTCCTAAGTCGGGGAAGGCTCTGATTACCAACTTCCCGTGCACACCCGGGAGCAACTTCCCGGTCGGTCACCCATCCTAAAATTACTCCAAGCTGAGCACGCTTAACTTTGGAGTTCTATCCGAATGGGCTTCCGGAAAAGAAGGAATTCCTTATTGATATGAGTAGTCTATCATCCCTCTTAATCCAGGCTATCACATACACGGGCCACAGGAACGTTCCCTCTTGGCACATACGTTTGTGCATCCAGTCCGGTACATGTGCCATGCCGGGTGCCACGACGAGTCACAAACATCATGAACAACATGACCGCGCACCTGTCTGCAAACATCCGTGTAACCGCGAGGGTTGGCTCTAATACCAACTTGTAACACCCACGATGCGACTATATCTCCCATGTGTCAGAGCATGACTTAGAGGCATAACCGCATTGTAGGCAATGTCGCAAGAGGGGTAATCTTTACACATCCCATGTACTGAATAAGAAAAGAGGTACATAGTTGGCTTACAATCGCCACGTCACACAATAGCATAAATATAACATTACAATCATCCAGATACAAACAAGGTCCGACTACGGAACCAAAATAAAGACAACCCCAAATGCACAATGTCCCCATCGCCCCAACTGGGCTCCACTACTGATCGTCTGGAAAGGAAACGTAGTATCGTCCTGAGTCCTCATCGAACTCCCACTTGAGCTCAGTCGCATCTCCTGGAATGACATCATCGGTACCTGCATATGGTTTTGGAAGTAATCTGTGAGTCACAGGGACTCAGCAATCTCACACCCTCGCGATCAAGACTATTTAAGCTTATGGGTAGGTAAAAGGTATGAGGTGGAGCTGTAGCAAGCACTAGCATATATGGTGGCTAACATACGCAAATGAGAGCGAGAAGAGAAAGCAAGGCACGGTCGAGAATCTATGATCAAGAAGTGATCCTAGAACAACCTACGTTCAAGCATAACACGAGACCGTGTTCTCTTCCCAGACTCCGCTGAAAAGAGACCATCACGGCTACACACGCTGTTGATTCATTTTAATTAAGTTAAGTTTCAGGTTTTCTACAACCGGACATTAACAAATTCCCCATCTGCCCATAACCGCGGGCACGGCTTTCAAAAGTTCAAATCACGAGCTCTCACGGTTAATGAAGGATATTCCTTCTCCCAGGACGACCCGATCAGACTCGGAATCCTGATTACAAGACATCTCGACAATGGTAAAACAAGTCCAGCAAGACCACCCGCTGTGCTGACAAATCCCGATAGGAGCTGCACATATCTCGTTCTCAGGGCACACCGGATAAGCTAAGCGTACGGGAGCCAACATAATCCAAGTTGCCAAGGGACGGCCTCGCACGGTGCTCTGGGTTGGACCAACACTTAGAGAAGCACTGGCCCGGGGGTTTAAAATAAAGATGACCCTTGAGTCCGCGAAACCCAAGGGAAAAAGGCTAGGTGGCAAATGGTAAAACCAAGGTTGGGCCTTGCTGGAGGAGTTTTATTCAAGGCGAACTGTCAAGGGGTTCCCATTATAACCCAACCGTGTAAGAGACGCAAAATCAAGGAACATAACACCGGTATGACAGAAACTAGGGCGGCAAGAGTGGAACAAAACACCAGGCATAAGGCCGAGCCTTCCACCCTTTACCAAGTGTATAGATGCATTAAAGTAAACAAGTTATAATAATGATATCCCAACAATAATCATGTTCCTGTTGGGAACGTAGTAATTTCAAAAAATTTCCTACGCACACGCAAGATCATGGTGATGCATAGCAACGAGAGGGGAGAGTGTTGTCCATGTACCCTCGTAGACCGATAGCGGAAGCGTTATAGCAACGCGGTTGATGTAGTCATACGTCTTCACGGCCCGACCGATCAAGCACCGAAACTACGGCACCTCCGAGTTCTTGCACACGTTCAGCTCGATGACGATCCCCCGACTCCGATCCAGCAGAATGTCGGGGAAGAGTTCCGTCAGCACGACGTCGTGGTGACGATCTTGATGTTCTACCATCGCAGGGCTTCGCCTAAGCACCGCTACAATATTATCGAGGATTATGGTGGAGGAGGGCACCGCACACGGCTAATATATCTCAAGGATCAATTGTTGTGTCTTTGGGGTGCCCTCTGCACCCGTATATAAAGGAGCAAGGGAGGAGGGGGCCGGCCCTAGGAGGGGGTGTGCCAAGTGTGGAGTCCTACTAGGACTCCCTAGTCCTGGTAGGATTCCACCTCCCATATGGAATAGGAAAAGAGGAAGGGAAAAGGAGAAGAAAGGAAGGGGGAACCCCCCTTCCCTAGTCCAATTCGGACCAGACCAAGGGGAGGGGTGCGGCCACCCTTGAGGCCCTTTTCCTTCTTTCCCGTATGGCCCAATAAGGCCCAATACGTATTCCGTAACTCTCCGGTACTCCGAAAAATCCCGAATCACTCGGAACCTTTCTGATGTCCGAATATAGTCGTCCAATATATCAATCTTTACGTCTCGACCATTTTGAGACTCCTCGTCATGTCCCCAATCTCATCCGGGACTCCGAACTCCTTCGGTACATCAAAACTCATAAACTCATAATATAACTGTCATCGAAACCTTAAGCGTGCGGACCCTACGGGTTCGAGAACAATGTAGACATGACCGAGACACGTCTCTGGTCAATAACCAATAGCAAAACTTGGATGCTCATATTGCCTCCCACATATTCTAGGAAGATCTTTATCGGTCAGACCGCATAACAACATACGTTGTTCCATTTGTCATCGGTATGTTACTTGCCCGAGATTCGATCGTCGGTATCTCAATACCTAGTTCAATCTCGTTACCGGCAAGTCTCTTTACTCGTTCCGTAATACTCATCTCGCAACTAACTCATTAGTTGCAATGCTTGCAAGGCTTATGTGATGTGCATTACCGAGAGGGCCCAGAGATACCTCTCCGACAATCGGAGTGACAAATCCTAATCTCAAAATACGCCAACCCAACATGTACCTTTGGAGACACCTGTAGAGCTCCTTTATAATCACCCAGTTACGTTGTGACGTTTGGTAGCACACAAAGTGTTCCTCCGGCAAACGGGAGTTGCATAATCTCATAGCCATAGGAACATGTATAAGTCATGAAGAAAGCAATAGCAACATACTAAACGACCGGGTGCTAAGCTAATGGAATGGGTCATGTAAATCACATCATTCTCCTAATGATGTGATCCCATTAATCAAATGACAACACATGTCTATGGTTAGGAAACATAACCATCTTTGATTAATGAGCTAGTCAAGTAGAGGCATACTAGTGACACTTTGTTTTTCTATGTATTCACACATGTATTATGTTTCCGGTTAATACAATTCTAGCATGAATAATAAACATTTATCATGAAATAAGGAAATAAATAATAACTTTATTATTGCCTCTAGGGCATATTTCCTTCAGTCTCCCACTTGCACTAGAGTCAATAATCTAGATCACATCGCCTTGTGATTTAAAATCAATAGTTCACATCACCATGTGATTAACACCCATAGTTCACATCGTCATGTGACCTACACTCAAAGGGTTTACTAGAGCCAGTAATCTAGTTCACATCTATATGTGATTAACACCCAAAGAGTACTAAGGTGTGATCATGTTTTGCTTGTGAGAGAAGCTTAGTCAACGAGTCTGCCAAAATTCAGATCTGTATGTATTTTGCAAATTTCTATGTCTACAATGCTTTGCACGGAGCTACTTTAGCTAATTGCTCCCACTTTCAATATGTATCCAGATGAAGACTTAGAGTCATCCAAATCAGTGCCAAAAACTTGTATCGATGTAATCCTTTTACGATGAACCTTTTGTCACCTCCATAATCAAGAAACATATCCTTATTCCACTAAGGATAATTTTGACCGATGTCCAGTGATCTACTCCTAGATCACTATTGTACTCCCTTGCCAAAAATAGTGTAGGGTATACAATAGATCTAGTACATAGCATGGCATACTTTATAGAACCTATGGTTGAGGCATAGGGAATGACTTCCATTCTCTTTCTATCTTCTGCCGTCGTCGGGCTTTGAGTCTTACTCAATTTCACACCTTGTAACACAGGCAAGAACTCTTTCTTTGACTGTTCCATTTTGAACTACTTCAAAATCTTGTCAAGGTATGTACTCATTGAAAAAACTTATCAAGCGTCTTGATCTATCTCTATAGATCTTGATGCTCAATATGTAAGCAGCTTCACCGAGGTCTTTTTAAAAAAAACTCCTTTCAAACACTTCTTTATGCTTTACAGAATAATTCTA
Source organism: Triticum urartu (assembly GCF_003073215.2). Taxonomy (NCBI): domain Eukaryota; kingdom Viridiplantae; phylum Streptophyta; class Magnoliopsida; order Poales; family Poaceae; genus Triticum; species Triticum urartu. Next base: position 257,177,540 of record NC_053022.1, on the reverse strand, counting down.
CATTATTTCCGATCAACAATATGTCACTCACATATACTTATCAGAAATGTTGTAGTGCTCCCACTCACTTTCTTGTAAATACAGGCTTCACCGCAAGTCTGTATAAAACTATATGCTTTGATCAACTTATCAAAGCATATATTCCAACTCCGAGATGCTTGCACCAGTCCACAGATGGATCGCTGGAGCTTGCATATGTTGTTAACACTTTTAGGATTGACAAAACCTTCTGGTTGCATCATATACAACTCTTCTTTAAGAAATCCATTAAGGAATGCAGCTTTGTTTATCCATTTGCCAGATTTCATAAAATGCGGCAATTGCTAACATGATTCGGACAGACTTAAGCATAGATAGAGTGAGAAACTCTCATCATAGTCAACATCTTGAACTTGTCGAAAACCTTTTTGCGACAATTCTAGCTTTGTAGATAGTAACACTACTATCAGCGTCCGTCTTCCTCTTGAAGATCCATTTATTTTCAATTGCTTGCCAATCATCAGGCGAGTCAACCAAAGTCCATACTTTGTTTTCATACATGGATCCCATCTCAGATTTCATGGCTTCAAGCCATTTTGCGGAATCTGGGCTCACCATCACTTCTTCATAGTTCGCAGGTTCATCATGATCTAGTAGCATGATTTCCAGAACAGGATTACCGTACCACTCTGGTGTGGATCTTACTCTGGTTGATCTACGAGGTTCAGTAATAACTTGATCTGAAGTTTTATGATCATCATCATTAACTTCCTCACTAATTGGTGTAGGTGTCACAGAAACCGTTTTCTGTGATGAATTACTTTCCAATAAGGGAGCAGGTACAATTACCTCATCAAGTTCTACTTTCCTCCCACTCACTTCTTTCGAGAGAAACTCCTTCTCTAGAAAGGATCCATTCTAAGCAACGAATATCTTGCCTTCGGATCTGTGATAGAAGGTGTACCCAACTGTCTCCTTTGGGTATCCTATGAAGACACATTTCTCCGATTTGGGTTTGAGCTTATCAGGATGAAACTTTTTCACATAAGCATCACAACCCCAAACTTTAAGAAACGACAACTTTGGTTTCTTGTTAAACCACAGTTCATTTAGTGTCGTATCAACGGATTTAGATGGTGCCCTATTTAACGTGAATGCAGCTGTCTCTAATGCATAACCCCAAAACGATAGTGGTAAATTGGTAAGAAACATCATAGATTGCACTATATCCAATAAAGTATGGTTATGACGTTCGGACACACCATTACGCTCTCGTTTTCCGGGTGGCGTGAGTTGTGAAACTATTCCGCATTGTTTCAAATGTACACCAAAGTCGTAACTCAAATATTCTCCTCCACAATCAGATCATAGGAATTTTATTTTCTTGTTACGATGATTTTCAACTTCACTCTGAAATTCTTTGAACTTTTCAAATGTTTCAGATTTATGTTTCATTAAGTAGATATACCCATATCTTCTTAAGTCATCTGTGAAGGTGAGAAAATAACGATATCCGCCACGAGCCTCAACATTCATCGGACCACATACATTTGTATGTATGATTTCTAATAAATCTGTTGCTCTCTCCATAGTACCGGAGAACGGTGTTTTGGTCATCTTGCCCATAAGACACGGTTCGCAAGTACCAAGTGATTCATAATCAAGTGGTTCCAAAATTCCATCAGTATGGAGTTTCTTCATGCGCTTTACACCGATATGACCTAAACGACAGTTCCATAAATAAGTTGCACTATCATTATCAACTCTGCATCTTTTGGCTTCAACATTATGAATATGTGTATCACTACGATCGAGATCCAACGAACTATTTTCATTGGGTGTGTAACCATATAAGGTTTTATTCATGTAAACAGAACAACAATTTATTCTCTTACTTAAATGAATAACCATATTACAATAAACATGATCAAATCATATTCATGCTCAACGCAAACACCAAATAACACTTATTTAGGTTCAACACTAATCCCAAAAGTATAGGGAGTGTGCGATGATGATCATATCAATCTTGGAACCACTTCCAACGCACATCGTTACTTCACCCTTAACTAGTCTCTGTTTATTCTGCAACTCCCGTTTCGAGTTACTAATCTTAGCAACTGAACTAGTATCAAATAGTGAGGGGTTGCTATAAACACTAGTAAAGCACACATCAATAACATGTATATCAAATATACTTATGTTCACTTTGCCATCCTTCTTATCCGCCAATCACTTGGGGTAGTTCCGCTTCCAGTGACCAGTCCCTTTGCAGTAGAAGCACTTAGTCTCAGGCTTAGGACCAGACTTGGGCTTCTTCACTTGAGCAGCAACTTGCTTGCCGTTCTTCTTGAAGTTCCCCTTCTTCCTTTTGCCCTTTTCTTGAAACTAGTGGTCTTGTCTACCATCAACACTTGATGTTTTTCTTGATTTCTACCTTCGTCGATTTTAGCATCACGAAGAGCTTGGGAATCGTTTCCGTTATCCCTTGCATATTATAGTTCATCACGAAGTTCTACTAACTTGGTGATGGTGACTAGAGAATTCTGTCAATCACTATTTTATCTGGAAGATTAACTCCCACTTGATTCAAGCGATTGTAGTACCCAGACAATCTGAGCACATGCTCACTAGTTGAGCAATTCTCCTCCATCTTTTAGCTATAGAACTTGTTGGAGGCTTCATATCTCTCAACTCGGGTATTTGCTTGAAATATTAACTTCAACTCCTGGAACATCTCATATGGTCCATGACGTTCAAAAAGTCTTTGAAGTCCCGATTCTAAGCCGTTAAGCATGGTGCACTAAACTATCAAGTTGTCATCATATTGAGCTAGCCAAACGTTCATAACGTCTGCATCTGCTCCTGCAATAGGCCTGTCACCTAGAGGTGCATCAAGGACATAATTCTTCTGTGCAGCAATGAGGATAAACCTCATATCACGGATCCAATCCGCATCATTGCTACTAACATCTTTCAACACAATTTTCTCTAGGAACATATCAAAATAAACATAGGGAAGCAACAACGCGAGCTATTGATCTACAACTCGATTTGCAAAATACTACCAGGACTAAGTTCATGATAAATTTAAGTTCAATTAATCATATTACTTAAGAACTCCCACTTAGACAGACATCTCTCTAGTCATCTAAGTGATCACGTGATCCAAATCAACTAAACCATGTCCGATCATCACGTGAGATGGAGTAGTTTTCAATGGTGAACATCACTATGTTGATCATATCTACTATATGATTCACGTTCGACCTTTCGGTCTCCATGTTCCAAGGCCATATCTATATATGCTAGGCTCGTCAAGTTTAACATGAGTATTCCGCGTGTGCAACTGTTTTGCACCCGTTGTATTTGAACGTAGAGCCTATCACACCCGATCATCACGTGGTGTCTCAGCACGAAGAACTTTCGCAACGGTGCATACTCAGGGAGAACACTTCTTGATAATTAGTGTGAGATCATCTTAAAATGCTACCGTCGAACTAAGCAAAAATAAGATGTATAAAAGATAAACATCATATGCAATCAAAATATGTGACATGATATGGCCATCATCATCTTGCGCCTTTGATCTCCATCTCCAAAGTACTGTCATGATCTATATCATCAGCGACGTGACACCATGATCTCCATCATCTTGATCTATATCAATGTGTCGTCACATGGTCGTCTCGCCAACAATTTCTCTTGCAACTATTGCTATCGTATAGCGATAAAGTAAAGCAATTATTGGGCACTTGCATCTTATGCAATAGAGAGACAACCATAAGGATTTTTCCAGTTGCCGATAACTTCACCAAAACATGATCATCTCATACAACAACTTATATCTCATCACGTCTTGACCATATCACATCACAACATGCCCTGCAAAAACAAGTTAGACATCCTCTACTTTGTTGTTGCAAGTTTTAGGTGGCTGCTACTGGGCTTAGCAAGAACCGTTCTTACCTACGCATCAAAACCACAACGATAGTTTGTCAAGTTGGTGCTGTTTTAACCTTCGCAAGGACGGGGCGTAGCCACACTTGGTTCAACTAAAGTTGGAGAAACTGACACCCGCCAGCCACCTGTGTGCAAAGCACGTCGGTAGAACCAGTCTCGCGTAAGCGTACGTGTAATGTCGAACCGGGCCGCTTCATCCAACAATACCGCCGAACCAAAGTATGGCATGCTGGTAAGCAGTATGACTTATATCGCCCACAACTCACTTGTGTTCTACTCATGCATATAACATCAACACATAAAACCTGGCTCTGATACCACTGTTGGGAACGTAGTAATTTCAAAATATTTCCTACGCACACGCAAGATCATGGTGATGCATAGCAACGAGAGGGGAGAGTGTTGTCCACGTACCCTCGTAGACCGATAGCGGAAGCATTATAACAACACGGTTGATGTAGTCGTACGTCTTCACGGCCCGACCGATCAAGCACCGAAACTACGGCACCTCCGAGTTCTTGCACACGTTCAGCTCGATGACGATCCCCCGACTCCGATCCAGCAGAATGTCGGGGAAGAGTTCCGTCAGCACGACGTCGTGGTGACGATCTTGATGTTCTACCGTCGCAGGGCTTCGCCTAAGCACCGCTACAATATTATCGAGGATTATGGTGGAGGAGGGCACCGCACACGGCTAATATATCTCAAGGATCAATTGTTGTGTCTTTGGGGTGCCCTCTGCACCCGTATATAAAGGAGCAAGGGAGGAGGGGGCCGGCCCTAGGAGGGGGTGTGCCAAGTGTGGAGTCCTACTAGGACTCCCTAGTCCTGGTAGGATTCCACCTCCCATATGGAATAGGAAAAGAGGAAGGGAAAAGGAGAAGGAAGGAAGGGGGAACCCCCCTTCCCTAGTCCAATTCGGACCAGACCAAGGGGAGGGGTGCGGCCACCCTTGAGGCCCTTTTCCTTCTTTCCCGTATGGCCCAATAAGGCCCAATACGTATTCCGTAACTCTCCGGTACTCCGAAAAATCCCGAATCACTCGGAACCTTTCTGATGTCCGAATATAGTCGTCCAATATATCAATCTTTACGTCTCGACCATTTTGAGACTCCTCGTCATGTCCCCAATCTCATCCGGGACTCCGAACTCCTTCGGTACATCAAAACTCATAAACTCATAATATAACTGTCATCGAAACCTTAAGCGTGCGGACCCTACGGGTTCGAGAACAATGTAGACATGACCGAGACACGTCTCTGGTCAATAACCAATAGCAAAACTTGGATGCTCATATTGCCTCCCACATATTCTAGGAAGATCTTTATCGGTCAGACCGCATAACAACATACGTTGTTCCATTTGTCATCGGTATGTTACTTGCCCGAGATTCGATCGTCGGTATCTCAATACCTAGTTCAATCTCGTTACCGGCAAGTCTCTTTACTCGTTCCGTAATACATCATCTCGCAACTAACTCATTAGTTGCAATGCTTGCAAGGCTTATGTGATGTGCATTACCGAGAGGGCCCAGAGATACCTCTCCGACAATCGGAGTGACAAATCCTAATCTCGAAATACGCCAACCCAACATGTACCTTTGGAGACACCTGTAGAGCTCCTTTATAATCACCCAGTTACATTGTGACGTTTGGTAGCACACAAAGTGTTCCTCCGGTAAACGGGAGTTGCATAATCTCAAAGTCATAGGAACATGTATAAGTCATGAAGAAAGCAATAGCAACATACTAAACGATCGGGTGCTAAGCTAATGGAATGGGTCATGTGAATCACATCATTCTCCTAATGATGTGATCCCGCTAATCAAATGACAACACATGTCTATGGTTAGGAAACATAACCATCTTTGATTAACGAGCTAGTCAAGTAGAGGCATACTAGTGACACTTTGTTTGTCTATGTATTCACACATGTATTATGTTTCCAGTTAATACAATTCTAGCATGAATAATAAACATTTATCATGAAATAAGGAAATAAATAATAACTTTATTATTGCCTCTGGGGCATATTTCCTTCAGTTCCAACAAGGAACAAACTCCAATCTTCACCTACAACTAGCAACGCTATAAGAGGGGCTAAGGAAGCGGTAACATAGCCAAACAATGGTTTGCTAGGACAAGGTGGGTTAGAGGTTCGACATGGCAATATGGGAGGCATGATAAAGCATGTGGTAGGTATCATAGCATAGGCATAGCAATAGAGCGAGCAACTAGCAAGCAAAGATAGAAGTGACTTCGAGGGCATGGTCATCTTGCCTGCAAAGTTCTCCGAGTTGACGTAAGATTGATCCTCGTGAACATTCTCAACGGGTTCCTCGATCACGTACTCGTCTCTCGGCTCTACCCAAGCAAGAACACAAGCAAAGGGAGACACAATCAACCACGATGCAATGCGCAAGCAACATGATGCAAAACATGGCATGATATGCGGGATGTGATATGCAATGCATATGCATGCTTCGGAAAGGAAAGATTGAACCAGGCCTCAACATGGAAAACCAAGAGTGCCCCTGGAAATATGAGTTGATTTCAGTCGAAATCGATATAAAGATCACCGGAATCGGATGCACGGTTTGCAAATGGCAAGCAAAACAATGATGGCACAAAGCTGCGTTTAACATCACGAGGCCATCTAAATGCATCAGGAAAAATATGCTACTGCACTCTAACATAGCAACAAAGCACATGGCAGTGATCCACTCAAGATGCTTGACAAAAGATGAACACTGAGCTACGGCTAAATCACACAATAGCAGGTTCAAACAAGCATGGCAAAATTGCAAAACATATTAGGTTCACAGACTTTGTGAAATAACCAAAATGTCAGGATTTAACATCAGGAAGCAATGTTTAGAGCAAGATAACAACATGCTACAGGAACATATCATGGCAAAGCAAGGCATGGAATGAAACTACACAAAGCATATAACAAAAGTCCCCTACTGACCATAAGCCAAAAGGGATCAGAAAATACAATGGCACCCATGTGAACATAGCAAGTTTCGTTAACAGATTCAGACTTAGCAGAAAACTGGAACATGGCAAAACAGAAATACGTAGGCATATTTACGAGCTCGATGCACTCACCACAAGGCATTGCATAACAAACTAAGCATACACCCAGCAAGTAGACATGATAAATAAGCTAACCATGGCAATAACACACTCATAGCATGCATGGAAAAACTACAACAACCTCACAAAATTGATTAACACGTAAACAATCTGCCAGGAACATTTTATAGCAAAAGTAGAGCAAGATTGAGTCATGCTAGGGTGCTCCATAATTGCAAACAAGGACATGGATGGATAGAGCATAAAAATATCTCAAAATCATCCTTACTGAACATGCTCAAAAGAGGCATGGATCACTCTGTAGCAACATGAATACATGCCATAAAAATATCATCAGGGAAATGACTTAGAAGAATTCTAAGTCCCTGAAATCAGCAACATTACGAGAGCTACTTTGCATGCTTGTGCTAGTCACCACAATGATCACAAAAATACATGGCATACACCCCTGTAAATATTGCATGGCATACAACAAAACACATGTAGGGCTCAAGATCATAGGAGGCACACATTAAACATGGCAAAAACGACAAATGTCCATAATCTGTTAAGAATCTGAAACTACATCACGTAGCACTCTTGCAACAACATTTAGGGCATCAAGATGAAACTCAAATGAACATGGTGCAATGGAATTAAATGAAGTGCACATCTAGACGAACAATTTGGTATGCTACACGCCCAAAACGGAGCCACGGATGCAAAGTTATGATGCGATGAAAAATGCTAAAAATACTGGGGACTTAGGCAGAAAAGGAGTCAACCTCTAGGGTTTGTCCCAGATCTGGATTGGCACGTGAACCGAGGTGCGGCTCGAGCTCGCCGGAGAGGAACAGTGGCCACCGGAGAAGAGGGGGGCCGGCGAGGGGGTGCCGGATCCGGCCTTGCCGCGGTCGGATATGGACGGGGCAGCGCAGCGCGGTCGAACCGGCGGTGCGGCGGGGTCGAGGCGGCAGCGCGGCGCGGTCGAGGCGGCGGCGGCCAGACGAGGAGGCGGCGATCGCCGGGAGGCGAGGAGGCGGCGCGAGGCGGCGGGCTGACGCGGGCGGCGGGGCGCGCGCGCGGGCTCGGGCGGGCCTGCCCTGGGCTCGGGCGGGCCGGCGGCGATGTGGGCGCGGGAGGCCACGTGGTGGCGCAGGATTGGTGCGGAGCGGCGGCGGCGATGTGTCCGGCATGGACCGGACGTGTCCGGCACGCGGAGGGGAACGAGGCTAGGGTTTAGAGTGGTGTTTGATCCGTGATTTCGGGGGAGATGCCTATTTATACATAGAAGGAGTTAGGAGGCTCCAAATTGAGCATGGTTTTTGGCCACGCGATCGTGATCGAACGACCGAGAGGATGGAGGGGGTTGTTTGGGCCACTTTGGAGAGGTGTTGGGCTGCAACACACACAAGGCCTTTACAGTTCCTCGGTTAACCGTTGGAGTATCAAACGAAGTCCAAATGGCACGAAACTTGACAGGCGGTCTACCGGTAGTATACCAAGGCCGCTTGGCAAGTGTCGGTCCAATCCGAGAACGTTTAACACCCGCACACGAAAAGAGACAAAAGGGGACACCGGAGGACATAGGAGCGCCGGAACGCAAAGCGGACAATGGGGAAAATGCTCGGATGCAAGAGACGAAAACGTATGAAAATGCGATGCACATGATGACATGATATGAGATGCATGACAAAGACAAAATGCACAACGAAGACAAAACCCAACAACGAGGAAATATCATAACTTAGTGCCGAAAATGGCAAGAGTTGGAATACAAATATGGCAGGTTACATATGGGGCGTTACAACACTCTATCACTACGAAAGGATCTCGTCCCGAGATCTAGGACTGGAATAACTCCAGATATTCGGAACGGAGGTGGTCCTCGCGTTCCTAGGTGGCTTCACGGTCCGAATGATGTGACCACTTCACTTTCAGGAATTTAATAGACTTGTTGCGAGTCTTGCGCTTAGTTTCTTCAAGAATAGCAACGGGATGCTCATGATAAGATAGGTCTTCTTGGAGATCAATATCTTCAAAGTTGATAGTGCGGTCAGGAGTCTTGAAACACTTGCGAAGCTGAGACACGTGAAACACATCGTGCATGTTTGCAAAGTTGGATGGAAGCTCAAGTTGATAGGCGAGATCGCCTCTTTTGCCAATGATCTCGTAAGGACCCACGTATCTAGGGGCAAGCTTCCCTTTGATACCGAAGCGACGAGTACCTTTCATTGGAGAGACGCGGAGGTAGACATGGTCTTCGATATCGAAATCCAAGTCACGATGCTTGCTATCATAGTAACTCTTCTGGCATGATTGCGCGGCTTTGAGATTTTCACGAATGACTTTGCACATTTCTTCAGCCTCTGTGATCAAGTCATTGCCAAAAAGTTGGCTTTCACCAGTCTCTGACCAGTTAAGAGGAGTGCGGCACTTTCTGCCATAGAGAATCTCGAATGGGGCCTTGCCCGAACTCGCTTGGAAGCTGTTGTTGTAGGAGAACTCGTCATATGGAAGACAATCTTCCCACTTCATACCGAAAGAAATGGCACAAGCCCTAAGCATATCTTCAAGAATTTGATTGACTCGCTCGACTTGGCCACTGGTTTGAGGATGAAAAGTTGTGCTGAAACGAATGTTGGTGACCATGGCCTTCTGGAAGGAATCCCAAAACTTATAGGTAAAGATGCTTCCACGATCTGAAGATATCAACTACGGAATGCCGTGCAGAGAGACAATCCTGGAGGTATATAGCTCTGCCAACTGAGCTGCTGTGATAGATTCTTTGATAGGAAGAAAATGAGCCACTTTAGTGAGCTTGTCGATGACAACGAAGATAGCATCATTGCCACGCTTGGACATGGGAAATCCAGTCATGAAGTCCATCTCAATATGGTCAAACTTCCATTCTGGAATGGCAAGAGGTTGGAGGAGACCAGCTGGTCGTTGGTGTTCTGCTTTCACTCTTCTGCAGACATCACATTCATTCACGAACTGAGCAATCTCACTCTTCATTCGAGTCCACCAATACGACTGCTTGAGGTCATGGTACATCTTTGTACTTCCAGGGTGAATAGAGAGGAGTGAATTGTGAGCCTCGTTCATAATGATTTTATGAAGGTTACCCTTAGGAACAACATTGTGATCCTCTAAGAATAGAGTATCCTTGTCATCAAGGCGATAGCACTTGTACTTGGGTTGGCTCTTGGCAATCCCAATCTTCACCTTTTTCACCATAGCATCAAGAAGTTGAGCCTCATGAATCTGATCTTCCAAAGTAGGGGAGACTTGGAGGTTAGCAAGGAATCGTTGAGGAACAACTTGGAGATTAAATTTGCGGAAAGCTTCACAAAGCTCTGGTTGGTAGGGCTTGAGAATCAAACTGTTGCAGTAAGCCTTCCTTCTCAATGCGTCAGCAATGACATTGGCTATGCCTGGAGTATATTCAATACTCGGATTATACTCTTGAATCATTTTGACCCAACGAGTCTGCCTGAGGTTGAGGTTGGGCTGAGTGAAGATGTACTTGAGACTCTTATGATAAGTGAAGATGTCCACTTTCCTTCCCAACAAGAGATGTCTCCATGTTAAAAGAGCATGGACAACTGCCGCCAACTCAAGGTCATGAGTGGGGTAGTTCTTTTCGTTGGGCTTCAACTGGCGAGAGGTATAGGCCACAACTTTCTTCTCTTGCATTAACACAACATTGATACATTGAAGGGAAGCATCACAGAAAACCTCGAATGGTTTGGATTCATCAGGAGGAGTCAGAACTGGAGCTGTGACTAACTTCTCTTTGAGGGTGTTGAAAGCGAGGTCACATTCAGGCGACCAGACATACTTCACATACTTCTGGAGAAGGTTGGAAAGAGGCTTCACGATCTTAGAGAAATTCTCAACGAACCTTCGACAATAGCTTGCGAGCCCAAGGAAGCTGCAGACTTGCTTCACATTCTGAGGTGGTTCCCAATTCACAATTGCAGACACCTTCTCAGAATTAACAGCTATGCCCTTGGCAGAGATGATATGCCCAAGGTAGAGAACCTCATCGAGCCAAAACTCGCACTTTGAAAACTTCCTCATGTGAGATAGACCAAGAGGGGGGCCGGCGAGGGGGCGCCGGATCCGGCCTGCCGCGGTCGGATCTGGCCGGGGCGGCGCGACGCGGTCGATGCGGCGGCGCGGCGGGGTCAAGGCGGCGGCGCGGCACGGTCGAGGCGGCGGCCCGACGAGGAGGCGGCGGTCGCCGGCTATGCGGGCGGCAGCGAGGTCGTCGGGCGGCGAGGAGGCGGCGCGAGGCGGCGGGCTGACGCGGGTGGCAGGGCGCGCGCGCGGGCTCGGGGGGGGGGCTGCCCTAGGCTTGGGTGGGCCGGCGGCGATGTGGGCGCGGGAGGCCACGTGGCGGCGCAGGATTGGTGCGGAGCGGCGGCGGCGATGTGTCCGGCGCGGACCGGACATGTCCGGCGCGCGGAGGGGAACGAGGCTAGGGTTAGGGTGGTGTTTGATCCGGGATTTCGGGGGAGATGGCTATTTATACATAGAAGGAGCTAGGAGGCTCCAAATTGAGCATGGTTTTTGGCCACGCGATCGTGATCGAACGACCGAGAGGATGGAGGGGGTTTGGATGGGTTTTGGTCCACTTTGGAGAGGTGTTGGGCTGCAACACACACGAGGCCTTTACGGTTCCTCGGTTAACCGTTGGAGTATCAAACGAAGTCCAAATGGCACGAAACTTGACAGGCGGTCTACCAGTAGTATACCAAGGCCGCTTGGCAAGTCTCGGCCCAATCCGAGAACATTTAACACCCACACACGAAAAGAGAGAAAACGGGACACCGGAGGACATAGGAGCGCCGGAACGCAAAACTGACAACGGGGAAAATGCTCGGATGCAAGAGACGAACACGTAAGCAAATGCGATGCACATGATGACATGATATGAGATGCATGACAAAGGCAAAATGCACAACGAAGACAAAACCCAACAATGAGGAAATATCATAATTTAGTGCCGAAAATGGCAAGAGTTGGAATACAAATATGGCAGGTTACATATGGGGCGTTACACTTGATTTGAATAAGTTGACATCTACTGAAATATCTTTGCAAATGGCTGATAAATCAACTACTATACCTGTCGGTATTTGTGAGGATGTGCCTGTTGTGTTTGCAAACATTACTATTTTAACGGACTTTGTTATTCTCGATATTCTCGAGGACAATAGTATGTCTATTATTCTTGGAAGACCTTTTTTGAATACTGCAGGGGCTGTTATTGATTGCAACAAAGGCAATGTCACTTTTCATGTTAATGGTAATGAACATATGGTACACTTTCCGAGGAAACAACCTCAAGTTCATAGTATCAACTCTATTGGAAAAATTCCATCGATTATATTTCGAGGTTTTGAATTTCCTCTTCCTACTGTCAAGAAGAAATATGATATTCTTATTATTGGGGATGTGCATATCCCCGTTGAGGTAACATAGTGTTATTCGAAATTTCTCCGGTTTCATGTTATTCGGAATGAGTTTGTTAACAAGACCTGATCAACCTTGTTAGTGGATTCCTTTTGATGAGCATGAGATGGATGAAACTCGAAGCACAAACTTCTGTACCCTCTTTATACTTTCTGTTATCTAGTTGAAATAAAGTAAAAATAGTATTTTTCTGTCTGTTTTCTGATTTATCTGTGCAATATAAAAATACCCCGAAAATAAAAGTCCTCCAAATGCCATGCCAATTTAATATGATTTTTTCGGGAATATTTGAGGATTTATGGTACAAAAACACTACGGGGGGAGCTGCCACCTGGCCATGAGGGTGGAGGGCGCGCCCCCCTGCCTCATGGGCCCACGGTGGCCCTCCTCCACTTATTCCTGCACCCATCCTCTTCTTCTTCCTCCCAAAAACACGAATAACCAGCTCAATCACGAGTTCTAGCTCCTTTGCTGTGATTTTCGATCTCCTTGCTCAAAGCACCTCTCACAGATTGTTCCTTGGTATGTGACTCCTCCATTGGTCCAATTAGTTTGTGCTCTAGTGTTTTATTCATTGCAAATTTGTGCTGCCTAGGTGACCATGTTCTTGAGATTTCATGTTAAATTTATATGGTTCCAATTAGTTCTAATGCTTGATATAGGCTCTAGGCACTTGTAGGAGTAGTTGCTATCAATTTGGTTGAGTTTGGTTCACTTTTGTTTCAAGTTACTAAAAAATTTAGAAATTTTTCAGAGGAAGCAATATGCTTAGGAAAATGTTCCAAGGTGGTTCTTCAAGGAAGCAAGGACCCAAGCTTGCAATGCGTGATGCTGATGAGGAGCCCCCAAGGGACGCTCCAGTGCGGCCTTGTGAGTGGCCATCAGAAAATTTTATGGATCGAACGGGAATCAAAGAGGAATTTAACGCATATTTGCGTAACGCCGATCTTGTGGACATTGAGGCAGACAAATGCCCTCAGTATCATGATCTCACTAGTTCATTTGTGAGGAGGTCTGAATATTCATCTTCGCATAATTCTCCGACAGCCATGTTTGATCTTTACGACAAATCTTATACCATGGACTTAGATGATTTTACTTTTGCTTGCAAACTTCCACAATGGGGTAGTGCTAGTGATCCCCGTAAATCTGAATTTAGAGATTTTCTTGCTAGTATAACTGTAGGGGAATCTAGAGATATAGCACAAGCTACCATAGGGAGCATTCACTTTCCTGCTATACATTATTTTGCTCTCTTCATAGGTAGGTGCATAAATGCTAAGGATGAAGCATGTCACATGTGTGTCCCTGACCTTAGCATTCTCAGGAGTGCTGTGTTAGGAGACCAATCTTATCATATGGGAGCCATTGTAGCACATAGGTTGCATCATAATAGATATAATGGAGATTTCTTTGGAGGAATTTATGCGACCCGCTTAGCTAATTTTCTTGAGGTGGACGTTCGTGAGATGATATGGAGTTGCCTCCTACTTATTTAGATTTTAATTCTATGGCCTCTCACCAGTTTGTCGAGAGGAATGAATCACCTCTCGTGTATCGACTAATCTTTGATAAATGGCGTGTTGTCCGTATTACTCTCCCTGCTCCTGCCTTCTTTGATTATCAGGCAAAACAAAGATATATTATTACCAGAGAGGAGGCAGATGAGTACGAGAGGAGAGCGGAGGCAACTCCACGCCACGCTGCAACTCAGGCGGCGATAAACGCTGCATCTCAGTACGACCCCAGCTACACCTACGGGTATCAGCCAGGCCATCCCTGGCAATGAACCAACTTAGACCAAAAGCCTAAGCTTGGGGGAGTACGTATTTCCCATCAACATTACATTTATGTTCACACACTCATTTCTAGATGTCGGTGCTCATACTCTTTCGCTGTAATATCCATGCTAGTTTATTTTCTTTTTCCTGCCTTCTTCTTGTGTGTTTGTTAAACTTTAAGAAAAACCAAAAAAAATTAGTAGTAGTTTACTTTTCTTGCTGTAGTAGTAATAATTAAAAGAAAACCCAAAAAATATTTCCCGTTCTTCTTTTGCTTGTTGGGAGCTTTCCCGTGTAAATAGTTCTATTTCTTTTCTTTTCTTTGGGGGTCGGTAGGAGAAGACCATGATTAAATTGTTGAAGTGGCTCTTATATGCATTATTGTTGATTTAACCAAGAGCCCATATTGCCTTGTCTTCTCCTGTTTATTGAATGCTCGCAGATTCCAGCTTAGTCCAATGCACGTGCACTCTTATTATTATTCACATCGTTCGGTCATGCAAGTGAAAGGCAATTATGATGATATATGATTGACTGACTGAGATGAGAAAAGCTGGTATGAACTCAACCTCTCTTGTCTTTGTAAATATGATGAGTTCATCGTTCTTGATTCAGCTTATTATGAATAAACATGTTTGCAATAACAATTAGAGATCATAGTTGCTCGTGCCATGCTGGATTAGCTATGAGTTATAATGGTTTACCTTGCGTGCCAACATGCTATTAAAATGGTTATGATGTGGTATAGTGGGCTGGTATCCTCCTTTGAATGATTTAAGTGACTTGACTTGGCACATGTTCACACATGTAGTTGAAACAAAATCAATATAGCCTTCACGATATTTATGTTCAAGGTGGATTATATCCTACTCATGCTTGCATTCAATGTTTATTAATTTTAATGCATGTTCATGACTGTTGTCGCTCTCTAGTTGGTCGCTTCCCAGTCGTTTGCTAGCCTTAACTTGTACTAAGCGGGAATACTACTTGTGCATCCAATCCCTTTAAACCCCAAAGTTATTCCAGATGAGTCCACTATACCTTCCTATATGCGGTATCTACCTGCCGTTCCAAGTAAATTTGTATGTGCCAAACTCTAAACCTTCAAATAAACATTCTGTTTTGTATGCTCGAATAGCTCATGTATCAACTAGGGCTGCCCTTATCTTCCATGTTAGGCAGGTTATTCTCAAGAGGAGTGGACTCCGCTCCTCACTCACGAGAAAATGGCTGGTCACCGGGATGCCCAGTCCCATGCTTTATGCAAACTAAGTCAAAATAATTGCAAACAAAACTCCCCCTGGGACTGTTGCTAGTTGTAGACACTCGTTGTTTCGAGCAAGTCATGAATTGATGCTTGTTGGTGAGGGGGGTATAAACTTTACCATTCTGTTTGGGAACCGCCTATAATGTGTGTAGCATGGAAGATATCGCCATATCTTAGTTGTTATGTTGACAATGAAAGTATGCCGCTCAAAATATTATTTATCTCTATTTCAAAACCGAGCTCTGGCACCTCTACAAATCCCTGCTTCCCTCTGCGAAGGACCTATCTATTTACTTTTATGTTAAGTCATCACCCTCTTATTAAAAAGCACTAGCTGGAGAGCACAACTATCATTTGCATTCATTACTTTTAATTTATATTGGGTATGACTATGACTGGATCTCTTTTACCATGAATTACAATGTCTAGTTAGTCCTTTATCTTTAAAGGTGCTCTGCATTTATGTTTTGCGGTCTCAGAAAGGTCTAGCGAGATACCATCTTGTTATATCATATTATGATTGTTTTGAGAAAGTGTTGTCATCAGAGATTTATTATTATCGCTCGCTAGCTGATTATGGTATTGATATGAGTAATCATGAGATCTGAGAATTATTGAAAACGTAGTTAGTTACAATCTTTGCTGAAAACTTGAATGTTGTCTTTACATATTTACAACAACAAGAGCAAACAGAGTTTGTAAAAGTTTTTGTTTATCACTTTCAGTTTGTCAACTGAATTGCTTGAGGACAAGCAAAGGTTTAAGCTTGGGGGAGTTGATACGTCTCCGTCGTATCTACTTTTCCAAACACTTTTGCCCTTGTTTTGGACTCTAACTTGCATGATTTGAATGGAACTAACCCGGACTAACACTGTTTTCCGCAGAATTGCCATGATGTTGTTTTATGTGCAGGAAACAAAAGTTCTCGGAATGACCTGAAACTCCACGGAACATCTAGTTAAAAATAATAAAAAATCCTTGCCAAAGATGAACACCAGGGGGCCCGCACCCTGTCCATGAGGGTGGGGGGCGCCCCCCCCCTACCTCATGGCCCCCCTGGAGCTCCTCCGACGCCAACTCCAACTCTATATATTTGCTTTCGGGGAGAAAAAATCATCGCGTTTTACGATACGGAGCCGCCGCCAAGCCCTAAAACCTCTCGGGAGGGCTGATCGGGAGTCCGTTCGATGCTCCGGAGAGGGGGGTTCGTCGTCGTCATCATCATCAACCATCCTCCATCACCAATTTCATTATGCTCACCGCCGTGTGTGAATAATTCCATCGTAGGCTTGCTGGACGGTGATGGGTTGGACGAGATCTATCATGTAATCGAGTTAGTTTTTTTAGGGTTTGATCCCTAGTATCCACTATGTTCTGAGATTGATGTTGCTATGACTTTGCTATGCTTAATGCTTGTCACTAGGGCCCGAGTGCCATGATTTCAGATCTGAACCTATTGTGTTTTCATGAATATATGTGAGTTCTTGATCCTATCTTGCAAGTCTATATTCACCTACTATGTGTTATGATCCGACAACCCCGAAGTGACAATAATCGGGACCACTCCCGATGATGACCATAGTTTGAGGACTTCATGTATTCACTATGTGCTAATGCTTTGTTCCCGTTATCTATTAAAAGGAGGCCTTAATATCCCTCAGTTTCCATTAGGACCCCGCTGCCACGGGAGGGTAGGACAAAAGATGTCATGCAAGTTCTTTTCCATAAGCATGTATGACTATATTCGGAATACATGCCTACATTACATTGATGAATTGGATCTAGTTCTATGTCACCCTATGTTATGACTGTTACATGATGAACCGCATCCGGCATAATTATCCATCACCGATCCAATGCCTGCGAGCTTTCCATATACTGGTTTACGCTTATTTACTTTTCCGTTGCTACTGTTACCATCACTACAAAACACCAAACATATTACTTTTTCTTTCATTACTCTTTTGTTACCATTACCACTACTATCATATTACTTTGCTACTAAGTACTTTGCTGTAGATATTAAGTTATCCAGGTGTGGTTGAATTGACAACTCAGCTGCTAATACTTGAGAATATTCTTTGGCTCCCCTTGTGTCGAATCAATAAATTTGGGTTGAATACTCTACCCTCGAAAGCTGTTGCGATCCCCTACACCTGTGGGTTATCATGCGCCGCCACAAGGCGGGATCCCTCCAGGACATTGTCAAAATATAGCTCGGGCGTGCGGTGCTCCTTGCCCTGAGGCGGTTCCTCGGTCGCGAGTTTGACGGCATTCATCTTCGCCCACTGCAATTTGATGCGGGCGAAGGCCATCCGCGCACCCTTGATGCAGACCAACCGCTTGATAACGTCAAGCTGGGGCCAGGCATCGACCAGCCGCTTCACGAGCCTGAAGTAGCTACTGGGTATTGCTTCGGCAAGCCACAGCTGGATTACTAAATCCTTCATGGCTAGTTCGGCCACCCTATGCAACTCGACCAACTGTTTTAGCTGGTCGCTAAAGGGCACCAGATGTTCTGGCGCAAGGTACTGCAACCAAAACAGCTTCTCCGTTGAGCTCCCCTCATTGGCTCGGAAGAATTCCACAGCATCAGAAACACTGCGCGGCAAATCCACAAACTCCCCTGGAGAACTCCAAATCCGGGTTAGTAAGAGGTACCTCTTCTTCACATATTTGCTCTGCATAATGAAGGCCTACCCGCCGCAATCTTCTTGGCCTCTTGAATCTCCTGGAGAGCGCCCTGGGATTCAACCCGGGCATCTTGTGTGCTTTGGCGAGCCTTGGCGAGTTCGGTCTCTCGAGCCGCAATATCGCGCTCCAAGGACTCGCACTTCTTCACGGCATCCTAGAACTCTTGCTGGATCTCACCGACCCTGGCCTCATGCTTTTCGCAGGCGGCTTGTTCCTTGGCAGCTTTCTCCCCGGCCTTGGCCAGCGCCTTTTTAAGGGCCTCGACCTCGGTCGTCGCTCCTACAAATATCATGGCACTATGATCAATACACATCATTTATTCTTTCTAAATATACAGCAGGTCATTACATACCTTGCTTATCCTCTAGCTGCTTCCTTGCTTGGCCGAGCTCCTTCTCGGTTCGCTCCAGTCTCTGCTTCAGTCCGGAGACTTCAGCAGCGTGGGAGGTCGCAGTCAGTAACGACGCCTGCTTAAATCACATAGACGCATATGGTTAGTCTCCGGCGAAGATTCTTTGATCCTCTTTCCGTCTTTTCTTTCCGAACATCGAACAGAGTGTCAGGGGCTACTGTCTATACTATGACATTCTTTTCACATAATTGTGTTGCTTACCTCAAAGACTGTTAGAAGGCTTGTGCAGGCTTCGGTCAGTACGCTCTTCACGGACTGAATCTTCTCAATCACCGTACCAATGAGGGTACGGTGTTCCTCCACAATGGGAGCGCTTCACATCGCTTCAAAGAGAGCATCCGGTGCCTCTGGTTGGACAGAGGTCACCGGCAGAATAGGCACACCTCCTTCTTTCGAAGGTGGCTGCTCGCTGGATTCCGGAGCTGTATAGGTCTCCGGAACCGTATTCGGCTGGGGGTCGAACTGAACATGGCCCCCATCGCTAGTCTCCATGGGGATTTGCTCCCCCATGTGTTCGGCGGTCGAGGCTTCACCCTCTGGCGCCGCCCTGGCGGCCTCCTGCGTCTCCCCCTGGCCTGGGATACTTCGGGACAACACCTTGGTGTCATCCATGGCCCTGGGAGAGGAGGCCACCAGAAGGGACCCGCTGTCCATCACCTTCGGCTCCAGCAAATTCCCCGAAGATGAGGATCGCTCGAGGTCGGATCGGGACAGACTGCAAGTGCATGATTCAACAAGTTAAAACTACGGACTAAAGAAGCTGAATACATGGATATATGATACGTCCATTTTGCATCATGCTTTTATATCGATATTTATTGCATTATGGGCAGTTATTACACGTTATATCACAATACTTATGCCTATTCTCTCTTATTTTACAAGGTTTACATAAGGAGGGAGAATGCCGCAGCTGGAATTCTGGGCTGGAAAAGAAGCAAATATTAGAGACCTATTCTACACAACTGCAAAAGGCCTGAAACTCCACGAAATAATAAAAAATACTGAGCGGAAGAAATACCACAGGGGGGCCACACCCTGGCCACGAGGGTGGGGGGCGCGCCCTACCCCCTGGGCACGCCCCTGCCTCGTGGGCCCCCTGTTGGTTCTCCGGTGACCATCTTCTGCTTTATGGAGTCTTTCGTCCGAAGAAAAATCATAAGCAAGCTTTCGGGACGAGACTCCGCCGCCACGAGGCGAAACCTTGGCGGAACCAATCTAGGGCTCTGGCAGAGCTGTTCTGCCGGGGACACTTCCCTCCGGGAGGGGGAAATCATCGCCATCGTCATCACCTACGCTCCTCTCATCGGGAGAGGGCCAATCTCCATCAACATCTTCACTAGCACCATCTCCTCTCAAACCCTAGTTCATCTCTGGTATCCAATTCTTGTGTCTAAGTCTGGGATTGGTACCTGTAGGTTGCTAGTAGTGTTGATTACTCCTTGTAGTTGATGCTAGTGTTGGAAATATGCCCTAGAGGCAATAATAAAATGGTTATTATTATATTTCCTTGTTCATAATAATTGTCTATTGTTCATGCTATAATTGTGTTATCCAGATATCGTAATACATGTGTAAATACATAAACCACAACATGTCCCTAGTGAGCCTCTAGTTGACTAACTCGTTGATCAATAGATGGTTACGGTTTCCTGGCCATGGACATTGGATGTCATTGATAACGGGATCACATCATTAGGAGAATGATGTGATGGACAAGACCCAATCCTAAGCATAGCACAAGATCGTATAGTTTGTCTGCTAAAGCTTTTCTAATGTCAAGTTTCTTTTCCTTAGACCATGAGATTGTGCAACTCCCGGATACTATAGGAATAATTTGGGTGTGCCAAACGTCAAAACGTAACTGGGTGGCTATAAAGGTGCACTAAGGGTATCTCCGAAAGTGTCTATTGGGTTGGCATGAATCGAGACTGGGATTTGTCACTCCGTATGACGGAGAGGTATCTCTGGGCCCACTCGGTAAGACATCATCATAATGAGCTCAATGTGACTAAGGGTTGGTCATGTGATGATGTGTTGCGGAACGAGTAAAGTGACTTGCCGGTAACGAGACTGAACGAGGTATTGGGATACCGACGATCGAATCTCGGGCAAGTAATGTACCAATTGACAAAGGGAATTGTATACGAGATTGCTTGAATCCTCGACATCGTGGTTCATCTGATGAGGTCATTGTGGAACATGTGGGAGCCAACATGGATATCCAGATCCCGCTGTTGGTTATTGGCCGGAGAGTTGTCTCGGTCATGTCTGCATGGTTCCCGAACCCGTAGGGTCTACACACTTAAGGTTCGATGTCGCTAGGGTTATTAGGAGGATCTGTATGTGATTCCCGAATGTTGTTCAGAGTCCCGGATGAGATCCCGGACGTCACGAGGAGTTCCAGAATAGTCCGGAGGTGAATATTTATATATGGGAAATCATCATACGGTCACCGGAAATATTCGGGGGTATGCCGGTATTGTACTGGGATCACCAGAGGTGTTCCGAGGGTCCACCTGCCCCGGAGGGCCTTATGGGCTGTAGGTGGAAGGGAACCAGCCCCTAGTGGGCTGGGCGCCATCCCACCCTCGGGCCCATGCGCCTAGGGTTTGCGGGGGAAACCTAAAGGGGGGCGCAACCCTTGCTTGGGGGGCAAGCCCCTCCCCCTTGGCCGCTGCCCCCCCTCTAGATCTCATCTAGAGGGGGCGGCCCCCCTTCCCCCTTCTCCCTATAAATAGAGGGGCGAGGGGAGGGCTGCAGCACCACATCCAAGGCGCAGCCCCTCCCCTCCCCAACACCTCTCCTCCTCCGCGTGAGCTTGGCGAAGCCCTGCCGGAGAACTGCCACTCAATCACCACCACGTCGTCGTGCTGCTGTTGGAGCCTTCTTCCTCAACCTCTCCCTCCTCCTTGCTGGATCAAGGCGCAGGAGACGTCACCAGGCTGCACGTGTGTTGAACGCGGAGGCACCGTCGTTCGGTGCTTAGATCGGATTCCGCTGCGATCTGAATCGCTACGTGTACGACTCCTCCAACCGCGTTCTTGCAACGCTTCCAACTCGCGATCTTCAAGGGTATGAAGATGCACTCCCCTCTCTCATTGCTAGTTGCTCTATAGATTTATCTTGGTGATGCGTAGAAATTTTTTTAATTTCTGCAACGATCCCCAACAGCTAGTTGGTTTATTTGGTGGAAGATCATATGTTTAGATCTTATATGCATATTAATACCCCTCTGATTATGAACATGAATATGCTTTGTGAGTAATTACGTTTGTCCCTGAGGACATGGGAGAAGTCTTGCAATTAGTAGTCATGTGAATTTGGTATTCGTTCGATATTTTGATGAGATGTATGTTGTCTCTCCTCTAGTGGTGTTATGTGAACGTCGACTACATGACACTTCACCATTGTTTGGGCCTAGAGGAAGGCATTGAGAAGTAATAAGTAGATGATGGGTTGCTAGAGTGACAGAAGCTTAAACCCTAGTTTATGCGTTGCTTCGTAAGGGGCTGATTTGGATTCATATGTTTCATGCTATGGTTAGGTTTACCTTAATACTTCTTTTGTAGTTGTGGATGCTTGCAATAGGGGTTAATCATAAGTGGGATGCTTGTTCAAGTAAGAACAGCACCCAAGCACCGGTCCACCCACATATCAAATTATCAAAGTACCGAACGCAAATCATATGAACGTGATGAAAACAAGCTTGGCAATAATTCCCATGTGTCCTCGGGAGTGTCTTCCTTTATATAAGAAATTGTCCAGGCTTGTCCTTTGCTACAAAAAGGATTGGGCCACCTTGATGCACCTTATTTACTTTTATTACTTGTTGCTCGTTACCAATTATCTTATCACAAAACTATCTGTGACCTATAATTTCAGTGCTTACAGAGAATACCTTGCTGAAAACCGCTTATCATTTCCTTCTGCTCCTCGTTGGATTTGACACTCTTACTTATCGAAAGGACTACGATAGATCCCCTATACTTGTGGGTCATCAAGACTCTTTTCTGGCGCCGTTGCCGGGTGTAAGTGCATCTAGTGCCACCCCTAGTTGGTTTTGGAGTATTGATGACAAACCTGGTTGATGGACTAATGTGTTTGTGAGAATTGCAGGATAACACAGGTAGTAGTCCCTAGTTT
This sequence comes from Triticum urartu, assembly GCF_003073215.2. NCBI lineage: Eukaryota > Viridiplantae > Streptophyta > Magnoliopsida > Poales > Poaceae > Triticum > Triticum urartu. Next base: position 257,154,737 of record NC_053022.1, on the reverse strand, counting down.
ATTCGATTTACCTACCGGAGATGCCCCCTAAAAATGTGCGAAGACATTGAAGACAATGGTGGTATGTGAAGATATTCACATTGAAGACTATGACATGAGAAGACATCGCATGAAGACTGTGGAGCACGAAGACTTAGTTGTTTCATTGTTTCCTTTTATTCTTTGTTGAGTCATAGGAACCACCGCACTGCTAAGTGGGGTCCAAGTGAACAAAGTCAGAGTGACTGAAGTGATGCTCAACCAAATCCTATGTCTTTGAGTGAAGACAATGAGAGCAAATCTTATCCTGAGTCGGATAAGTCAGCTTTACTTGTAGCCCAAGTCAAGCTACCGCGTGTGTTTGAAATCTGACCAATGAGACATGTGTCAGTTCCTTAGTGACCCAGGGTCATTTCAGACAAATCAGGTCGGGTTGCCCAGTGGCTATAAATAGCCCACCCCTACACCATAAATTTGTGGCTGCTCAGAGTTAGTGCACGACTTTTGTCATTTGAGAGCAACCCACCTCCGAAGCATTTGAGAGAGATCCTTGCTAGGACAAAGCCCAAAACAACCAGAGCCAAAGAGTGTTAGGCATCACTGAAGTCTTTCTGTCTGCGTGATCTGAAGACTTGTTACACTTGAGGACTGTGAATCCTCCAGCCGGTTAGGCGTCGCGTTATGAGCATCCAAGAGACATTGTGGATTGCTAGTGAACAAAGTCTGTGAAGGTTTGGAAGTCTACCTTGAAGACTTACGAGAGTGATTGGGCGAGGACTGGGTGTCCTTAGCTCAAGGGGAATAAGGTGAAGACGCGGTCTTCTGAGTTAAATCTCAGCCTCCCTAACCAGACGTACAGTTGTCACAGCAACTAGAACTGGTCGAACAAATCGCTGTCTTCTCCAAGCTACTAGTTCTATCTCTTCCTTCTCTTTACTTACTGTTTGTCTTCGTGAATTCATTGCCTGCTTGCATTATCTGTTTGACTTCACTGTGTGACTACTTGTTCTAATTGGCTTCATACTATCTTCCATCCTGATCCATACTACCTAGCTGCTATTAGTCTTCGTGCATTCACTTCATTGAATACTTGAATATGGCTTGTCTAGTGTAGTCTACCTTACGCTGCATATTAATAGGTTCATTTCTATCGTTTGCATTCGAAACCCCCATGATTTGAAGACTTCCATAAAAATCGCCTATTCACCCCCTCTAGTCGATATACAGCTCTTTCAATTGGTATCAGAGAAAGGTACTCCCTTGTCTGTGTGATTCGGTTTAACCACCTAGAGTTTTAGCTATGTCGACTGCAGGCATAATCAAAGTCTCCGCTGCGTGCCCCGTCTTCGATGGCACTGAATACCCCTACTGGAAGAACAAGATGCATATGCACCTTGAAGCCATTGATGTCGACTTCTGGTATGTCGTCAAGAATGGCGTTCCCAAGACCGGTGAAGGTGTCACCCCTGCTGATGTCAAGAAGTTCGTTCAACTGGATTCCACTGCCATGAACATCATCTGTGGTCATCTGACCAAAGGACAGTATGGCCGTGTGAGTGCTCTGGAAACATCGAAGCTACTTTGGGACTGGCTCTCCAAGGTCAACGAAGGCATCTCAACCCAAAGAGATCAAAGGATCAATGTCCTTCGCAACCTCTTCAACCGCTTCAAGAGACACGACAATGAGAATGTCCAGCTCACATTCGATCGCCTCGCTGACATCACAAATGAGCTTCAGGCACTTGGCGCCACTGAGATCGCCAAGCATGAAATCGTCAAGACACTCCTGAGATCACTTGACAGCTCGTTTGACACCCTAGCCCTAATGATTCAAGAGCGCCCTGACCTCAAGACTCTCGATCCGTCTGACATACTTGAGAGGCTCAACACACATGAGTTTCAGCTATCTGAGAAACGAGATATCTATGGTCCCAACTATGGCCGAACTCGTGCTTTGAAGGCAAAGGCTGTTTCCTCATCTGAAGGAGAATCTGACTGCAGTTCTGGTGATCCTGAAGACATTGGAAAGGAGCTTGCTATGCTTGTGAAGAAGTTCCAGAAATTCACTAAGAAGAAAGGCTTCACAAAGTCTTCATGATCCAGCTCAAGAAATGATGAAGCTTCTACCCATGACCACAAGAAGAGAACATGCCACAAGTGCAAGAAACCTGGTCACTACATCTCTGAGTGTCCACAGTGGGACAATGAGAAGAAGAAGAAAAGCAAGGAGTATGATTCTGATGACAAGAAAAAGAAGAAATCCTCAAAGTCTTCTTCCAAGTCTACATCGAAGTTGTCGGCGTTGTAGGAACGGGGGTCCCCAGACTTGCCTGCCTGTGGCCTGCGGCGTGGCTCAAGTGGGGGCCCAGTGCGGCCCATCTTCATCAGCTCAAGCTCAAGACCCTCACGAGGGGCCAAGCCTCACGGGGTGGATGACAGGAAGCTTCCTCAGAGGTAGCCTCATCAGGCAAGCTCGTGAGGAGGCGGAGAGATCAAGGCAGGGGTACCTCGCGAGGAGCCCGTGACGCAAGCCATGACGATCGAGACCAGGCGGGCGCCATGCGAGCGCCGGCCTGCGCAGTGTCCTTGTTTCCCCTTTGGTGCAAAGGGGGCAAGCACAGGCCAAGGCATCGGGCAAAGGTTGCCATTCCGGTGCAACGAGACCAAGACCAACAGAGCGGCAGGATGGAGGTCACTGTGGAGCCCAAGACGGCGTCATCACCAATACTTTTGGCAGCCGAAGACCACCTTTGGTCAGGATAACTTGTACTAGATGTTCCCCTTCAAAATGGCCAATTGTTGGTGCCCTTCCCGCTCATTATTTTGGGGAGAGGCCCAGGGCCTCTATAAATAGAGCCAGCCACCACAGAGTAGAGGAGAGAAGGAAGGGACCGGAAAAGAGAGATAGAGAGAGAGAGAGGCGACTGAACTCACCCTAGTAGTTCATCGCACCAGCTCAAGAGCACCTCTCGCGAGGCTGTTCTTCCCTTGTACTGTTCATCACCAGCCCTAAGGCAATCCACCACACCACACACTGGAGTAGGGTATTACACCACAACGGTGGCCCGAACCAGTACAAACCTCGTGTCCCTTGTGTTGTTCGTTGTTTCCAACTTAGATCACGCGAGGAGATTGGGCGTAGATCGCTAGGGGAGAGATCTCCGCGCGCACCCCAGTGTTCGAACCTCAAGGGTCTGCTGGAACCCGAAATCCGACATTTGGCGCGCCAGGTAGGGGTGCACCGGAATCCTTCTTCTTCCGCATCGCGTTCCGTTGCCTCGCCGTTCAGATGTCAGGTGACCCGGCCGCCAACGCCGACCGCTGGGCAGCGTGGCTCGCCCACACTGTGGCACCAGCCCAGGGCGACCTCAACCTTGCGCCTCAGGCAGCCCGCGCTCCGCAGGGCGCTGCGGGGCGCGGGCGACGCGGCCAGACGCCGCCTGCCCTCACCCCACGGCAGGTGCGGGCCGCAGCAAGGGCCTCAGACCATGCCGCGGCCACAGCGCCGTACACCCGACGGGAGCAAGCGAATTCCAAGGCCGCACTCACGGTGGCCCGAGAGCTGCTACGGTGCCGACTGCTGGAGGGCGGCCGCGACATGTTGTTGGAGCGAGTAGCCGAGCTCCTGGACGCCGCCGCCTCAGGAACACCTCCTTTCTGCGTCCAGCTGCCACCCCAGACCCAAGGCGGGCCGCATGGTGGCATCGTGCGCACGCGCTCAACTTCCAACGGACTCCAGGGCCCGTCCAGCGCCAACACCTCTGCCGGCACCGGGAAACAAGTCACGCCAGCCCCCTCTCAGGCCGGCGAAGGGGTGCACGCTACGGCCTTCGGCCTCGGCGAGCCGCCACGCCATCACCCCCAAGATGGCGCTCCAAGCCAGGCTACGTGGCATACAGGATGCTACGGCGAGGCGCACGGGGCAGTGGCCCAGAAGCTTACGTGCCCCGCATGGTGGATCAGGGGTGCACACTGGAAGAAGATCATGGCTCATTCCTCGGGCCAGGCTGGAGCAAGGAGACGCCAGGAGCTGAGCTCTTTCAGGAACCCCAGGAGAACCTCGACGACCGCACCGTCAGCGGCAACTATCGGGTACCACTCATCCCTCAGGAGCAAGCTTATGCTAACCATGGGTCGCAGGAGATACAGGTCACCGTAGCAGGTGGCTACCCCAATTCTGCAGCCTCATACCCCTCAGGAGGAGGGTGCAGGGGGCTGCAGGAGAGGGGCCGAGATTCAGGTTCGTCCCCACAGCGGTCGGAGGAAGGCGCTCTCGAGAGGTAGGCCCCCTATCGGGGAGGTGCCCCAAGGCCTGCCCCGGCAGGGGACCCGTGGTCGTCGGGGGAACCACTGGAGACCGCTCTGCCTCATTGGCGTCGTCCTGGTTTCCGGTCGCTGTCGATGGCGGCAGAGTGTGGCGCAAGGTGGGGCCCTCGTCTGGCGATATGAAGCAAGGCCGGTACCTGTGAAGAAGGCCCAGTGCCTGTGAAGCTCGCCGCCCGTGACACTCTCACGTAATAATGAGTGTGGTTGTACACGCCCCGGAGGCTCCGGAGAGCCACCCTCGGGCCTCGGGGGCTCCCGCCCACGCCCAATGGCAGCACTTAGCTCCGCGCTGGTGAGAAGATGTCGAAGACTAGACTAGGTGCCGGACGCGGCCTTTTGCTTTTGCCTTTCCCTGTTGACAAGTTCTTCGATTTGGACTTAAGTTGGATTTGAGCTTGATGCTTGCGTGTGTTTGGGGGAAGGGGTGTTTAGTCTCGTTTGAGCAATCTCTCGTGTTCTGGTTTTGGCTTTGTGTCCAAGGTGAACATCGGCTGCCCCCCCCCCTCGTGAGCCCCTCGTGAGCTGGGCTGGGCCAGGCACATTCATAACCAGGACCGCCGTTACCGCACCCTTTCCGGAGGTTTTCATCGCGGGATCCACAAGTTAATCAGAAGACACTCGAGGTGCAGCGGCCCCCGCAAGCCCGCTCGGGACTCGGAAGGTACACACGTCAGTTGACCCACCACCGGGCCAGTGGCTAAGTTCACACGCAACATTATGCTTACCAGGGTACTAATTGCAAACCTTTACATGAGGGGCTTCCCCTCCCAAAATGCTCTAACATCCTTTAGGGCCAAGCCCAAACTTTCTTTGTGCAGGTTAAACAACAGTGACGTGCGGTCAGTCAGACATATCACTCATCGCGTCTCAGGCATCCTCGGAGGCATCACTGGCGTCATCGACATTGCCACCGCCGCCGCCAGCATCTCCATCAGCGCCAGGCTCGTCCACAATGTCGTCATCAGACGCAAAGAACCTGACGAGGGCGTCCACATTGTCCTCCACCCACCGCGCCAGGTCGCCCCGAACGGCAATGGGCACGGGTGCGATGGCAGCATCGAAGTCGAAGTGGGGGTCCCTGTCCTGCAAATGGCTGAAGACGCGGGAGAAGGCGCGCCCAAGAAAGGCTCGGCTCCTCTCTTCGACAAGACAACGGGACCTCTTGGATTGGTTCTCCAGAAGCGTCACCACATCGGTGAAAAATTGGAGGTTGCCAGCGTAGTTGACCTCGTGCGGCTCCTTAGCGGCAGCCTCGCAGATATAGCCCAAAGCTGTGTTGGCCCTCTCTCTGAGCGTTTGAAGCATGGGGGCTTGCACATGCTCCAAAACCCGCCGCCGACGGATCTCGTCCTTATTCTGCTGCGCGATGGCCTCGGCGTCATCAACCCTCTGTTGGAGAAGAAGCTGCTCGGCCCGGGAAGAGGACAGCTCCGCCTGCGCCGTGCTGAGGGCGGCTGCGGAGGAGTCCGCATACCGCGTCACTTCGGTCAGTTTGGCCCTGAGGGCTGCGGTCCTGCCCTCGGCCTCGGCCTTGATCAGCCCCAACCTCGTCTCGTATTCACTCTTGAAGGCCGAGCGAGCTTCCGCCACGCGGCGATCGACTTCTTCCTGGGCCCGGGCTTCACGCGCGGCAACGTCATCCTCTGCCCGGGCCACCAGGCGCTCCCTTGTCTCCAACCGCTCAAGGTCAAGGTTATGCTCGGCGGCCTCCAGCGTCAGCGCCTCCTCGCGCTTCAGAAGCTCCGCCCGGTCAACAGAGGCCACCCCCATCGACTTAAGGGCTGCCTGGCGCAGCTCCACTTGCTGATCCAGGGGGTTGCTCCAGGCTTGGAGCTCCTGTGCGCGCTCCTCCGCATCCTTGCACCGTCGGTCTGCCTCCTGAGCCTCCTCAACGGCCTGGGAGCAGGCCTCCCACGAAGCTGCCAGCGACGCTTCAGCCTTCGCGTTTTTGAGATCACGTTGGTGACATGTGAGGGCGATGGCTACCTTTAGTTTGTGCCTCTCCTCAGCAAGGCGCAAGCCTTCGGCCTCGAGGCACGCATCCTCATCAGCAAGCTCTGCCCCGATCTGGCTCACCGCATCCGCCACCCTTCGGAGGAACTCTTCGCGAAGGGCGCATCGCTCCCAGACGCGCCTAAGCACGTCATCCGCATCACCCTCTTCCACCGGAGCATGCGGAGGGCCCCGAGGCAGCAAGCCCCCTCCCGGGGCGGAGCTGGGGGCTGGTGCCCTAGCCATCGCCGAACGGACCTCTCCGGGAATCCGGCCTGGCATCGGTCCACCCACGGAGGAGGAGCCGAAGACAGACTTCAGCCATTCACCATCTATGATCAGAGGAGGAACCCGGGGCAAGCCGGATGTGCCCCAAGAGGACTCATGGAGAAAGGACAGCGGGCGCGCAGGCTCGAGGTGCCCTATGGAATGGACCACTCCACCAACTGGTCTGGCAGCAGGGGTGCCGCTCGAGATCGCCGAACCCAGGGCCGGCGGAGAAGGCGAAGCTTGGCGGAATGGCTCCCGGGCTGACTCGGCAAGTTTCGCAGGGCAGGGCCTGAAAGGGCCACAATCAGTCGCAGGGATAGCAAAGTAAATGAGCAAGGAAAGAAGAAGACTTACTTGTCCATGGCAAAGTACCTCCTGCGCTTCAACAAGCGGCAAGGGCCGTCGTTGCCACCCAAGGCCTCCTTCCTCTTGCGGAGGGCCTCGAAGTCTATGCGAACCGACCTAAGCACCCGGCGCAGGGGTCAGCCCCTGGTGTAGAAGAAGCATCAAGATGATCAGTGCTGGAGGAGTCAGCCTGGGGGGCGCCGTCAGGCGTCGCCTCGCGAGGAACGGCTGGGGGCTCGGGAGCCCCGGCCTCAGGAACCATAGGCCACAACTCCGCACCAGCCACCGCTCCAGGGCGGGCCTCGGGAGATGCCACCGTTGAGGCTTCTCGCGGCATCGGCACCACGACATCGAGTGCCTCAACTCTCGCTGGTTCTCGTCTCCCCGCCCTGTCGCCCGAGGAAGGACCACTGTGGGCGGCAGGAGAAGCAACCACGGTGGCTGGGTTCTCGGGGGGCCCCGTGAAGCCAGCCGGGCGTAGTCCCCACTCGTCGAAGCCGGGCATCTGCCTCACAAAATCGGCCCTGCCGGAGCAAAGATACAAGAGGACACCATTACTCCAAAGGCTGCCTGGGGAAGGATCGCCAGTCAAGACCCTGAGCACCGTCTGCAGCACTTCAGGCGCCAAGTCCTCCTCCTGAAGCCGCATGCGGTCTCTATGCCCCGGAAAGTCCCACATCTGGCAAGAGTGGCGCTGAAGAGGAGCAATGCGACATTGGAGGAACTCCTTCACCACCTTGGGTGCTGTCACATTGAGCGCCCTCAAACTCTAGAAGCGGCGCCAGACGAAGGCGAGCCGGGGGCTCGCGAGCACCTCATGGTCCCAACCCGCGTGAGGAACATCAAGCAAGGTCAGGTGCGAGAGCAGAGGATTGGGCACTCCGACATCCATGTACATCCACCGCTCTCTGAACCTGGCCTCAGGAGAAGGAAGGCTGAAGTCGATCCCTGAAGCGGCCGTCTCTGGCACGGCGAAGAAGCTCACGCACCTTGAGCACTGAGTGGGGTCGCTTAGGCGCAAGGAAAAGAAGTGGCGCAGCAGGGCAATGGAGGGAGGAATGCCTATCATCACCTCGCAAACAAAAGCAAAGATAGCTAGAAGGGTAATGGACTCCGACCCGAGGTGCATCATACGGATCTGATAAACGGGAGAGCACCGCATTGAAGAAGGCGGAAAAGGGGGGAACCAGACCCGCCCATAGGGCATCAGCGAAGAATCGGACCTCTGTGACGATCCTATCAAGGGAGACATGGGACACAGGCCAGGCCGTGGTTCTACCGCACTCGTTGAAGATAGTTGCAAGGGCGGAGCGGACCTTGTCCAAAGCTTCTGGATTGAGTATGATCGACCGGGCGACGGCGGGGGTCACCACTGGAGGTGCGCGGGGCGAAGGCGCGGGCTTCTTTCCCCTTCCTTTCTTCATCGGTGCCATAGCGGTGAAGAGGAGGAAGAACTCGAGCCGGATTGGCAGCGGAGGTGGAGCTCAAAGAACAAGGAAAGGTAGGAGGTGGGCGAGCAGCGGAAAGGAGGAACAACTGTGTGCAACTACGGGTACGCTTAGCCGGGCGCGTAACAAGGCGTTGTGGGGAAGCGCAGTCGCCCACGTCCAATCAATCGCTACATGGCGCCCAAGGCCGCAGGCTGTTAGGGCCCGCAGCGCTTCGCGCTTGCCCCTTCGCTTCCCTGCTAGGCCAAGCCCGGGCACGCCTTGGGCCCGGGGGCTACTGTCGGCGTTCTGGGAACGGGGGTCCCCAGACTTGCCTGCCTGCGGCCTGCGGTGTGGCTCAAGTGGGGGCCCAGTGCGGCCCATCTTCATCAGCTCAAGCTCAAGACCCTCGCGAGGGGCCAAGCCTCGCGGGGAGGACGACAGGAAGTTTTCTCAGAGGCAGCCTCATCAGGCAAGCTCGCGAGGAGGCGGAGAGATCAAGGCAGGGGTACCTCGCAAGGAGCCCGTGACGCAAGCCATGACGATCGAGACCAGGCGGGCGCCGGCCTGCGCAGTGTCCTTGTTTCCCCTTTGGTGCAAAGGGGGCAAGCACAGGCCAGGGCATCGGGCAAAGGTTGTCATTCCGGTGCAACGAGACCAAGACCAGCAGAGTGGCAGGATGGAGGTCACCGTGGAGCCCAAGACGGCGTCATCACCAGTACTTTTGGCAGCCGAAGACCACCTTTGGTCAGGATAACTTGTACTAGATGTTCCCCTTCAAAATGGCCAATTGTTGGCACCCTTCCACTCATTATTTTGGGGAGAGGCTGTAACGTCCCGAGACCGATATGCCAGGTGTCGTCCAGTTATTCTCTATTGTTGCCTTGTCGTTGCTTGCGTGCCATTCATTGCATATCATGTCATCATGTGCATTTCATTTGCATACGTGTTCGTCTCATGCATCCGAGCATTTTCCCCGTTGTCCGTTTTGCATTCCGGCGCTCCTATGTCACCCGTTGTCCCTTTCTACCTCTTTTCGTGTGCGGGGGTTAAACATTTCCGGATTGGACCGAGACTTGTCATGCAGCCTTGGTTACTACCGGTAAACCGCCTGTCAAGTTTCGTGCCATTTGGACTTCGTTTGATACTCCAATGGTTAACCGAGGGACCGAAAAGGCCTCGTGTGTGTTACAGCCCAACACCCCTTCTACGTGGCCCAAAACCCACCTAAAACCCCTCCATCCTCTCGATCGTTCGATCACGATCGCGTGGCCGAAAACCGCACCTCATTTGGACTCTCCTAGCTCCCTCTACCTATAAATATGTGATCCCTTCCGGATTTCGCAGTCTAACCCTAGATCCACTCCTCCACCGCGCATCTGGACGCGTCCTCACCGCGCCGGACATGTCCACCCCGCCGGACACGTCGCTCCGGCCAATGGGAGGCCGCCACGTCATCGCCGCCGCCGCCTGCAACCAGTCCCGCGCCGCCACATCATCGGGGGCGCCCACATCACCGCGCGGGCCCGTCAGGCCCATCTCCAGCCCGCTCCGGACCGCGCCGGGCCGCCGGATCCACCCACGCCTCGCCTGCAACCACCGTCCCCGAGCGCCCTGTCCGCCGCCGTGCCGGACGTCGCCGGAGGCCGCGCACCTCGCCGGCCAGATATCGCCGCCGTTCCACCTCGGCATCTGTGCCCCCGAGCAAGTATCGTCGCCCGGCCAGCCCGCAGTGCTGCTTCATGGTGCCTCCCCGCCGCCCCGACCTCCCTGCTTCCTTACCGCTGCCCGGGCCACCGGATTCCGCCGCCGGAGCTTGGAGCTCCGCCCGTCCGTTCTTCCCCGCGCCGTCAAAGCCCGAGCCAAGCCCTGCCATCACCGGATCTGGCAAGTGGCTGGCTGGATCTGCCCGTTCCCATCGCCGGCCGGCCGAACCTGCTGCAGTGCTCGCCGCCTTGCCTCCCGTCGCCGGCGCCGCCATGGCCTCGCTCGGATCCTGCCGAGGAGGACGATGAGGGTCCGCTCGTGGGCCGCCTCCCCCCCCCCTGCGCTCCTGGACCGCATGGGCCGGCCCAGCTTCCCCGGCCCAGTGCAGCGCCAAGGCCGGCCCGATCTGCCTCCTTCCCCTGTCCTGGCCCAAGGCCCATGGTGAGCCGCCTGTTATCCTTCGCCCATGGCGCCCCGTAGCTATCCAGCGCTCACTCTTTTTCCTCAGTTTCACTAAGTCCCAGTATTATTTTGCATTTTTCATCATGTCAAAACTCATCATCCGTGGCTCTGATTCGTGCATGTAGCATATCAAAATCTTTGTCTCAACGAGTACATAATTTCATCTCATTGCATCATTTTCATTTGAGCTCATCTTTATGAGCAAAATGCTGTTGGAAGAGGGCTACGTGATGAATTTGTCAGAACTGTTTCAGCAAATAGCATTTTGTCATTTTTGCCACGATTAATGTGTGCATGCTATGATCCTGAGCTCTACATGTGTTTTGTTATATGCCATGCCATCTTTACAGAGGTGCTTGCCATGTATTTTTGTGATATTTGTGGTGACTAGCACAAGCTTGCAAAGTAGTGTAATCGGTAATGCTGATTTCAGGGACTTAGAATTTCACTAAGTCCATGCCCTGTCATTATTTTTATGCCATATGTTCATGTTGTTTCCTAGTGATCCGTGTCTCTTTTGAGGATGATCAGTAAGGATGTTTTGTTAACATTGTGGTGCTATATCCATCCATGTCTTTGTTTGCATTTATGGAGCACCCTATCTTGAGTCAATCGAGTCAACTTTTGCTATATCGTGAATCCTGGCAGATTGTTGACATGTTTAGCGATTTTGCCGAGGATGTTGCTATTGATCCGTGCATGCTATGTTGTTGTTCTTGCCATGTCTAGCTTCTATGCTATGTATTCTTGATGGGTGTATGCTTAGTTTGTCATTCCATGCTCTATAGTGAGTGCATCGAGCTCGTAAACATGCCTACTCGTTAACTGATTTGCATGCTCCAGTTTTTCACGAAGTCTGAGATCTGTTTATGTTTTTGCCATGTTCACATGCTTGCAATTGTATTTTCTGATCCCTTTTGGCTCAAGGTCACTAAGGGACTTTTGTTAAGTGCGTTGAGTAGCTTTATTCCATATCTTGCTTTGCCATGTTAAGTTCCTGTAGCATGTAGTTTTCATGCTCTAAAGTGTGCTTCCTGATGATAAATTCCAGACTTGTGTTAATTTCACTGTCTGAAACCTGTTATCATTTGCACTTTTGCCATGCTTGTTTGAACCTGTTAATGAGTGAATTAGCTGTAGCTCAGTGTTCATCTTTTGTCAAGAATCATGAGTGGATCCCTGCCATGTATTTTATTATTATGTTTGAGTGCTGTAGCATATTCGTCTCGATGCATTTAGATAGCTACTTGCTGATTATCGCAGACCGGTGCCATATTTGTTTTGTTTGCCATTTCCAAACCGTGCATCCGATTCCGGCGATCTTTATATCGATTTCAACCGAAATAACCTCACCTTTCTAGTGGCACTCTTGGATTTCCATGTTGAGGCCAGGTTCAATCATTCCTTTCCAAATCATGCATATGCACCGCATCCCGCATCCCGCATATCATACCATGTTCATGTGTTGGTTGTTTACTATGTTGTGTGCTTCTTTCCGGTGTTGCTTCTTCAGGTTGGTTCCAATAACGTCGCGTTTGTGAGGACCCATTCGACTACGTCCGTTTGTCTTCTTCATGGACTCGTTCTTCTTCCTTGCTGGATTTCAGGCAAGATGACCATACCCTCGAAATCACTTCTATCTTTGCTTGCTAGTTTCTCGCTATTTTGCTATGCCTATGCTGCGATACCTACCACTTGCTTATCATGCCTCCCATATTGTTAAGCCAAGCCTCTAACCCACCTTGTCCTAGCAAACCGTTGTTTGGCTATGTTACCGCTTTGCTCAGCCCCTCTTATAGCGTTGTTAGTTGCAGGTGAAGATTGAAGTTTGTTCCTTGTTGGAACATGGCTATGTTGTTCCTTGTTGGAACATGTTTATATGTTGGGATATCACAATATCTCTTATTTAATTAATGCATCTATATACTTGGTAAAGGGTGGAAGGCTTGGCCTTATGCCTGGTGTTTTGTTCCACTCTTGCCGCCCTAGTTTCCGTCATATCGGTGTTATGTTCCCGGATTTTGCGTTCCATACGTGGTTGGGTTATAATGGGAACCCTTGACAGTTCGCCTTGAATAAAACTCCTCCAGCAATGCCCAATATTGGTTTTACCATTTTCCACCTAGCCTTTTCTTTCCCTTGGGTTCTGCAGACTCAAGGGTCATCTTTATTTAAACCCCCCCAGGCCAGTGCTCCTCTGAGTGTTGGTCCAAACTAGAGCCCTGTGCAGCGCCTCCTCGGGGAAACTCAAGGTTTGGTTTTAGTTGTATGGAGAGCTCATCTGAGTGTGCCCTGAGAACAAGATATGTGCAGCTCCTATCAGGATTTGTCGGCACATTCGGGCAGTGTTGCTGGACTTGTTTTACCATTGTCGAGGATGTCTTGTAACCTGGATGTCGAGTCTGATCGGAATGTCTTGGGAGAAGGAATATCCTTCGTTGACCGTGAGAGCTTGTGATGGGCTAAGTTGGGACACCCCTGCAGGGATTTGAACTTTTGAAAGCCGTGCCCGCGGTTATGGGCAGATGGGAATTTGTTAATGTCCTTTGTAAAAAACCTAAAGTTTATCTTAATTAAACTACATCAACCGCATGTGTAACCGTGATGGTCTCTTCTCGGCGGAGTCCGGGCAGTGAACACGGTGTTGGAGTTATGTTTGGCGTAGGTTGTTCTAGGATCACTTCTTTATCATAGTTGTTCGACCGTGCTTTTGCCTTCTCTTCTCGCTCTCTTTTGCGTATATGTTAGCCACCATATATGCTAGTCGCTTGCTGCAGCTCCACCTCATACCTTTACCTTACCCATAAGCTTAAATAGTCTTGATCGCGAGGGTGTGAGATTGCTGAGTCCCCGTGACTCACAGATACTTCCAAAACCAGCTTGCAGGTGCCGTTGAACCGTGCAGATGAAGCAACCAAGCTCAAGGAGGAGCTCTATGAAGATCGTGTTCGTTATGTTGTTTCGTTCTAGTTGATCAGCAGTGGAGCCCAGTCGGGCGATCGGGGATCTGCGTAGCATTTGGGGTAGTCTTCTTTTATTTTGGGTTCCGTAGTCAGACCTTGATTGTATCTGATTGATGTAATGCTTTATTCATGTAATTGTGTGAAGCGGCGATTGTAAGCCAACTATGTATCTCTTTCCCTTATGTATTACATGGGTTGTGTGAAGATTACCTCACTTGCGACATTGCTTTCAATGCGGTTATGCCTCTAAGTCGTGCTTCGACACGTGGGAGATATAGCCGCATCGAGGGCGTTACAGAGGCCCAGGGCCTCTATAAATAGAGCTAGCCACCACAGAGTAGAGGAGAGAAGGAAGGGACCGGAAAAGAGAGATAGAGAGAGAGAGGCGACTGAACTCACCCTAGCAGTTCATCGCACCAGCTCAAGAACACCTCTCGCGAGGTTGTTCTTCCCTTGTACTGTTCATCAGCAGCCCCTGAGGCAATCCACCACACCACACACTGGAGTAGGGTATTACACCACAACGGTGGCCTGAACCAGTATAAACCTCGTGTCCCTTGTGTTGTTCGTTGTTTCCAGCTTAGATCATGCGAGGAGATTGGGCATAGATCAGTAGGGGAGAGATCTCTGCATGCAACCCAGTGTTCGAACCTTAAGGGTCTGCCGGAGCCCGAAATCCGACAGAAGTCTTGATCACAAAGGAAGAGTTCATCTGGTAAGGCTCGTGCTTTCGTTGGCAAGGAGATGGATTCAGAGGAGGAGTCTGCTTCTGAGGAGGCGGAGGTGGAGTCTGAGGAGGAGTCCGACTCTGGCGTTGCAAGTCTGGCTCTAGCTACATCCTACGTTGCCAAGTCCATCTTCAACACTAAAGACAATGGTTCCGTCACCAACGCTGATGCTAACAGCAAGGATGACTCTGCTCCCACCTACTGCTTCATGGCACGCGGTGCCAAGGTAAAATCACGTGATGCTTACTTTCAAACATCCAGTGAAGATGACTCTGATTGTGAATCCAAACCTAGCTACAAAACGCTTGCTAAAATTGCAACTGAACAACAGAAAGCTATGGAACATATTCAAAAACTGTTAGACAAAAGCGATGACCTATTGGACGCGGAAATGACCCAATCTCAGTCCTTAATTGAAGACATTAAAAATCTTCATGTTAAGTACGAGGAACTTGAAAGTCGTCATGAAACGCTCTCAACTACTGATGAAAATCTTTCCTACGATTATCTTCAAAGGAAGCAAGAACTTGAGAAATTGAGAACGATTCATGAAGATCTTCAAAAGGAGAACGAGTCACTCCGCGCTCAACAGATCAGTCCCACTCGGGAAGGATTTGAACCACCATGTCTAAAATGCATTGAGAGTGATAACGCTAAATCTGTTGCTGAATGTTCCACTGCTGCTATTGTTGCAATATCTTCAACTACTGATGTGGTAACTAACCCCTCTGCTGAGGATACCACTACTATTGTTGATGAAAATGCTAGGTTAAAGACATTGCTTGAAACAGGGATGTACAAAATCCTCAAAGGGCATCAGACATTATGTGATGTCCTCGAAAAGTAGATTCTGAACCAAAACCCTAGGAAAGAGGGTGTTGGGTTCGAGAGGAAAATGAATGTTGATGGTTCTTACTGGAAGCCTGAGCAGTACCCCAAAACCACATGGGTTGCTGCAAAGGAACCTTTAGTGAATCTGTCCACCTTATATGGCTTCACTTGTGCTAACCCTATTATCATTGATGAATCCTTTGATGCAAACTATAAACTGTTTAAGAATCAAAATGGTGAAGTGTTTGCGAGGTATATTGGTACTAACTGCGGGAATGGGTCACCTATGAAGAATATCTGGGTACCCAAAAGTTGTCTTGAGAATCTTCCTATGAATGTCATCATGACACCACCTGGGAAGAAGACAAACCCCAGACCAAAGGCTTCATATGGTCCAAAGGCTTCATACAGACAGAGGACTCACCTGAGTCACCCTAACGCCAATGTTTTGCAGGGAAATCATACTCAGACCCATGAATATGAGCGTGTTTCCTCAAACCGCTATGTTCATAGAACAAAGAACTTTTCTACTTATTCTTATGAGTATTATTCTCCTCCTACAAGGCTATTTGCTAGGGCTCCAAAGCCTAAATTCTTAGATGCTGCACTTAGACTCATTGCTTCGAAGCCACCCCTGAAAATGTGGGTGGTTAAGAAAACTTAACTCTCTTTTATAGGGAAAGGTCTCCAGCCGGAAATCAAAGGCGTCCGATGCTATTGTTGGGGACCTAAAACATCTAGTAGGGCGCAAGATAAAATGCCCAAATGGACTTATTATGTATCTTGTTCCTGAATCGCTTGCCATTCATCCTATCATTCCTAACTTGGATCTAAGCTTTCGTCATCCGCTTGCTCGTCAAATGTTTATGCTTCACAATTCTCTTCATGAAGCCTATCCCCCTAACTGCACTATAGGGTATGACACCAAAATCTTCAGAATGGATTATGGACAGCGGATGCACTAACCACATGACTGGTGATCGAAGTCTTCTGATGGATTCAACACTACGTCCATCAGATAAGAGTCACATCACATTTGCTGATATTGGTAAAAGCAAGGTATTGGGTCTAGGTAGAGTTGCAATCTCAAAGGATCAGCACATGGATAAAGTCATGCTTGTTGAACCCCTTGGTTTCAACTTAATCTCTGTCTCAATGCTTTGTGACTTAAACATGATTGTGATATTTGGAAAATATCGTTGCCTTGTACTAATGGAATCTGACAAGTCTCTAGTCTTTGAAGGATATCGGAAAGATGATCTGTATATGGTAGATTTCTCAGCAGGACCACAGATGGTCGTATGTCTTCTAGCAAAAGCTTCAGAGTGTTGGCTCTGGCATCGGAGGCTAGGGCATGCTGGCATGCGGAACTTGCACACTATTGCAAAGAAGAAGCACGTCATAGGCATCGAGGGCGTCAAGTTCAAGAAAGATCATCTATGTGGTGCCTGTGAAGCTGGGAAGATGACAAGGGCCAAGCATCCCTCAAAGACAATCATGACGACATCTCAACCCTTCGAGCTGCTACACATGGACTTATTTGGCCCTACTCATTACTCTACTCTTACTACCACTGCTTGCCTCTATGGTTTCGTCATTGTTGATGATTATTCAAGATATACCTGGGTGCATATAATCCTCTACAAGAATGAAGTGTAGCATTTCTTCAGACGCTTCGCCAATCGTGCCATGACGAACTATGGCGTCAAGATCAAGCATATCAGAAGTGACAACGGCACAGAGTTCAAGAACACCGGCCTCGACCTTTACCTGGATACATTGGGCATCACTCATGAGTTCTCTGCTCCATACACACCTCAGCAGAACGGCATCGTGGAGCGCAAGAACAGAACTCTCATCGAGATGGCTCGAACGATGCTTGATGAGTACAAGACTCCAAGAAAGTTCTGGCCAGAAGCCATTGATACTGCATGCCACGTCATCAACCGTGTTTATCTTCACAATCTTTTGAAGAAGACATCCTATGAACTCCTAACTAGTAAGAAGCCAAACATTAGTTACTTCAGAGTTTGGTGATAGGTGCTGGATCAGGGATCCACATCACACTTCAAAATTTGCACCGAAAGCACATGAAGGTTTTATGCTTGGTTACGGAAAGGATTTGCACTCCTACAGAGTCTTCAACCTCTTTCACTATAAAGTGCTTGAAACTGTGGATGTGCGGTTCAATGAGACTAATGGCTTGCAAAGAGAGCACCTGCCAAATGTGCTAGATGAAGTACCTCCTAGTGAATCAATCAAGCTCATGGGAATTGGAGAGATCATACCTTCTGAGGCTCAGGCTGAAGACGAATTTATCATTTCTGCACCTAATCAATCTATAGACAATGCTCAGCCTGAAGACAATCCTCCAAATGATGACAATGATCAGCAAGAGCAAAATCATCGTCCAGTTCATCCTCGTGTTGCAAATGAAGTACAAGTTGAGATGATAATTGATAGCATCAATGCACCTGGTCCACTCACTCGTTCAAGAGCAACACAACTGGCAAATTTCTGTGGGCACTTTGCATTTGTCTCAATCTCTGAACCCAAGAAAGTTGCTGAAGCCTTCATGGAACCTGAATGGATTCAAGCTATGCAAGAAGAGCTTCAACAGTTTGAGCTGAACAATGTGTGGGAACTGGTCAAGAATCCTGATCCTCGCAAGCACAACATCATAGGCACCAAATGGATATATCGCAACAAGAAAGATGAGCATGGTCAGGTTGTCAGAAACAAGGCTTGTCTCGTTACTCAACGATACACCCAAGTGGAAGGGATTGACTTCGATGAAACGTTTGCGCCGGTGGCTAGGCTTGAAGCCATTCGCATACTGCTAGCCTATGCCAACCATCACAGCATCCTTCTGTATCAAATGGATGTGAAGAGTGCTTTTCTCAATGGCAAGATTGAAGAAGAAGTGTATGCCACACAACCACCTGGCTTTGAAGACCCAAAACATCCTGATATGGTATACAAGCTCAACAAGGCACTGTATGGCCTCAAACAAGCCCCTCGTGCTTGGTATGACACACTCAAAGACTTCCTGAAGAGAAAAGGCTTCAAACCTGGTTCCCTAGATCCCACACTCTTCACGAAGACATATGATGGTGAACTGTTTGTTTGCCAAATCTATGTGGATGACATTATCTTCGGCTGCACTGACAAAAGATACAGTGATGAGTTTGCTCACATGATGCAAGAGCAATATCAGATGTCCATGATGGGTGAGCTGAAGTTCTTCCTTGGTCTTCAAATTCGTCAGCAACGAAATGGCATCTTCATATCTCAAGAGAAATACCTCAAAGATTGCCTAAAGAAGTTTGGAATGCAAGACTGCAAAGGATACACGACGCCGATGCCAATCAAAAGTCATCTGAGTCCCGACGCCAATGGTAAAGATTTCGATCGAAAGGTATACCGCTCCATGATTGGTTCTTTACTTTATTTATGTGCATCTAGGCCAGATATAATGCTTAGTGTTTGCATGTGTGCCCGATTCCAAACGGCACCAAAGGAATCACATCACTTAGATGTGAAGCGAATTCTTCGATATTTGGCTTACACCCCAACACTAGGATTATGGTATCCAAAGGGCTCAGAGTTTGATCTAGTTGGATTCTCAGATGCTGATTATGCTGGTGACAAAGTTGATTGCAAGTCCACATCAGGCACATGTCACTTTCTGGGACGATCACTTGTCTGTTGGTCTTCAAAGAAGCAGAACTGTGTATCTCTCTCAACTGCTGAATCTGAATACATTGCTATTGGATCTTGCTGCGCTCAGCTTCTCTGGATGAAGCAAACTCTCAAGGACTATGGTGTCCATCTGAAGCATGTTCCACTCTACTGCGACAATGAAAGCGCCATCAAGATCGCCAACAACCCAGTTCAGCACTCGAAGACAAAGCACATTGAAATTCGTCATCACTTTCTCAGAGATCATGTCATGAAAGAAGATATTGATATCATTCACGTCAACACAGAAGACCAGCTGGCAGATATCTTCACAAAGCCCTTAGATGAGAAAAGGTTTTGCAAGTTGCGGTGTGAGCTAAATATCTTGGAATCCTCGAATGTCCTGTGATTAGGCACACATCCTAACACTTATGCATGTTGATGACTTAGATGTGCAACACAAAAAGTAATGTATATCTTCAATCAATGAAGACTTACACTCTGAGTGTGAATACATTAATGCGGAATTTGACTTCGGAGCGCCACGATAATTGTGCGTCGTGTCTGGGTCTAATACTTCCTATAAGGTGGGTAACGCCACCACCAAACATTTGTTTGAAGAGTTTCTCTTGGCGTTACTTTTGCAAAGTCTTCACATTTGATTTATCTTCAACCTTGATTTGACTTCGTGTTTGTCTTCACTATGTCAATTTGGTCTTACTCAGATATATATATATTTATATACTTGTGTTCTGTCCTCTACAGCATTCACTTATAGCTATGTCTTCTTGTTTGAATCTTTTGGTCTAACTGAATGTGATCAAACCCTAACCTCTCTATGCTTCTACCTCAAACTCTATCTATCCAAATCATATGCATTTTGTTGAAACTGCCGAATGTCTTCTCTGCGTCCATGTCAGCAGAAGATATAGAGACAAACATTAAATCTGTTTTAAATGCTCAATCCTTATTGCCTGAAACCCGGAGAAGCCGGAACGACCACCCCGACAGTCCAGGTGGGCGTGGGAACATGGAACAACTTCCAATGTGTTGCATGTTCGCCACGTGTCCTTCAAATGTGAACTGCCAGGGGCACCTGTGTAATTGCGATGTGTTGTCCCTTTCCTTATAAATACCCATCCCATCATGGTCAAAATCTTTCTCCCACCTCGCACAAACCCTAGCCCCACCGCTAGCTCATGACAACCCCGGCGACGAAGCGCTTAGCTGCCGTGACCTCGTCGACGCCATCCTCACGCCGGCCGCGAACCTCGTCATCTCCGCCGCCGCCGTAGGTGCCCTCCGTCGCCAAGTTAGGGCACGGAAGATCGAACTGCTCGGCATCCTTTCTACTCCGTCTAGCAGTTCATCGTGTGGTAATTAAAACCCTCTTTTTACTGTCTTTTTGATCTGTTAGATTCACCTTTTCTTACCAAAAGTAGTTTCTACTTCCACAAATTTGAATCTATCCTATTCTACATCTCATATCTTGCTGAATATATTCACTTATGCTTTACAACAAGTTAGATTCCTCACTTGTACCTATTCTTGGATTCGTACAAATCTGGAACCAATTCTCACCAAATAAGTGAATGTCTTCGCGCTATGAGGTCAATGTCTTCAAACTGATTTATCTTCAAAATCTTCTGAGAATGCATATGACCTCTTCCCCATCCCTCGCATCTCTAATGCTATCACAGGTACATGTCTGTGGAAGAATCCCTTGGTTCTCATAGTCTGCATTCATTTGCAGAATTCTTATAGAGTCACATCAATTCTCCCGAAGCCAGTTCTTGTCTGACCAGCTAAAGGAAGTATTTGATAGCTTTGAAGCCATTCAGTTTGAACTATATGGCAACAGAAAAGTCTGCAAGGAAGGGAGGCAGACAACGTCGTGGGGGAACATCAAGAGATTTGCCACCTGATCTCTATGAGTTGTACAAGACAGATCCAGAAGAGGATTACAATCAAGGCAAAACATGAATCCAATGGATTTGCAGATACAGGGTTGAACGATGGTTCAAGTACAGATTCGTCACCCAGGAATATGCTGAAAAGAATGCCATCAAGTGACCCTGGGGAGATATTCTCTACAGAAATCTTCCTCCTAGGAACAAAACTGAAGCAATTGCTCAAGGCTTCTATCCTTGCATGGTCTGTGGACCACAGCCTGCTGACACCGACCCATCATCACTGCTATGGTGTCGTGAAGACAATCTGTTTAAATGCAACTACAAGTTTGCCAAGGACTCAGCCGTGAAAAACAAGAAAGCATTTGGACTCGACTTCAACCCCGGTCCATCTGCTCCTCGGGCTGATGGAACCCGTGATGCTGAACCCAATCTCGTCGGGCCCTTCTACAACCTCGACGGTCTTCTCACTCACATTGTCATTCAGGGGGCAGCCTTGGATCAGTCTAGAGATGAAGCTAATTCTGATGAAGCTCCTGCTCCACCGAAGCCTCAAAAGCTGAAGAAAACAAAGGCTTCGAAAGCTGCTGCTGCACCAAGTGCTTCGCGTGCGAAGCCACTGGCCACTGCTCCTCGTGCAGCAAGTGTGCATTCTGAAGATCTCTCTCGCATCTCCAAGAAGAAAGAGAAGCCTCAAAGGAAAATTGTCAAGAGTTCTGGTCAAGCACTGACCCCAGCTGCTGTTCTGAGGAATGAGAACAAAGCCATTGATCTGTCAAGTGACGACGATCTTGGCGATGATGCTCTCGAGATGCTAATAAAGAGCAAGCAAGAGGCGGAAATCTTCAATGATCTTCCCATCTTCGATGTGGAAATACTGAACAAGTTCATTGATGATTGGTTTGATAGCCCCAACCTCAGTTTTGATGATCTTCAACTCCCAATTGGCCTCAGTATCTCCTTCCATGGAGCCATTGCTCCTGAGCTGGCTCTAGCTCAGCAAATTGTTGAACGGAAGCACAAGATTGACTATGAAAAGGCCCAATTCAAGAAGCATATGGACAAGCTCAGTGTGACAGATGTCAAAAACTTCAAGCAAATGATGCATGAGCTTAAGGAGGCATTTCACAAGAAACATGAAGAAGCTAAAGGTTCAAGAGAGCGCATGAAACATCTCGCTGCCAAATGTGTTCAAGCTTACAATGAAGCTGAGAAGCGCAAGGCACTTGGGCGTCCTGGCATCGACCCCAAGATGGCTGCCAAGAAGAAGAAGCCTACTATGGCCCCAGCTGAGCATCAAGGCGGGAAGAACCTCGCATTGTCTTTCCCGCCAGCATGACAGGCTTAAAGCCTAAGGTCCCCACAGTTGCTTCAGAACTCAAGAAGACATAGTCTGCCAAAGCCGAAGCCAGAAAGCGCAAGAACAAGAACACCACTGATGATGTGCCACCTACCAAGAAAATAAAGACTAAGAAAGTTCGGGCTGCTCCCACAGAGCCCCTTGTCATCGAGCCAATTTCAGTTGCTCGTCCTGCGTCTGCTCATCAAGAGCATCGATTGATAGTGCACGAGTCTGCTACCACAGAGGCTCCTGAAGCTCAAGAAAATCCAGGTGCTGACCACACCGAAGCTGAAGACATTGGTCCCCAAGACAATATTGCTGATGATGAAGTCCTTCCTCAGATCGAGCACCAACTGGTATCATCGCCTGTTCTCACGAACAGCGAACTCATCAGCATTGGTCGTCCTCTGATGCTAATTGCACAGGATGCCTCATGGGCTGATCACCCTCAAGTTTCCACCCGTGAAGAAGAATCTCCAAGTACTCCCCCAACTCAAGTCACCTCTCCGGTGCTTCATGATGACGACTTTGTGAGCCATCCAACTCCCTCTCCACAAGCGTCGCCCGCATTTCGCAGGCTTCGTAAAGGTCCAAGGCCACAAGTCGCTCAGGCGAGCGTTCCAGAAGAAGAAGAGCAACACCAAGTGTTTCCTGATGCCTCTCCATCTGTGAACGTCTCTGTGTCATAAGCCAATGCGGCTAAAGACATCCCGGCTGCATCAGCCCATGAACAAGAAGAAACAAGACGAGAAGAAGAACATGCTGCTACACCCCCGTCCAACCCAGAAGTTGTTCTCGAGGAGAACGTGTCCGACCCTCCAGCTACTCGAGTGGAGGTCAATAACATTGAGGCGGCCACCAACACCAACACTGAAGCCAATGACGTTGTCATGGCTGAAGCAAATATGGCGCCTGAAGCTAATGTGGTGCCTGAAGCCAATGTGGTGCCAGAAGTAAATGCACCTGAAGTCAATGCTGCACCTGATGCGAATCTGCAGCCTGAAGTCAATGCCACTGCCACTTTCACTGCTTCTGTACCGCCTCCTAGGCCACACACCATCGAGCAAGCATATGATCATGGTCAGTTGGTCACTATTAGATGGCCCATTCTGGTTCCTCCACCTGCTGCTGGTCCTCAATTTGACTATCATGTCGAGCACAGGCCTCGGGTCCAGAAGCCTAAGCCAAGGTTGCCAAGATTTCCAGGTACTGCAACTTCCCCAGGATCTTTCAATGTGAATGGCTTCATTGCACACAATACCTTCCTCGATAGTGCCAAGAACCCCTACTCCAAGCCAAGAATATCATCTGATCGGTTCTGGAGCTATCAGCAGCGTAGCTACTATTCATGTGTTCGATATGATCAAGGGCGCATCTTTCCCCATATGCGTCTAGACTACGAAGCCATTGCTGGACTGCCCTGCCTAGAAGAAGCCCTTGATTGTTTCAGAGATGTTGGTCTGCTGAAGTTTGTAACTGATAAAGAGCATTGGAATGAAGAGCTTCTGCTACAATTCTATGCAACCCTCCACATTCACGGCTACAACAGGGATCCGAGGACTTGGATCCTTGAGTGGATAACAGGCAATGTCCATCATGAAGCCAAAGCTCTTGACATCATTGAGCTAACTGGCCTGCCCACTCCAGGTGAACTATATGAACCTGGTTGTCAGCTTCACCGAAATGCTTTCGAGAGCATCTTCCAGAAGCCTGAACCCAATATCAGCCAAATGCTGATCATGATGAAGCCTCTGCCTCGCGACGCTGAATATCCAAAGGAATTCTTTGTTGAAGACCTAGAGTATCTGCCCCGCACCATCTATCATATCATCCGGCGAACTCTATGGCCTATCAAAGGGCATTCTCCTGCAGTGAAGCTTGAAGGAGGAATGAAGACATTGGTTTTCTACATTCTCAATGGCATCAGCTTCAATGCTCAAGACTTCTTCATCAAGCAATTGGCTGCATTTGGTTTTGATATCTTTGGTCTAAAGTTCTACGCTCCATGGGTTATGTGCCTTATCAAGCTTCATTCAACTGTCAAATATCAGCCTTCTGCACGCAACCATTTGATATTCTTGCCAGAGGTTGATATGTCTGTCGAAGCCATCTACCCTGAACCTGCCAAGGAGGCTGTTTATCTTCACAACGTTGATCGCCAAAGCTTTGCAGGAGTTCAGGTCGTCACTCGTGTTTATCCTTTGGCTGGCAATACCCGTGCACCTCACCGTGCCCATACTGAAGCCACTGATAGCACCATTGCTCAAAGGCCTCGTAAGCGTTCTCGTGTTCTCAATGATCGAGAGCTTCTCGTTGCCCTGCATCAAAAACAAGATAA
The DNA here is from genome assembly GCF_003073215.2 of Triticum urartu. Taxonomy (NCBI): domain Eukaryota; kingdom Viridiplantae; phylum Streptophyta; class Magnoliopsida; order Poales; family Poaceae; genus Triticum; species Triticum urartu. The sequence goes on along the minus strand of NC_053022.1, from coordinate 257,130,436 downwards.
GCATCATGACTGGCTAAAGCGTCAGATGAAAAGCCTCTTGGTGGATGTTAATCACATTCGTAATCTTGCCACCAAGAATGCCTTTGTCGCTCATGAAACCTGTAGGAGATCTTGGAAGAGTTTGACTTTGCTCAGTGCTGAAGCTGATCTTCAAGATGATGGCTTCACTGAAAGATTCAAGTTTGATTCCACTCCTCCCAGAAATGTTGTACTGCGACGAACTCCCTCACTCGAAGACTCTGAATACTCTTCCTCCGCAGCAACAGTTGATGCCAGAGTCATTGATGACCAAGATGATGCTACTTCACCACCTCCAACTTCGGCATGTATCGACACTGCACCAAGTTCTTATGCACCACCAAACCTCAACGACGACCCTACTGCTTCACCTACTCCTCATGGGAACGAGTAGAGGCTCTATGTCTTCAAACCTTTTTGGTCCTTACTGACAAAAGGGGGAGAAGCATATGAGTTGATAGTCTTCAAGCGGGTCCATATGGGTGGTTGCTATACTTTTGCCAAGCGTTTACAACTCTCGCTTTTGATACATTTGGTTCTTTAAGTTGTAACACTTAAACTTGATGGTCGTCTGCTACTTTTTCTGCTATTTTGTGATGCGATGATAAATTCCGCATGTGTGATGATAAATCCCACACTAAGCCATATTGTAGACATTCCATTTTTCATTATGCATATCATAATATTGATTACATCTTTTATGCATGATGAATTGTTTTCATAAGTTGAAGAGGATCTCCACAAGTACAACCTGCCATGTGCATTTGCATTCCAAAAGCAAAAATACTTATATGCACATCTTCAGGGGAAGCCTTTTGCTACTTATGAAGACAATACCTTAATCCTTTACAATTTCACATACTTTTATCCCCGTTGAAAACTTCAACCAGTTTGTCATCAATCACCAAAAAGGGGGAGATTGTAAGTGCATCTAGTGCCACCCCTAGTTGGTTTTGGAGTATTGACGACAAACCTGGTTGAGGGACTAATGTGTTTGTGAGAATCGCAGGATAACACAGGTAGTAGTCCCTAGTTGATTCGGTTTACCTACCGGAGATGACCCCTAAAAATGTGTGAAGACACTGAAGACAATGGTGGTATGTGAAGATATTCACATTTAAGACTATGATATGAGAAGACATCGCATGAAGACTGTGGAGCGCGAAGACTTAGTTGTTTCGTTGTTTCCTTTTCTTCTTTGTTCAGTCATAGGAACCACCGCACTGTTAAGTGGGGTCCAAGTGAATAAAGTCAGAGTGACTGAAGTGATGCTCAACCAAATCCTATGTCTTCGAGTGAAGACAATGAGAGCAAATCTTATCCAGAGTTGGATAAGTTAGCTTTACTTGTCCCAAGTCAAGCTGCCGCGTGTGTTTGAAATCTGACCGTTGAGACACGTGTCAGTTCCTTAGTGACCCAGGGTCATTTCGGACAAATCAGGTCGAGTTGCCTAGTGGCTATAAATAGCCCACCCCCTACACCATAAATTTGTGGCTGCTTAGAGCTAGTGCACGGCTTTTGTCGTTTGAGAGCAACCCACCTCTGAAGCATTTGAGAGAGATCCTTGCGAGGACAAAGCCCAAAACACCCAGAGCCAAAGAGTGTTAGGAATCACTGAAGTCTTTCTGTCCACGTGATCTGAAGACTTGTTACACTTGAGGACTGTGAATCCTCCAGCTGGTTAGGCGTCGCGTTCTGAGCATCCAAGAGTCACTGTGGATTGCCGGTGAACGAAGTCTGTGAAGGTTTGGAAGTCTACCTTGAAGACTTACGAGAGTGATTGGGCGAGGACTGGGTGTCCTTAGCTCAAGGGGAATAAGGTGAAGACGCGGTCTTCTGAGTTAAATCTCAGCCTCCCTAACCAGACGTACAGTTGTCACAGCAACTAGAACTGGTCGAACAAATTGCTGTCTTCTCCAAGCTACTGGTTCTATCACTTCCTTCTCTTTACTTACTGTTTGTCTTCGTGAAGTCATTGCCTGCTTGCATTATCTGTTTGACTTCACTGTGTGACTACTTGTTCTAATTGGCTTCATACTATCTTCCATCCTGATCCATACTACCTAGCTGCTATTAGTCTTTGTGCCTTCACTTCATTGAATACTTGACTATGGCTTGTCTAGTGTAGTCTACCTTCCGTCACATATTAATAGGATCGTTTCTATCGTTTGTATTCAAAACCCCCATGTTTTGAAGACTTCCATAAAAATTCCCTATTCACCCCCCCCTCTAGTCAATATACAGCTCTTTCACCGGGGAGTGACGCTCCTTTGGTAGGTGGAATTTGGTAAGGAAAAGTTTATATGGTGTGCTGAAATTTACTGTCACTTGTTACTATGGAAAGTAATCCTCTGAGGGGCTTGTTCGGGGTATCTTCACCCCGACCAGTAGAGCAAAGAGTTTCTCCTCAACCAACTGAACCTACTGAAAATGAAAATATCTACTTTGAAATTCCTTCGGGTATGATAGAAAAACTGCTAGCTAACCCTTTTGTTGGAGACGGAACACTACATCCCACTGAGCACCTAATATATGTGGATGAAGTTTGTGGACTATTTAAGCTTGTAGGTGTGCCTGATGATGTTATCAAGAAGAAGGTCTTCGCTTTATCTTTGAAGGGAGACGCATTGACATGGTATAGGCTATGTGATGATATGGGATATTGGAACTACAAACGTTTGAAATTGGAATTTCATCAGAAGTTTTATCCTATGCATCTTGTTCATCGTGATCGCAATTATATATATAATTTTTGGCCTCGCGAAGGAGAAAGCATCACTCAAGCTTGGGGGAGGCTTAAGTCAATGCTATATTCATGCCCCAATCATGAGCTCCCAAGAGAAATAATTATTCAAAAATTTTATGCTCGGCTTTCTGACAACAATCGCACCATGCTCGATACTTCTTGTTCTGGCTCTTATGATGAAGACTATTGAATTCAAATGGAATTTATTGGAGAGAATTAAACAGAACTTTGAAGATTGGGATCTCAACGAAGGTAAGGAGTCAGGTATAACACCTAAGTTTGATTGTGTTAAATCTTTTATGGATACCGATGTTTTCCATAAATTTAGCACTAAATATGGACTTGACTCTGAGATAGTAGCTTCTTTCTGTGAATCTTTTGCTACTCATGTTGACCTCCCTAAGGAGAAGTGGTTTAAATACCATCCTCCCATAGAAGTAAAAGTAGTTGAACCTATTAAAGTTGAAGAAAAGACTATCACTTACAATGATCCTATTGTTCCTACTACTTATGTTGAGAAACCACCTTTCCCTGTTAGGATAAAGGATCATGCTAAAGCTTCAACTGTGGTTCGTAAAAGTAATATTAGAACTTATACACCTCCTAAGAAAGTTAAAGTTGAACCTAATATTGCTATTGTTAAAGATCTCTTGGCTGATAATATTGATGGGCATGTTATTTACTTCTGTGATGAAACTACTAGAATTGCTAAGCCTAGTGCTAAAGATAAACATAGACCTATGGTAGGCATGCCTGTTATTTCTGTTAAGATAGGAGATCATTGTTATCATGGCTTGTGTGATATGGGTGCTAGTGCTAGTGCTATACCTCATGACTTATACAAAGAAATTATGCATCATATTGCACCTCCTGAAATAGAAGATATTGATGCTACCATTAAGCTTGCCAATAGAGATACTATTTCACCAATTGGGATTGTTAGAGATGTTGAAGTCCTGTGTGGGAAAACTAAATATCCTGCCGATTTTCTTGTTCTTGGTTCCCCACAAGATAGCTTTTGTCCCATTATATTTGGAAGACCCTTCTTGAATATTGTTAATGCTAGGATAGACTGCGAAAAGAATGTTGTTACTATCGGTCTGGATGATATGTATCATGAGTTTAATTTCTCTAAATTTAGTAGACAACATCGTGAAGAGGAATTGCCGAGTAAAGATGAAATTATTGGTCTTGCTTCTATTGCTGTGCCTCCTAGTGATCCTTTAGAACAATATTTGCTTGACCATGAAAATGATATGTTTATGAATGAAAGAAGGGAAATAGATGAAGTATTCTTTAAACAGGAACCTATCCTGAAACACAATCTGCCTGTTGAAATCCTAGGGGATCCCCCTCCACCCAAGGGTGATACCGTGTTTGAGCTTAAACCGTTACCTGATACTCTTAAATATGCTTATCTTGATGAGAAAAAGATATATCATGTTATTATTAGTGCTAACCTTTCAGAGCATGAACAAGAAAGATTATTAAAAACCCTGAAGAAGCATCGCGCTGCTATTAGATATACTCTTGATGATCTTAAGGGCATAAGTCCCACTCTATGTCAACACAAAATAAATTTGGAGAAAGACGCCAAACCAGTTCGTGATCACCAACGACGGCTGAATCCTAAGATGAAAGAAGTGGTAAGAAAGGAAATACTAAAGCTTCTTGAGGCAGGTATTATTTATCCCGTTGCTGATAGTCAGTGGGTAAGTCTTGTCCATTGTGTCCCTAAAAAGGGAGGTATTACTGTCGTTCCTAATGATAAAGATGAATTGATCCCGCAAAGAATTATTACAGGTTATAGGATGGTAATTGATTTCCGCAAATTAAATAAGGCTACTAAAAAGATCATTACCCCTTACCTTTTATTGATCAAATGCTAGAAAGGTTATCCAAACATACACATTTTTGCATTCTAGATGGTTACTCTGGTTTCTCTCAAATACCTGTGTCAGCTGATGATCAATCAAAGACCACTTTTACTTGCCCTTTCGGTACTTTTGCCTATAGACGTATGCCTTTTGGTTTATGTAATGCACCTGCTACCTTTCAAAGATTCATGATGGCTATATTCTCTGAGTTTTGTGAAAAGATATGTGAGGTTTTCATGGATGATTTCTCCATTTATGGATCCTCTTTTGATGATTGCTTAAGCAACCTTGATCGAGTTTTGCAGAGATGTGAAGAGACTAACCTTGTCTTGAATTGGGAAAAGTGCCACTTTATGGTTAATGAAGGCATTGTCTTGGGGCATAAAATTTCAGAAAGAGGTATTGAAGATAAAGCTAAAGTTGATGCTATTGAAAAGATGCCGTGTCCCAAGGACATCAAAGGTATAAGAAGTTTCCTTGGTCACACCGGATTTTATAGGAGGTTCATTAAGGACTTCTCAAAAATTTCTTAGCTTCTGACTAATTTATTACAAAAAGATATACCATTTGTTTTTTATGATGATTGTGTAGAAGCATTTGAAATACTTAAGAAAGCATTAATATCTGCACCTATTGTTCAGCCTCCTGATTGGAATTTACCCTTTGAAATCATGTGTGATGCTAGTGATTATGTTGTAGGTGCTGTTCTAGGGCAAAGAGTTGACAAGAAATTAAATGTTATTCAATATGCTAGTAAAACTCTAGACAATGCCCAGAGAAATTATGCTACTACTGAAAAAGAATTTTTAGCAGTTGTATTTGCATGTGATAAGTTCAGATCCTACATTGTTGATTCTAAAGTAACTATTCACACTGATCATGTTGCTATTAAATATCTTATGGAAAAGAAAGATGCTAAACCTAGACTTATTAGATGTGTTCTCTTGCTACAAGAATTTGATTTGCATATTATTGATAGAAAGGGAGCTGAGAACCCCGTTGCAGACAACTTGTCTAGGTTGGAAAATGTTCTTGATGACCCACTACCTATTGATGATAGCTTTCCTGGTGAACAATTAAATGTCATAAATGCTTCTCGTACTACTCCATGGTATGCTGATTATTCTAATTACATTGTTGCTAAATTTATACCACCCAGTTTCACATACCAACAAAAGAAAAAGTTTTTTCTATGATTTGAGACATTACTTTTGGGATGACCCACATCTTTATAAAGAAGGAGTAGATGGTGTTATTAGACGTTGTGTACCTGAGCATGAACAAGAACAGATCCTACGCAAGTGTCACTTCGAGGCTTATGGAGGACACCACGCTGGAGACAGAACTGCACATAAGGTATTGCAATCCGGTTTCTATTGGCCTACTCTCTTCAAGGATGCTCATAAGTTTGTCTTATCTTGTGATGAATGTCAAAGAATTGGTAATATTAGTAGACTTCAAGAAATGCCTATGAATTATTCACTTGTTATTGAACCATTTGATGTTTGGGGCTTTGATTATATGGGACCGTTTCCTGCCTCTAATGGATATACACATATTTTAGTTTCTGTTGATTACGTTACTAAGTGGGTAGAAGCTATTCCAACTAGTAGTGCTGATCATAACACCTCTATTAAGATGCTTAAAGAAGTTATTTTTCCGAGGTTTGGAGTCCCTAGATATTTAATGACTGATGGTGGTTCACATTTTATTCACGGTGCTTTCCGTAAAATGCTTTCTAAATATGATGTTAATCATAGAATTGCATCTCCTTATCACCCACAATCTAGTGGTCAAGTAGAATTGAGTAATAGAGAGCTCAAATTAATTTTGTAAAAGACTGTTAACAAATCTAGAAAGAATTGGTCCAAGAAACTTGATGATGCATTATGGGCTTATAGAACTGCATATAAAAATCCTATGGGTATGTCTCCGTATAAAATGGTTTATGGAAAAGCATGTCACTTACCTCTCGAACTTGAACATAAGGCATATTGGGCTATTAAAGAGCTCAATTATGATTTCAAACTTGCCGGTGAAAAGAGGTTATTTGACATTAGCTCACTTGATGAATGGAGAACCCAGGCTTATGAAAATGCCAAGCTATTTAAAGAAAAAGTTAAAAGATGGCATGACAAAAGGATACAAAAGCGTGAGTTTAATGTAGGTGATTATGTATTGTTATACAACTCTCGTTTAAGATTTTTTGCAGGAACACTTCTCTCCAAATGGGAAGGCCCTTACGTTATCGAGGAGGTCTATCGTTCCGGTGCCATAAAACTCAACAACTTCGAAGGTACAAATCCGAAGGTGGTGAACAGTCAAAGAATCAAACATTATATCTCAGGTAATCCTATAAATGTTGAAACCAATGTTATTGAAACCGTAAGCCCGGAGGAATACATAAGGGACACTTTCCAGAACGTTTCAGGCTCTGAAAACGAATAGGTATGTGGCACGGTAAGTAAACCGACTCCAAAACAGTTCTAATGGCAATTTTTCTCCGTTTTGGAAAATAGAAAAATAAGAAGCAGTCCGGGAAGGACACTAGGGTGGAGGGCGCGCCCTACCCCCCTGGGCGCACCCCCTGCCTTGTGGGCACCTCGTGTGCTCTCCGGACTCCGTTTTCTTGCACGATACGTATTTTGGTCGGTAAAAATCATTATACAATCTCCCGAAGGTTTTAACTCCCGTATCACGCAATTATCCTCTGTTTTCATTTCAAGCTTTGCTGCTACAGATTAGAGCAAGATATCTTCTCAAGAGTCAGTCGAGGAGAGCCGGGTGTCTCATCCGGCATCGAGATCAAGGACAAATAGCGATGCTGACCACTTTGGGCCAGCAACAGAGGAAGAGATGGAGATTGATTTGAAGAGGATAGACGCCATGGAGGAGGATCAAGAAGTCACTTCTCGCCACCGAGATGGATTCACGACGGGGGAACTATAGAGCTCGGCTATTCCAAATTCGGTTATCCCTTCCAATGTTAGATTTCTTTCTTGCGAGAATATGAAAAAGAGTGTTACTTGTTCCCCCGCAGCTATGCAACATCCTTGGGTGCAAGGAGCTTTAACCGTCACGGGTAAACTCCATAAGGAGATAATGGATCTCAAGCAGCAACTCAATAAGCTCGAGGAAGAGAATCGTACCCTGAGGAGTATCACCGCCATGAATATCACACCACCACCTCTGAAGAAAGATACATAATCACTTGGGTATGGGCACTCCCCTTGGCAACTACCAAGCTTGGGGGAGGTGCCCCGGTATCGTATCACCATCACACTCCTATCTTTACCGTTTTTCTTAGTTCAATCCTTTTAGTACTATCTTGATCTAGTAGAATAAAGTTTTTGGTATGATCTAGTTTTGAGTTTTGCTTTATGATCCCTCTATGTAATCGAGTCTGTGAGCTATATAATAAAGATTAGTGTTGAGTCAAGGGCTTGGTTATCTTGCTATGATCTTGAGTAAATAAAAGAAAAGAGAAAAATAATAAAAAGAAACAAAGAGATCATATTGATCTTATGGATAGTAATGACTTCACATAGAAAGAGTATGATGATTAAAAGTTGTTGAGAGTTGACAAACATAGCTTTGGTCATCTTTGCAATTAATAGGAAGTAATAAAGAAAGAGAGGTTCACATATAGATATACTATCTTGGACATCTTTTATGATTGTCAGCACCCATTAAAATATGACATGCTAAAGAGTTGATACTGGAAAAGGAAGACAACGTAATGGGTTATGTTTTCTTACATCTGAGATAAAGTATATTGTCATGGATCATCCAACATGTTAATCTTGCCTTTCCCCCTCATGCTAGCCAACTTCTTTGCACCAAGTAGAGATACTACTTGTGCTTCCAAATTCCCTTAAACCCAGTTTTGCCATGATTGAGTAAGATCCTTCAAGTAAGTTGTCATCGGTGCAAGCAATAAAAATTGCTCTCTAAATATGTATGATTGATTGGTGTGGAGGAAATAAGATTTATACGATCTTGTGATGTGGAAGAAATAAAAGCGACGGACTGCATAATAAAGGTCTATATCACAAGTGGCAATATAAAGTGATGTTCTTTCGCATTAAGATTTTGTGCATCCAACCCTGAAAGCGCATGGCAACCTCTGCTTCCCTCTGCCAAGGGCCTATCTTTTACTTTTATCTTCTACCTTATGCAAGAGTCATGGTGATGTTCACCTTTCCTTTTTTACATTTTATCCTTTGGCAAGCACAGTGTGTTGGAAAGATCCTGATATATATATATATATATATATATATATATAGTGTTACTATTCATCATTCAGGGTGCAGAATAAGTTATTCTTCACCCGAGGTAATCTTATGATCATTTCATAATTAAATTACGTTTAGAATTCAAATAGTTACATTCCTATTGATTCACTACGTAAAATTTGACATAAAAAAATAAAAATATAGGTCATAAGACAAGAAAATTTGTAGTTTATGTGTATTTTAAACTATGTTTTTACGTTTGTAATTTTACATAACATAAAATATTTTTTACGGCGATTATATATTTTCTTACGGTCTCTTTTTACGTCCGAAATAAGACAAAACTTACGGAATGTAAAATTACGATGCATTGATGGTAAAATAGAGGGGGGTGAAGAATAACTATTCCTCAACCAGGGTGACGAATAGCGCGACTATATATATATATATATACACACACATCTGGGCTATTCTGTTACTAGTAACAGAATATTATTCTGTTACCCTTTTTGAACTAACGGTTTCAGGTGGTTGAACTGATGTTTTCGAAGCGGTTGAACTGATGCTTTCAGTTGTGTTTAACACATCGTCTTTTTTAGTTCAAAAACTTTTTGTAATTTTTTTGTCGAAACGTGGCGTGTAATATATCGTTGGAAAGCTCTTGAAAACCATATACTAACGGTTTCAGGTGGTTGAACTGATGCTTTCAGTTGTGTTTAACACATCGTCTTCTTTAGTTCAAAAACTTTTTGTAATTTTTTTGTCGAAACGTGGCGTGTAATATATCGTTGGAAAGCTCTTGAAAACCATATTTCAAGTATATTGAACGTTTCTGCAAAATCATTATGGTTTAAGAGCAGTTTTGAAAAAACCATTTTTTTCAAAATCGAAAATGTGAATCGTATTTTGGACTCAATTTTCAAACGGTTTGTCGGAATTGAGCAAATAAGATGGCATTGAAAGCTGGTGAAAATCCGCATCTTCCATATATGTATTGTTTTTTCTAATTCTATATGATTTAAAAGTAATTTGAAAAACGGTTTAATTCTGGACGAAACGTATTTTCGCGATTTTTTGCAAACGGTTTGTCGGACTGACGCAAATGATACGGCGTTGGAAAGCTATGTAAAATGCGCAACGTTTTCGTATAGAATTTTTTTTCTAATTCCTTACGGTTTAAAAACGAATTCGAATACGGTCAAATTTGATTTTGAACGCGATTTTTTTAAGAATTTTATCGAAATATGGCAAATAATATACCGTTGGATAGCTATAGAAAATGCGAAACTTAGTCATGTTGAATGTTTTCTCTACTTCGCAACCGTTTAAGAGTAATTTTGAATACGGCATGACGGTTTCCTGCTGTTTTCTCGTGTGAAAAACATAGTCGTACTGATATATATATATATGTATGTTTGTACCGAGCTATTTTTTAAGATTAATTTTGAATGGTTCCGAAAAAAGGTATTTGTACTGATGCTTGCATGGGTTTGTACTAAGCGTGTTTTCACTAACTAGACTTTGCTCTGTTTTTTGTTAATATTTTTCTCGTAAGTTTTCAACGGTTTACTGTATCGTCGCCCCTGTACTTGTATGGTTTGTATCATCGAACTGAATGATATTTTATTTAAAAATAAAATGTGTTTGTTTTGTTTCCTTTTTTAACTCAACATTTTTTTGACAACGTTGTTCTGAACTTCTCTCATTTTACGACTTGTACTGAGGTACTTACTAAGCAGGATTTTCATGGGGTTTCTTTTTTTTTGCTTGAACTTTACAATTTGAATTTCTGTCATTTCTTTTATTCCGAACGGACCACCGTTTTTAACTCGTACTGAGGTACTTACTACGCCCAAACTGGGGTGGCTATCGCGTGTCTCGGCGTGTTTTGAACTCAATGATATTTTTTCATCAATTTACTGCCCATTTTTTTCATCACACTTGAGAGTGATTAATAGGTTTACTTACTGGCCAGTAACACATGAACTCCTCAGGCAATAATACATGAACTCCTCGGGGAGGGGGTGCGGGGCGGCACGCTGGAGGGAGGGACTGCGGGGCTGCGCGCTGGGGGGGGAGGGGGTGGCGGGGCTGCGCACTGGAGGAAGAAGAAAGGCGGCGTAAGTTGGGGTCGCCGTGGCATGGGTCTGATCCGGCGTCATCAGGGTGCGTCTGGCGGGGGTGTCGCACGGCGGGGAGGGAGGAGGTGGCGCGCTGGCGAGGAGGGGGCAGTGCACGGCGGGGGAGGGAGGAGGCGGCGCACAGTGGGGGAGGGAGGGTGCGGCGCACCGGCGGGGGAGGCGCACGACGGGGGAGGGAGGGGGTGGTGCACCGGCAGGGAGGTAGGGGGCGGCGCACGGTGGGGAAGGGAGGGGGCGGAGCGCCGGCAGGGTGGGAGGGGGCGGCGCGCTGGAGGAGGAGTTGGGGATCGGGAGGGAGGTGGTGGGTTCGGTCGCCGTCGCTCCTATATAGGGTCGGAGGGTAACGGAATATTATTCTGTTACTAGTAACAGAATGTAAGTTAGCATGAACTATTATTGTTGACATTACCCATGAGGTAAAAGGTTGGGAGGCAAAACTATAAGCCCCTATCTTTCTCTGTGTCCGATTAAAACTCCGTAACCACAAGTATTGCGTGAGTGTTAGCAATTGTGAAATACTAAATGATAGTTGAGTATGTGGACTTGCTGAAAAGCTCTGACATAGACTCTATCTAATGTTATGATAAATTGCAATTGCTTCAATGACTGAGATTATAGTTTGTTGGTTCTCAATGGAGTTTCTGATTCATACTTCACATTGTGGATTGATTATTACGTGGGCATAAGAAATCATATGATGTTATCCATATATGTTGCTGTTATAAGAATAATCATGATTCCCTCATGTTCGTATTTTATTTTATCGACACCTCTATCTCTAAACATGTGGACATATTTATCGTTATCGGCTTTCGCTTGAGGACAAGCGAGGTCTAAGCTTGGGGGAGTTGATACGTCCATTTTGCATCATGCTTTTATATCGATATTTATTGCATTATCGACTGTTATTACACGTTATGTCACAATACTTATGCCTATTCTCTCTTATTTTACAAGATTTACGTAAGGAGGGAGAATGCCGGCAGCTGGAATTCTGGGCTGGAAAAGAAGCAAATATTAGAGACCTATTCTGCACAACTCCAAAAGGCCTGAAACTCCATGAAAGTTGTTTTTGGAAATAATAAAAAATACTGAGCAGAAGAAATACCAAGGGGGCCCACACCCTGGCCACGAGGGTGGGGGCGCGCCCCCTGCCTCATGGGCCCCCTGTTGGTCCTCCGGTGGCCATCTTCTACTTTATGAAGTCTTTCGTCTGAAGAAAAATCATAAGCAAGCTTTTGGGACGAGACTCCGCCGCCACGAGGCGGAACCTTGGCGGAACCAATCTAGGGCTCTGGCAGAGCTGTTCTGCCGAGGACACTTCCCTCCGGGAGGGGGAAATCATCGCCATCGTCATCACCTATGCTCCTCTCATCGGGAGAGGGCAATCTCCATCAACATCTTCACCAGCACCATCTCCTCTCAAACCCTAGTTCATCTCTTGTATCCAATTCTTGTCTCTAAGTCTGGGATTGGTACCTGTAGGTTGCTAGTAGTGTTGATTACTCCTTGTAGTTGATGCTAGTTGGTTTATTTGGTGGAAGATCATATGTTCAGATCCTATATGCATATTAATACCCCTGTGATTATGAACATGAATATGCTTTGTGAGTAGTTACGTTTGTTCCTGAGGACATGGGAGAAGTCTTGCTATTAGTAGTCATGTGAATTTGGTATTCGTTCGATATTTTGATGAGATGTATGTTGTTTCTCCTCTAGTGGTGTTATGTGAACATCGACTACATGACACTTCACCATTGTTTGGGCCTAGAGGAAGGCATTGGGAAGTAATAAGTAGATGATGGATTGCTAGAGTGACAGAAGCTTAAACCCTAGTTTATGCGTTGCTTCGTAAGGGGCTGATTTGGATTCATATGTTTCATGCTATGGTTAGGTTTACCTTAATACTTGTTTTGTAGTTGCGGATGCTTGCAATAGGGGTTAATCATAATTGGGATGCTTGTTCAAGTAAGAACAGCACCCAAGCACCGGTCCACCCACATATCAAATTATCAAAGTACCGAACGTGAATCATATGAACGTGATGAAAACTAGCTTGACGATAATTCCCATGTGTCCTCGGGAGCGTTTTCTTTTATATAAGAAATTATCCAGGCTTGTCCTTTGCTAAAAAAAGGATTGGGCCACCTTGCTGCACCTTGTTTACTTTTATTACTTGTTGCTCGTTACCAATTATCTTATCACAAAACTATCTGTTACCTATTATTTCAGTGCTTGCAGAGAATACCTTGCTGAAAACCTCTTATCATTTCCTTTTGCTCCTCGTTGGGTTCGACACTCTTACTTATAGAAAGGACTACGATAGATCCCCTATACTTGTGGGTCATCAATATATCAGGGTCTTTTGAGTACTCACGATTCGGCCCGGGGCTTATCTCGGGGGCGCAGCTCTGGGCTGCTATCAACGTCCCACGCGGAGTTATCGGGGCGGGGGGCTTCCCTTTCTTGGACGCCTCTGCCTCCAGATTTGTGGAGGCCGCTCTCTTCTCCCTTCTCCCCTAAGGGGGGAGTTGCTTTCTTCATCCTCCTCGTCGTCGTCTTCGGCGGCGGAGGAGTGAGTCTCGTTGTCTTCGGACATCACGTCCGAAGCACCCTTGCGGCGGAGGCCACTTATGGCCCCCTTGGCCTTCTTCTCTGGCGCCTGGTAAGGCGCCAGGACCAGCATCTTCGTCAAAAGCGGGATGGATGGTTCCTCGGGCAGTGGAGCCGAACACCTAATCTGCTCCGCCTTCTTTGTCCAGCCCTGGAAAAAATAAATAAATGGTGATGCTTAGGTATCTTCCCTGAATAAGCAAGTAAGGATACACCTTGAAATGCGAAAGACTTACCACACTGGCGGGATGGGCCAGGGCATGCCCACGGTCCTCGGTCGTCTCCGGCGGCGTCTCGTTGCCCTTGAAGAGCACCTTCCAGATATCTTCGTGCGTAGTTCCGTAGAACTGCTGCAAGGTCCGGTGCTCGGCCGGATTGAACTCCCATAAATGGCAAGTCCGGCTCAGGCATGGAAGGATCCGGCGAACTAGCATCACCTGGATCACATTGACGAGCTTGATGTTCTTGTCCACCATGCTCTGGATGCGCGTTTGCAGCGCTGTCAGCTCCTCCGACGAAGACCAATTCAGGCCGTTCTCTAGCCAGGAGGCGAGCCGCATTGGGGCTCCGGACTTGAATTCAAGAGCCGCGGCCCATGAGGCATCGCGGGGCTCTGTGATATAGAACCATAGTTTCTGCCACTCTTTGACGGTCTCCACAAAGGTACCTTTGGGCCATGTGACATTGGGCATCTTGCTCACCATGGCACCTCTGCATGTTGGCCATCCACCACCTACGGCTTCACATTGAAGATTTTAAGCCACAGTCTGAAGTGGGGTGGAATGCGGAGGAAGTCCTCGCACACGACAATAAATGCCGAGATGTTGAGGAAAGAGTTTGGGGCTAGATCGTGGAAATCTAGCCCATAATAGAACATGAGTCCATGGACGAAAGGGTGGAGAGGAAACCCTAACCCGTGTACGAAGTGGGGGATGAACACCACCCTCTCATTGGGCTTCGGGGTGGGGAAGATCTGCCCCTTGGCCGGAAGCCGGTGGGTGATTTGTTTGGCCAGGTACCCGGCCTCCCGAAGCTTGGTGATGTCCTTCTCCTTGACGGAGGAGGCCATCCACTTGCCTTGCGCTCCAGATCCGGACATGGTGGAGTGCTTTCTTGAGGCAGAAAAGATGTGGACTTGGGTGCTGGAGCTCGAGAATGGGAGGGCAGAGAGAAAGAAGGCGTGGGTGAAGGAAAGGAATCCTTATCTCCTTATAAAGGCGATGAATATCAAGCGCCTCCCCACTCGCCTTAGAACTCACCTATTCCCAAGGGTTATGCAGACGACACGGTTGGGTTACCCACGCCCGTATTGATGAGAATCCCGCAATAAGGGGACACGATCTCTACTTCGACAAGACGTGTCAATAAAACTGCGTCTCGAAACATGGATCGGCTGGCCAAAAACGGTTCAAAATAATAACCAGGCTGAGGCGTGATGTCACGCTACAAAAAGTTGTTAGCAGATTGGACTCGTGAAAAATTATACTCTCTGCGGATGTGTGTGTGGTACTTGTTTTGCAGAGCCGGACACGTTCGTTGCGTTCGAAGACTGTTTTGAAGTAATCGGAGGAGGAACCCGCCTTGCAATGCCGAAGACAATCTGCGCGCCGGACACCTCGTCATTGAAGCCTGGTTCAGGGGCTACTGAGGGAGTCCTGGATTAAGGGGTCCTCGGTGTCCGGACTATGTAGCATGGGCCGGACTGATGGGCTGTAAAGATACAAAGACCGAAGACTCTCTCCCGTGTCCGAATGGGACTCTCCTTGGCGTGGAAGGCAAGCTTGGTGACCTGATATGAAGATTCCTTTCCCTGTAATCAACTTTGTACAACCCTAGTCCTCTCCGGTGTCTATATAAACCGGAGGGCTTAGTCCGTAGGGGCAATCATAATCATACAGGCTAGACTTCTAGGGTTTAGCCATTACGATCTCGTGGTAGATCAACTCTTGTAATACTCATATTCATCAAGATCAATCAAGCAGGAAGTAGGGTATTACCTCCATAGAGAGGGCCCGAACCTGGTTAAACATCGTGTCCCCTGTCTCCTGTTACCATCGACCTTAGACGCACAGTTCGGGACCGCCTACCCGAGATCTGCCAGTTTTGACACCGATAGTCTTTGCCTGCCAAAGGCTCTGGTGGTGATGCAGCTATGGGCTCCATGATGACCTCCGTCCTGCCGTCCTGCTGGTCTTGGTCTTGTTGCACCAATATGGAAACCTTTGCTTGATGCCTCGGGACTCCTCGCCTAAGCCTGCCTCTTTAGCACCAAAGAGGAAACCGGTACTCTCGCCCACTGGTGCCCGCCTGGCCTTGGTCGTCATGGCTCATGTCACGGGAACCTCACGAGGTGCCCCCTGCCTTGATATCTCCGCTCCTCACGAGCCAGCCTAGTGTGGCTGCCCCTGAGGAGGTCTTGTGTCATCCACCTCGTGAGGCTTGGCCCCTCGCGAGGGTCTTGAGTGGCTGCTGATGAAGATGGGCCGTACCAGGCCGTTGGCAGAGCCACGCCGCGGGCCGCAGGCAGGCAAGTCTGGGGACCCCCGTTTCCAGAACGCCGACAAATCTCGTTACCGGAAAGTCTCTTTACTCATTCTGTAATGCATCATTCCGCAACTAACTCATTAGTCACATTTCTTGCAAGGCTTATAGTGATGTGCATTACCGAGAGGGCCCAAAGATACCTCTCCGATACACGGAGTGACAAATCCTAATTTTGATCTATGCCAACCCAACAAACACCTTCGGAGACACCTGTAGAGTATCTTTATAATCACCCAGTTACGTTGTGACGTTTGATAGCACACAAGGTGTTCCTCCGGTAATCGGGAATTGCATAATGTCATAATCAGAGGAACATGTATAAGTCATGAAGAAAGCAATAGTAATAAAACTAAACGATCATAATGCTAAGCCAACGGATGGGTCTTGTCCATCACATCATTCTCTAATGATGTGATCCCGTTCATCAAATGACAACACATGTCTATGGTCAGGAAACTTGACCACCTTTGATTAACGAGCTAGTCAAGTAAAGGCATACTAGGGACACTTTGTTCTATCTATATATTCACACGTAATAAGTTTTCGGTTAATACAGTTCTAGCATGAATAATAAACATTTATCATGATATAAGGAAATATAAATAATAACTTTATTATTGCCTCTAGGGCATATTTCCTTCAGTCTCCCACTTGCACTAGAGTCAATAATCTAGATTACATAGTAATGATTATAACACCCATGGAGTCTTGGTGATGATCATGTTTTGCTCGTGGAAGAGGTTTAGTCAACGGGTCTGCAACATTCAGATCTATATGTATTTTGCAAATCTCCATGTCTCCCTACTTGACTTGATCACAGATGGAATTGAAGCGTCTCTTAATGTGTTTAGTTCTCTTGTGAAATTTGGATTCCTTCACCAAGGCAATTGCTCCAGTATTGTCACAAAAGGATTTTCATTGGACCCGATGCACTAGGTATTACACCTAGATCGGATATGGACTCCTTCATCCAGACTCCTTCATTTGCTGCTTCTAAAGCAGCTATGTACTCCGCTTCACGCGTAGATCCCGCCACAACGCTCTGCTTGGAACTGCACCAACTGATAGCTCCACCATTCCATATAAATACATATCCGGTTTGTGACTTAGATTCATCCGGATCAGTGTCAAAGCTTGCATCGACGTAACCATTTACGACAAGCTCTTTGTCACCTCCATACACGATAAACATATCCTTAGTCCTTTTTAGGTACTTCAGGATGTTTTTGACCTCTGTCTAGTGATCCACTCCTAGATTACTTTGGTACCTCCCTTCTAAACTTATAGCAAGGCACACAAGGTCTGGTACACAGCATTGCATACATGATAGAACCTATGGTTGAGGCATAGGGAATGACTTTCATTTTCTCTCTATCTTCTGCAGTGGTCGGGCATTGAGTCTGACTCAACTTCACACCTTGTAACACAGGAAAGAACCCTTTCTTTGACTGATCCATTTTGAAATTCTTCAAAACTTCATCAAGGTATGTGCTTTGTGGAAGTCCAATTAAGCGTCTTGATCTATCTCTATAGATCTTGATTCCTAATATATAAGCAGCTTCACCGAGGTCTTTCATTCAAAAATTCTTATTCAAGTATCCTTTTATGCTATCCAGAAATTATGTATTATTTCCAGTAAACAATATGTCATCCACATATAATATTAGAAATGCTACATAGCTCCCACTCACTTTCTTGTAAATACAGGCTTCTCCAAACGTCTTTATAAAACCATATGCTTTGATCACACTATCAAAGCGTATATTCCAACTCCGAGAGGTTTGCACCAGTCCATAAATGGATCGCTGGAGCTTGCACACTTTGTTAGCACCTTTAGGATCAACAAAACCTTCTCGTTGCATCATATACAACTCTTATTTAAGATATCCATAGGAATGCAGTTTTTACATCTATTTGCCAAATTTCATAATCATAAAATGCGGCAATTGCTAACATGATTCGGACAGACTTAAGCATCGCTACGGGTGAGAAGCTCTCATCGTAGTCAACTCCTTGAAGTTGTCGAAAACCTTTCGGAACAAGTCGAGCTTTGTAGACAGTAACACTACGTTAGTGTCAGTCTTCTTCTTGAAGATCCATTTATTTTCTATGGCTTGCCGATCATCGGGCAAGTCAACCAAAGTCCACACTTTGTTCTCATATATGGATCCCATCTCAGATTTCATGGCCTCAAGCCATTTTGCGGAATATGGGCTCATCATTGCTTCCTCATAGTTCATAGGTTCGTCATGCTCAAGTAACATGACCTCCAGAATAGGATTACCGTACCACTCTGGTGCGGACCGTACTCTGTTTGACCTATGAGGTTCGGTAGTAACTTGATCTGAAGTTTCATGATCATCGTCACTATCTTCCTCACTAATTGGTGTAGGAATCACTAGAACCGGTTTCTGTGATGAACTACTTTCCAATTCGGGAGAAGGTACAATTACCTCATCAAGTTCTACTTTCCTCCCACTCACTTCTTTCGAGAGAAACTCCTTCTCTAGAAAGGATCCGTTCTTACAATGAAAATCTTGCCTTCGGATCTGTGATAGAAGGTGTACCCAACAGTTTCCTTTGGGTATCCTATGAAAACACATTTCTCCGATTGGGGTTCAAGCTTATCAGGTTGAAGCTTTTTCACATAAGCATCGCAGCCCCAGACTTTAAGAAACGACAACTTAGGTTTCTTGCTAAACCACAGTTCATATGGTGTCGTCTCAATGGGTTTAGATGGTGCCCTATTTAACGTGAATGCAGTCGTCTCTAAAGCATAACCCCAGAACGGTAGTGGTAAATTGGTAAGAGACATCATAGATCGCACCATATCTAATAAAGTACGGTTATGACGTTCGGACACACCATATGCTATGGTGTTCCAGGTGGTGTGGGTTGTGAAACTATTTCACATTGTTTCAAATGAAGACCAAACTCATAACTCAAATATTCTCCTGCACAATCAGATCGTAGAAACTTTATTTTCTTGTTGCGATGATTTTCCACTTCACTTTGAAATTCTTTGAACTTTTCAAATGTTTCTGACTTATGTTTCATTAAGTAGATTTACCCATATCTGCTCAAATCATCTGTGAAGGTCAGAAAATAACGAGACCCACCGCGAGCCTTGACACTCATTGGACCGCATACATCAGTATGTATTATTTCCAATAAGTCAGTTGCTCGCTCCATTGTTCCGGAGAACGGAGTCTTAGTTATCTTGCCCATGAGGCATCGTTCACAAGCATCAAGTGATTCATGATCAAGTGATTCCAAAAGCCCATCAGCATGGAGTTTCTTCATGCGCTTTACACCAATATGACCTAAATGGCATTGCCACAAATAAGTTGCACTATCATTATTAACTTTGCATCTTTTGGCTTCAATATTATGAATATGTGTATCACTACAATCGAGATTCAACAAAAATAGACCACTCATCAAGGGTGCATGACCATAAAAGATATTACTCATATAAATAGAACAACCATTATTCTCTGATTTAAATGAATAACCATCTCGCATCAAACAAGATCCAGATATAATGTTCATGCTCAACGCTAGCACCAGATAACAATTATTCAGGTCTAAAACTAATCCCAGGGGTAGATGTAGAGGTAGCGTGCCGACAGCGCTCACATCGACTTTGGAACCATTTCCCACACGCATCGTCACGTCGTCCTTAGCCAATCTTAGTTTAATCCGTAGCCCCTGTTTTGAGTTGCAAATATGAGCAACAGAACTAGTATCAAATACCCAGGCGCTACTGCAAGCATTAGTAAGGTACACATCAGTAACATGTATATCAAATATACCTTTCACTTTGCCATCCTTCTTATCAGCCAAATACTTGGGGCAGTTCCGCTTCCAGTGACCAGTCCCTTTGCAGTAGAAGCACTCAGTTTTAGGCTTAGGTCCAGACTTGGGCTTCTTCCCGGGAGCAGCAACTTGCTTGCTGTTCTTCTTCAAGTTCCCCTTCTTCCCTTTGCCCTTTTTCTTGAAACTAGTGGTCTTGTTAACCATCAACACTTGATGGTCCTTCTTGATTTCTACCTCCGTGGCCTTTAGCATCATGAAGAGCTCGGGAATTGTCTTATCCATCCCTTGCATATTATAGTTCATCACGAAGCTTTTATAGCTTGGTGGTAGTGATTGAAGAACTCTGTCAATGACACTATCATAAGGAAGATTAACTCCCAGCTGAGTCAAGTCGTTGTGGTACCCAGAAATTCTGAGTATGTCTTCACTAACAGAACTGTTCTCCTCCATCTTGCAGCTATGGAACTTATTGGAGACTTCATATCTCTCAATTCGGGCATTTGCTTGAAATATTAACTTCAACTCCTGGAACATCTCATATGCTCCATGACGTTCAAAACATCTCTAAAGTCCCGATTCTAAGCCGTAAAGCATGGCACACTGAACTATCGAGTAGTCATCAGCTTTGCTCTGCCACACGTTCATAACGTCCGGAGTTGCTCCTGTAGCGGGCCTTGAACCTAGCAGTGCTTCTAGGACGTAATTCTTCTGTGCAGTAATGAGGATAATCCTCAAGTTACGGACCCAGTCCGTGTATTTGCTACCATCATCTTTCAACTTAGCTTTCTCTAGGAACGCAATAAAATTCAAGGGAATGGTAGCACGGGCCATTGATCCACAACAACATAGACATGCAAAAAACTATCAGGTACTAAGTTCATGATAAATTAAAGTTCAATTAATCATATTACTAAAGAACTCCCACTTACTAAATAACTCCCTCTAGTCATCTAAATGATCACGTGATCCATATCAACTAAACCATGTCCGATCATCACGTGAGATGGAGTAGTTTTCAATGGTGAACATCTCTGTGTTGATCATATCTACTATATGATTCACGTTCGACCTTTCGGTCTCAGTGTTCCGAGGCCATATCTGCATATGCTAGGCTCGTCAAGTTTAACCTGAGCATTCTGCACGTGCAAAACTGTCTTACACCTGTTGTATGTGAACGTAGAGCTTATCACACCCGATCATCATGTGGTGTCTCGGCACGACGAACTGTAGCAACGGTGCATACTTAGGGAGAACACTTATACCTTGAAATTTAGTGAGGGATCATCTTATAATGCTACCGCCATACTAAGCAAAATAAGATGCATAAAAGATAAACATCACATGCAATCAAAATATGTGACATGATATGGCCATCATCATCTTGTGCCTTTGGTCTCCATCTCCAAAGCACCGTCATGATCTGCATCGTCACCGGCTTGACACCTTGATCTCCATCGTAGTGTCGTTGTCGTCTTGCCAACTATTGCTTCCACGACTATCGCTACCGCTTAGTGATAAAGTAAAGGAATTACATGGCGATTGCATTTCATACAATAAAGCGACAACCATAAGGCTCCCGTCAGTTGCCGATAACTTTTACAAAACATGATCATCTCATACAACAATATATATCTCATCACTTCTTGACCATATCACATCACAACATACCCTGCAAAAACAAGTTAGACATCCTCTACTTTATTGTTGTAAGTTTTACGTGGCTGCTACGGGCTTCTAGTAAGAACCATTCTTACCTACGCATAAAAACCACAATGATTTTTCATCAAGTGTGTTGTTTTAACCTTCAACAAGGACCGGCCGTAGTCAAACTCGATTCAACTAAAGTTGGAGAAACAGACACTCGCCAGCCACCTATGTGCAAAGCACATCGGTAGAACCAGTTTCATGAACGCGGTCATGTAATGTCGGTCCGGGTCCCTTCATCCAACAATACCGCTGAATCAAAGTAAGATGTTGGTGGTAAGCAGTATGACTTTTATCGCCCACAACTCTTTGTGTTCTACTCGTGCATATCATCTACGCATAGACCTGGCTCTGATACCACTGATTGGGAACGTAGTATGCAATTTCAAAAAAATCCTAAGCTCACGCAAGATCTATCTTGGAGATGCATAGCAATGAGAGGGGAGAGTGTGTCCACGTACCCTCGTATACCGAAAGCGGAAGCGTTTAGTTAACGCGGTTGATGTAGTCAAACGTCTTCACGATCCAACCGATCCAAGTACCGAACGTACGGCTCCTCCGTGTTTAGCACACGTTCAGCTCAATGACGTCCCTCGAGCTCTTGATCCAGTAGAGTGTCGAGGGAGAGTTTCGTCAGCACGATGGCGTGGTGACGGTGATGGTGATGTGATCCGCGCAGGGCTTCGCCTAAGCACTACGATGCTATGACTGGAGGAGTAAACTGTGGAGGGGGCACCGCACACGGCTAAGAGTACAATTGATGTGTTATGGGGTGCCCCCTGACCTCGTATATAAAGGAGGAGAGGGAGGAGGCCGGCCAAGGGGCGCGCCATGGGGGGACCGACTAGGACTCCAAGTCCTATTCGCCCCCCTTCCTTCCAACAGTGGGGAAAGGGGGAAGGAGAGGAGAGGAAGAGGGAAAGGGGGCCCGCGCCCCTCCCCTTCCTATTCGGACTCCCCTTGCGGGGGTGCCTCCCCCTTGTGGGCTATCCCCTCTTCTCTCCCATGGCCCATGAGGCCCATGATATCCCCCGGGGGGTTCCGGTAACCCCTCGGTACTCTGGAAAAATACCCGAACCACTCGAAACCATTCCGATGTCTGATACTACCTTCCAATATATGAATCTTTACCTCTTGACCATTTCGAGACTCCTCGTCATGTCCGTGATCTTATCCAGGACTCCGAACAAACTTCAGTCACCAAAAGACATAACTCATAATACAAATCATCATCGAATGTTAAGCGTGCGGACCCTACGAGTTCGAGAACTATGTAGACATGACCGAGACAAATCTCCGGTCAATAACCAATAGCGGAAACTGGATGCTCATATTGGCTCCTACATATTCTAAGAAGATCTTTATCGGTCAAACCGCATAACAACATACGTCATTCCCTTTGTCATCGGTATGTTACTTGCCCGAGATTTGATCATCGGTATCATCATACCTCATTAAATCTCGTTACCGGCAAGTCTTTGTACTCGTTCCGTAATGCATCATCCCGCAACTAACTCATTAGTCACATTGCTTGCAAGGCTTATAGTGATGTGCATTACCGAGAGGGCCCAGAGATACCTCTCCGATACACAGAGTAACAAATCCTAATCTTGATCTATGCCAACCCAGCAAACACCTTCGGAGACACCTATAGAGCATCTTTATAATCACCCAGTTATGTTATGACGTTTGATAGCACACAAGGTGTTCCTCCTGTATTCGGGAGTTGCATAATCTCATAGTAGAGGAACATGTATAAGTCATGAAGAAAGCAATAGCAATAAAACTAAACGATCATAATGCTAAGCTAACGAATGGGTCTTGTCCATCACATCATTCTCTAATGATGTGATCATGTTCATCAAATGACAACACATGTCTGTGGTCAGGAAACTTGAGCATCTTTGATTAACGAGCTAGTCAAGTAAAGGTATACTAGGGACACTTTGTTTTGTCTATGTATTCACACATGTACTAAGTTTCCCGTTAATACAATTCTAGCATGAATAATAAACATTTATCATGATATAAGGAAATATAAATAACAACTTCATTATTGCCTCTAGGGCATATTTCCTTTAGTAAAGACTTCGATCAAAAGGTATACTGCTCCATGATTGGCTCTTTATTGTATCTATATGCATCTAGGCTAGATATTATGCTCCGTGTTTGCATGTGTGCCCGTTTTCAAGCTACACCGAAGGAATCACACCATAAGGCTGTGAAACATATTCTTTGATATCTAGCTCATACTCCAACACTTGGATTATGGTACCCCAAGGGCTTGGCTTTTGATCTTATTGGATATTCTGGCTCTGACTATGCTAGTGATCGAGTGGATCGCAAGTCAACAGCAGGCACATGCCATTTCCTCGGACGATCCTTAGTATGTTGATCCTTGAAGAAGAAGAACTGTGTATCACTATCTACTGTTGAAGCTGAGTATATTGCTGCTAGTTCTTGCTGTGCTCAATTGATGTGGATGAAGCAAACCCTCAAGGACTATGGTGTGACGCCCCGAGACCGATGTGCCAGGTGTCTTCCAGTTATTCGCAGTTGTTGCCTTGTTGTTTGCTTGCGTGTCATGCATCTCATATCATGTCATCATGTGCATCGCATTTGCATACATGTTCGTCTCATGCATCCGAGCATTTGCCCCGTTGTCCGTTTTGCAATCCGGCGCTCCTATGTCACCCGGTGTCCCTTTCTACCTCTTTTCGTGTGCGGGTGTTAAACGTTTTCGGATTGGACCGAGTCTTGTCATGCGGCCTTGGTTTACTACCGGTAGACCACCTGTCAAGTTTCGTGCCATTTGGACTACGTTTGATACTCCAACGGTTAACCGAGGAACCGAAAAGGCCTCGTGTGTGTTGCAGCCCAACACCCCTCCAAAGTGGCCCAAAACCCACCAAAACCCCCTCCATCTTCTCGGTCATTCGAACACGATCGCGTGGCCGAAAACCGCACCTCATTTGGACTCCCCTAGCTCCCTCTACCTATATATTTGTGTCTCCCTCCGAAATTCGCGGTCTAACCCTAGTCTACCTCCTCCACAGCGCATCCGAACGCGTCCTCGCCGCGCCGGACATGTCCACTGCGCCCTCCACGTCGCCCAGCCAAATAGCGGCCGCCTCGTCAGCTCGCGTCGCCGCCCCGGGCCACTCACAGCGCGCCACATCAGCCTTGCCCGCGCCCACTTCGCTGCGGCCCGCGGAGCCCATCGCGGGCCAGCGCAGGCCCGCGCGCCGCCGCCGCTCGCCCGCTGCGGCCCGAGTCCCCGCCGCCCGATCCGGTTTGTGTCGCCTCCTGAGGGCCTCGTCACCGGCCACCGTCTCCGGTGAGCTCTCGCCGGAGCTCTGCCGCCGCGTCGACCCTGCCGCTCCTCTGCCGAGCACCTCGCCTCCCTGCGCCTCCCCGCGCCACCGCCATCGCCTCATCGCGCCGCGCCCGCACCACCACGCAGCGCCCCGCCGCCGTCTGCTTCCACCGCCATTGCCACCTTCGTTCATCGGCGACCCTGCACCGCCCCGTCACCGAGCATGGCCGCAGCTCGCCCGGCCTCGTCGTTGCCGGATCCGGGGGCCCCATGCCCGGATCTACTTGTTTTCTGCTCGCGGTGGTCCTCCCCTCGCCGGAGAGCCGCCAGGTTCCTGTCGGTCGCGCCCGCAAACTCCGGCGGCGTCGTCCTGCTCGAGGAGGACGACGTCCCCCGTCGCTCGACCTCGTGGGCCCGCTTGGGCCAACGCATCAGCCTAACTCGCACGGCCCGCCTCGTTCTCCTCCGTCCTAGGCCACAGCCCGCTAGGTGAGCCCCGTCTAAACCCTGCTCAGGCGACTGATAGCTATCTAACGCTCAGTTTCAGATCTGGGATTTTGGCTAAGTCTTGTATCCCTGTACATTTTTTATGCATACTTCATCATGTCATAACTTCATCACCGTTGCTCCGATTCGTGCGTGTAGCATATCAAAATGTTCGTCTCGACGAGTACATCATTTCATCTCATTGCATCATTTTCATTTGAGCTCATATTGATGCCCGAAATGCTGTTGGAAGAGGGCTATGTGATGATAGTTTCAGATCTGTTTCAGCAAATGCACTTTTGTCATTTTTGCCATGATTAATGTGTGCATGCTATGATCCTGAGCTCTACATGTGTTTTGATGTATGCCATGCCATCTTTACAGGGGTGTATGTCATGTATTTTTGTGATCTTCGTGGTGACTAGCACAAGCATGCAAAGTAGCTTACTCAATGATGCTGATTTCAGGGACTTAGAATTTCACTAAGTCCTTGCCCTGTTATTATTTTTATGCCATATGTTCATGTTGTTTCCTAGTGATCCGTGCCTCTTTTGAGCATGATCAGTAAGGAGTTTTGTAGATAATTTTGTGCTCTATCTATCCATGTGTTTGTTTGCAATTATGGAGCACCCTAGCTTGAGTCAATCGAGCTCTACTTTTGCTATAAAATGTTCCTGGCAGATTGTTAACATGTTTAGCGATTTTGCCGAGCTTGTTGTTGTTGATCCATGCATGCTATGTTGTTGTTCTTGCCATGTCTAGCTTCTATGCCATGTCTACTTGCTGGGTGTATGCTTAGCTTGTCATGCCATGTTTTGTAGTGAGTACATTGAGCTCGTAAACATGCCTACTCGTTATTTGTTTTGCCATGCTCCAGTTTTTCACTAAGTCTGAATCTGTTTATGTTTTTGCTATGTTCACGTGCTTGCAATTGTATTTTTTGATCCCTTTTGGCTTATGGTCACTAAGGGACTTTTGTTGTATGCTTTGAGTAGCTTCAAGCCATGCCTTGCTTTGCCATGATATGTTCCGGTAGCATGTAGTTATCGTGCTCTAAACATTGCTTCCTGATGATAAATTCCTGACTTGCTGTTAATTTCACTAAGTCTGAAACCTGTTATCTTTTGCACTTTTGCCATGCTTGTTTGAGCTTGCTATTGAGTGAATTAGCCGTAGCTCATTGTTCATCTTTTGTAAAGCATCTTGAGTGGATCCCTACCATGTATTTTGTTACTATGTTGGAGTGTTGTAGCTTATTTATCTTGATGCATTTAGATGGTCTCTTGCTGTTAATCGCAGACCGGTGCCATATTTGTTTTGCTTGTCATTTCCAAACCGTGCATCCGATTCCGGTGATCTTCATATTGATTTCAACCGAAATCAGCTCCTCTTTCCAGTGGCACTCTTGTATTTCCAAGTTGAGGCCAGGTTCAATCATTCCTTTCCAAATCATGCATATGCATCACATACCGCATCCCGCATATCATGCCATGTTCATATGTTGGTTGTTTACTATGTTGTGTGCTTCTTTCCGGTGTTGCTTCTTCGGGTTGGTTCTGATAACGTCGCGTTTGTGAGGACCCGTTCGACTACGTCCGTTTGACTTCTTCATGGACTCGTTCTTCTTCCTTGCCAGATTTCAGGCAAGATGACCATACCCTCGAAATCACTTCTATCTTTGCTTGCTAGATGCTCGCTCTTTTGCTATGCCTATGCTGCGACACCTACCACTTGCTTATCATGCCTCCCATATTGTTAAGCCAAGCCTCTAACCCACCTTGTCCTAGCAAACTGTTGTTTGGCTATGTTACCGCTTTGCCCAGCCCCTCTTATAGCGTTGTTAGTTGCAGGTGAAGATTGGAGTTTGTTCCATGTTGGAACATGGATATTTTGTTGGGATATCACAATATCTCTTATTTAATTAATGCATCTATATACTTGGTAAAGGGTGGAAGTCTCGGCCTTATGCCTAGTGTTTTGTTCCACTCTTGCCGCCCTAGTTTCTGTCGTATCAGTGTTATGTTCCGGGATTTTGCGTTCCTTACACGGTTGGGTTATAATGGGAACCCCTTGACAGTTCGCTTTGAATAAAACACCTCCATCAAGGCCCAACCTTGGTTTTACCATTTGCACTAACAACTTAGCCTTTTCCCTTGGGTTTCGCGGACTCAAGGGTCATCTTTATTTTAACCCCCCCCCCCCCCCGGCTAGTGCTTCTCTAAGTGTTGGTTCGAACCGAGTAGACTGCGGGGCCACCTCGGGGCAACTTGAGGGTTGGTTTTACTCGTAGGATGTCTCATCTGAGTGTGTCCTGAGAATGAGATATGTGCAGCTCCTATCGGGATTTGTTGGCACATTTGGGCGGCTTTGCTGGACTTGTTTTACCATTGTCAAGGATGTCTTGTAACCGGGATGCCGAGTCTGATCGAATTGTCTTGGGAGAAAGAATATCCTTCGTTGACCGTGAGAGATTGTGATGGGCTAAGTTGGGACACCCCCTGCAGGGTTTTGAACTTTCGAAAGCCGTGCCCGCGGTTATGGGCAGATGGGAATTTGTTAATGTCCGGTTGTAGAAAACCTGAAATCTTATTGTAACACCCCGGATGTAATTTACCTTATATGTATCCCTACTCTTGCCGTTTCCGGCGCTAAGTTATTTTATTTTCCTCGGGTTCGGGTTTTTGTCTTCGTGTGTTGTTGCCTTTGTCATGCATCTCATATCATGCCATCATGTGCATTGCATTTGCATATGTGTTCGTCTCATGCATCCGAGCATTTTCCCTGTTGTCCGTTTTGCATTCCGGCGCTCCTATCTCCTCCGGTGCCCCTTTCTACCTCTTTTTTTGTGTGTGGGGGCTAAACATTTCCGGATTGGACCGAGACTTTCCATTCGGCCTTGTTTACTACCGGTAGACCGCTTGTCAAGTTTTGTGTCATTTGGACTTCGTTTGATGCTCCAACGGTTAACCGAGGGACCAAGAAGGCCTCGTGAGTGTTATAGCCCAACACCCTTCCAATTTGGCCCAAAACCCACCAAAGACCCTTCCATCATCTAGAGCGTTCGATCACGATCGCGTGGCCGAAAACCACACTCCATTTGGAGCTTCCTAGCTCCCTCTACCTCTATAAATAGACCCTCCTCCGAAATTTTCGGGTCTTCTTCCCCCTAACCCTAGAAAAAACCCCTCTCGACCGCCGGACAACGTCCGCCTCCACCGGACAAGTCGCCGCCGCCAACCGGGGCATGCCACGTGGCAGCACGCGCCCACTTCGCCGCCGATCCCGCGCGGGCCCGCTCGGCCCGTGGCCGCCCCCCGCGGCTCGGGTATCCTCCGCCGCCGCTCGGGGCTTCTTCTTCCTCCGCCGCCGCCCGACGCCGCCTCGCCGCCCCATCGCTGGTGACCGATGCCGCCTCGCTGCGCCGGCGACTACCTGGAGGTCGCCGCCTCTCTGCCTGACGCCGGCGCCGCCTCGGCTTCGACGCTGGCAGGCTCCTCCGCCGGCCCCCTTCTCCTACTCCGGCGCCCGGCCCCGGCTACCTCCTCCTCGACCTCGACTCCGGCCACCGCGGTCAATAGCTCCGGCGAGCTCGGATCCGGTGACCTCGGGAAGCGTGTGATCTGGATCTAGAAATCCCGGGGTTGACTTTTCCCCTCCTAACCCTAGCTTTTTTGCATTTTTCCTCATGTCGTAACTCCGCATCCGTAGCTCCGTTTTGCACGTGTAGCATATCAAAATGTTCGCCTCAGAGAGTACATCATTTCATCTCATTGCATCATTTTCATTTGAGCTCGTTTTGATGCCCGAAATGCTGTTGGAAGAGGGCTATGTGGTTAAATTGTCAAATCTGTTTCATCAAATAGCTATTTGTCATTTTTGCCATGTTTAATGTGTGCAGGACATGCTCCTGAGATCTACATGAGTTTTGTTATATGCCATGCCATATTTACAGAGGTTCTTACCATGTATTTTTGTGATATGTGTGGTGACTAGCACAAGCTTGCAAAGTAGTGCAATCGTTAATGCTGATTTCAGGGACTTAGAATTTCACAAAGTCCTTGATCTGATTTTGTCAATATGCCATATGTTCATGTTGTTTCCAAGTGATCCGTGCCTCTTTTGACGATGATCAGTAAGGATGTTTTGTTAACATGGTGGTGCTCTCTCCATCCATGTCTTTGTTTGCAATTATGGAGCACCCTAGCTTGAGTCAATTAAGCTCTACTTTTGCTATTTCGTGATTCCTGGCAGATTGTTGTCTTGTTAGCAATTTTGCCAAGGATGTTGCTAGTGATCCGTGCATGCTATGTTGTTGTTCTTGCCATGTCTAGCTTCTATGATATGTATTCTTGATGGGTGTATGCTTAGTTTGTCATGCCATGCTCTGTAGTGAGTGCATCGAGCTCGTGAACATGCCTACTCGTTAACAGATTTGCATGCTCCAGTTTTTCACTAAGTCTGTAATCTGATTATGTTTTTGCCATGTTCACATACTTGCAATTGTATTTTTCGATCCCTTTTGGCTCAAGGTCACTAAGGCACTTTTGTTAAGTGCTTTGCGTAGCTTCATGTAATGCCTTGCTTTGCCATGTTAAGTTCCTGTAGCATATAGTTTTCATGCTCCAAAGTGTGCTACCTGATGTTAAATTCCAGACTTGTGTTAATTTCACAAAGTCTGAAACATGTTTATCATTTGCACTTTTTCCATGCTTGTTTGAACCTGTTAATGGATGAATTGGCCGTAGCTCAGTGTTCATCTTTTGTCAAGCATCATGAGTGGATCCCTGCCATGTATTTTGTTGTCATGTCTGAGTGCTGTAGCATAATTGTCTTGATGCATTTAGATGGCTACTTGCTGATTATCGCAGATCGGTGCCATATTTGTTTTGCTTGCCATTTCCAAAGCGTGCATCCGTTTCCGGTGATCTTTATATCGATTTCAACCAAAATCACCTCATCTTTCCAGTGGCACTCTTGGATTTCCAAGTTGAGGCCAGTTTCAATCATTCCTTGTCAAATCTTGCATATGCATCACATACCGCATCCCGCATAGCATACCATGTTTGCATCATGTTGTTCGAACTTTGCACGTGGTTGATTGTGTTCTGTTTTGCTTGTTTGTCTTGTTTGGGTAGAGCCGGGAGACGAGTTCGCTAACGAGGAGCCTATTGAGTTTGCTTACGAGGATCAAGTCAACTCTTACAACTTTGCAGGCAAGATGATCATACCCTCGAAATCACTTCTATCTTTGCTTGCTAGATGCTCGCTCTTTTGCTATGCCTATGCTACGATACCTGCCACTTGCTTATCATGCCTCCCAAATTGCCATGTCAAACCTCTAACCCACCATGTCCTAGCAAACCGTTGATTGGCTATGTTACCGCTTTGCTCAGCCTCTCTTATAGCGTTGCTAGTTACAGGTGAAGATTGGAGATCATTCCTTGTTGGAACATTGTTTAATGTTGGGATATCACCATATTATCTTGTTACCTTAATGCATCTATATACTTGGTAAAGTGCGGAAGGCTCGGCCTTTTGCCTAGTGTTTTGTTCCACTCTTGCCGCCCTAGTTTCCGTCATATCGGTGTTATGTTCCCGGATTTTTCTTTCCTTACGCGGTTGGGTGATAATGGGAACCCCTTGACAGTTCGCCTTGAATAAAACTCTTCCAGCAATGCCCAACTTTGGTTTTACCATTCGCCACCTAGCCTCTTTTTCCCTTGGGTTCCGCGGACTCAAGGGTCATCTTTATTTAAACCCCTGGGCCAGTGCTCCTCTGAGTGTTGGTCCAACCTATCAGCCGTCGGTGGCCACCAGGGGCAACTCTGGGCTGGCCTACCAGAACCTTGGACAATCCGGTGTGCCCTGAGCACGAGATATGTGCAGCTCCTATCGGGATTTGTCGGCACATTCGGGCGGTGTTGCTGGTTTAGTTTTACCCTTGTTGGGGATGTTTTGTAGAACCGAGATGCCGAGTCTGATCGGAATGTCTCGGGAGAAGGAATATCCTTCGTTGACCGTGAGAGCTTGTGATGGGCTAAGTTTTGACTCCCCTGCAGGGATTTGAACTTTCGAAAGCCGTGCCCGCATTTATGGGCAGATGGGAATTTGGTAATGTCCGGTTGTAGATAACATGTAACTTAACTTAATTAAAATGAATCAACTGCGTGTGTAACCGTGATGGTCTCTTCTCGATGGAGTCCGGGAAGTGAACACGGTGTTGGAGTAATGCTTGATGTAGGTTGTTCTAGGATCACTTCTTGATCATTGTTCTTCGTTCGTGCTTTGCCTCCTCTTCTCGCTCTTATTTTCGAATAGGTTAGCCACCATATATGCTAGTCGCTTGCTGCAGCTCCACATATTACCTTGCCTTACCTATAAGCTTAAATAGTCTTGATCGCGAGGGTGCGAGATTGCTGAGTCCCCGTGACTCACAGAGTACTTCCAAACCCGATGCAGGGACCGACGATACCGTTCCAGATGATGCGCTTGAGCTCAAGTGGGAGTTCGACGAAGACTCACGCCGTTACTATGTGTCTTTCCCAGATGATCAGTAGTGGTACCCAGTTGGGGCGATCGGGGACCATGTCGCAATGTTGGGGTTGATCTTTTACTTTGGTACCATAGTCGGACCATGAGTGTATTGGATGATTGTAATGTTATTCATGTATCTGTGTGACGTGGCGAGTGTAAGCCAACTATGTACCTTTTTCCCCTATTATCTATTTACATGGGTTGTTGTGAAGATTACCTTACTTGTGACATTGCTTTCAATGCGGTTATGCCTCTAAGTCGTGCTTTGACGCGTAGGAGATATAGCCGCATCGAGGGCGTTACAAGTTGGTAATCAGAGCCTTCCCCGACCTTAGGAGCCCCCCTGCTTGATCGAATAGCTGGCGTTGTTGAGTCTAGAAAAATGTTTTGAGTCATTTAGGAATTATATATCGGAGAGTTTAGGAATTCTTTTTACTCCCCAGTCCCTTCATCGCTCTGGTAAGGCATCCTGACGTAGAGTTTTGACTCTTCTCTTCTCAAATTTCACTAAAAAAAATTTAGGATCACGCAGGTATCTTGGAATCGTTCCGATCGATTTGTCACGAGAACATTGTTCTTGGTGCCTCCTGTCATTTAGGGGTTGTGGCAGTGTCCCGGGGAGTTGAGCTTCGAGGTGTTGTCATCACAATTTTATCGTTGCAGTTCTGGAATACCTGAGTTTAGGTTCGCCGACATCGAAAATCTCTTTTATGCAGTTGTTGGTGAGATAACCTCGACGCCACCCAGTACTGGGGCGGGAGTTCGGGAGTATTGCCATAACTTGTATAACGGATGCTTTTCGAAGGTTGAGGTAGACGATTTCCGAAGTTTTTCTCGGTTATGTGTTGAAGGATGGATACAGCTGGATGTAGGATTTGCTAGATTTGGGTGAGATATTATGCTTCCCCTGTATCCCCAACACCTGATTGCATAACTGGAAAGGTTCGGGAGTTTCATAGGTGGGAATTCTTGTAGCTCTAGTTCTTCTTCCACGGATATTTGGTTTGAGATTGGGTGATCTTTACCGAGTATTCGTTCTTGTTCCGTACCTTGTTGTTGTTTTTCTTCTACTTCAATTCTAAGTGGCTTCTCAATTTATGGATATGTGACCATTTCAATTGGAATGCA
Source organism: Triticum urartu (assembly GCF_003073215.2). Classification (NCBI taxonomy): domain Eukaryota; kingdom Viridiplantae; phylum Streptophyta; class Magnoliopsida; order Poales; family Poaceae; genus Triticum; species Triticum urartu. The sequence goes on along the minus strand of NC_053022.1, from coordinate 257,097,275 downwards.
TTCGTTCATTTTGTTCAGATGTGAAGACTATATGTTGCAATTTCAACCCGTTTGATTCAGTTTAAATACTTATCTGTCAATGTGCTAATGGATGTCAACCTCTTCAGGATGGCTCCTCTAGCGCGCACGACTCCGAATCCTGATCCGCCATCACCACCTCCACCTCCGGAGGCATGGCAAGCTGTGATGGCCGCTACCAATGCAAACACGCAGCTGATCATGCAACTTCTTCAAGAGCGCAACCAAGGGAACCAGGGCAACAATCAGAATCACTTTGCTACACTCAACCAGTTCCTTGCTAACCAGCCAAAGACCTTCAGCAATTGCGTTGAGGCAACTGACGCTGATGATTGGCTCGTGGACATATGCAAGCATTTCGAGTGCATTAACGTCAGGCCTGAGGACTTTGTCAAGTTCGCGTCCTTCCAACTCAAAGACCAAGCTGCAGAATGGTTTCAGCAGTACAAAGATTCCAGAGGAGGCCGTGTGATTACCTGGGATGAATTCCGTCAAGACTTCAAAGCTCATCATATTCCTCAGAGCGTGGCTGAAAGCAAGCGTGAGGAATTCCGCAACCTGAAGCAGGGCTCTATGTCTGTCTACGAGTACAACAAGATGTTTCAGAAGCTCGCCCGTTTTGCTAAGCAGGACGTCCCTGACGAGAAGAGCATGATATACCAGTTCAGGGGTGGTCTCAGAGAAGAAATCCAGCTAGCTCTTGTCCTCTTTGAGCCCAGGAGGTACGATGAGTTTTACAACATGGCTTTGAAGCAAGAGACTTCTCAACTGAAGTGCGATGCTTCCAAGAAGCGAGTCAGAGATGCTACTCCTTCTTCCTCAACCCAAGTGGCTAAGTAGCAGAAGTATTGGCTTCCTCCTCCTCCGTTCCGTCAGCCTTATCAGCAGAAGAGCAAAGGTGGCAGTGGATCTTCCCACCCACCCAACCCTGGCTTTCAGAACAAGACTTCGTCTCAAGCTCCAAGATCGAGTGCTCCGTATCACCGTCCGCTTTTAGAGGTCACGTGCAACAAGTGCCAACAGAAGGGTCACTATGCCAACAAATGCTTCAATCAGAGGCGTCTCCCTCCTCCTCCTCCTGTGAGATCAGCAAGTACGGCTGTGGTCAACCATAACCCCAAGCACGCCAAGGTCAATTTGATGAACGCAGCTCAGGCAGAGGACTCGTCAGATGTCATCATGGGTAACCTTCCTGTTAACGATATTCCAGCTAAAGTTCTTTTTGACACTGGTGCATCACATTGTTTCATCTCAAGACCTTTTGCATCTAAGCATGAGTTGGCTTTGCAAGTTTTGCCTAGACCAATAGCAGTTGTCTCTCCCGGTAGGCGCATGAATGCTAACTCCATTGTTCCGGATGTTACTATCACTTTGGGTGACTACAAGTTTTTGTCTTCTCCTACGGTTCTTGGTGACTCAGATATTGATCTTATTCTTGGAATGGATTGGCTTTCTAAGCACAAGGCTCAGCTTGATTGTGCTGCCAGGCAGATTCAATTGACTCATTCGTCTGAGGATGTAATTGTCTTTACTGCTCGTGATGATACAATCCGTCTATTTTCTCTCAATGAGAAGGGTGAACTGGATGCCATCTCGCAAATTCCAGTCGTTTGCGAATATCAAGACGTCTTTTCAGAAGAGCTTCCAGGAATGCCTCCGCACCGGCCAGTTGAATTCTTCATTGATCTTGAGCCTGGCACGGAACCTGTTTGCAAACGTCCTTACAAGCTTGGATCTGAAGAGTTGAAGGAGCAGAAGAAGCAACTCGATATTCAAGAGCGAATGGGTCTCATCCGACCTAGTTCTTCTCCATGGGGTTGTGGAGTTCTTTTTGTGAAGAAGAAGGATGGAACGGACGGACTCTGTGTTGACTACCGTCCATTGAACAAGAAGACTATCAAGAACAAGTACCCACTTCCCAACATCAATGAGCTGTTCGAACAACTCAAAGGTGCCCAAGTATTCTCCAAGCTTGATCTCCGTATGGGCTATCACCAGATTCGAATCCATGAGCAAGATATTCCCAAGACGGCTTTCAGAACAAGCTATGGTTCATATGAATACACTGTCATGTCTTTTGGCCTCGTCAACGCTCCTCTAACTTTTTCTCGCATGATGAACTTCATCTTCAACGCCTACACAAATGACTTCGTCTTGGTCTACCTCGATGACATTCTGGTCTTTTCGAAGAACAAGGAAGATCATGCCAAGCACTTGCGTTTGGTGCTCGATAAGCTCAGGGAACATCAGTTCTACGCCAAGTTCTCAAAGTGCGAGTTTTGGCTCGATGAGGTTCTCTATCTTGGGCATATCATCTCTGCCAAGGGCATAGTGGTGAATCCTGAGAAGGTGTCTGCAATTGTGAATTGGGAACCACCTCAGAACGTGAAGCAACTCCGTAGCTTCCTTGGTCTCGCAAGCTATTGTCGAAGGTTCGTTGAGAACTTTTCAAAGATCGCGAAGCCTCTTTCAAACCTTCTCCAGAAGCACGTCAAGTACGTTTGGTCTCCGGAATGTGACATCGCTTTCAACACTTTGAAAGAGAAATTGGTCACTGCTCCAGTTCTGACTCCTCCTAATGAATCCAAACCGTTCGAGGTCTTCTGCGACGCCTCTCTTCAAGGTCTTGGTGCAGTGTTGATGCAAGAGAAGAAAGTTGTGGCTTATACCTCTCGCCAGTTGAAGCCTAACGAGAAGAACTACCCCACTCATGACCTCGAGTTGGCGGCAGTTGTGCATGCTCTTTTGACTTGGAGACATCTCTTATTGGGAAGAAAAGTGGACATCTTCACTGACCACAAGAGTCGCAAGTACATCTTCACTCAGCCTAATCTCAACCTCAGGCAGACTCGTTGGGTCGAAATGATTCAAGAGTATAATCCGAGCATCGAGTATACTCCAGGCAAGGCCAATGTGATTGCTGATGCTTTGAGCAGGAAGGCTTACTGCAATAGTCTGATTATCAAGCCTTACCAACCCGAGCTTTGTGAAGCTTTCCGCAAACTCAATCTGCAAGTTGTTCCTCAAGGTTTCCTCGTCAACCTTCAAGTCTCTCCTACTTTGGAAGATCAGATTCGCGAGGCTCAACTTCTTGATGCTATGGTGAAGAAGGTGAAGATTGGGATTGCCAAGAGTCAACCCAAGTACAAGTGCTATCGCCTTGATGACAAGGATACTCTCTTCTTCGAGGATCGCATTGTGGTGCCAAAAGGTGAAATTCGTAAAGTTATTATGAATGAAGCTCACAATTCACTCCTCTCCATCCACCCTGGGAGTACGAAGATGTACCAGGACCTCAAGCAGGCTTATTGGTGGACTCGAATGAAGCGCGAGATTGCTCAGTTCGTGAACGAATGTGATGTCTGCAGAAGAGTGAAGGCAGAACACCAACGGCCAGCTGGTCTCCTCCAACCTCTTGCCATTCCAGAATGGAAGTTTGACCACATTGAGATGGACTTCGTGACTGGGTTTCCAAAGTCCAAGCGTGGCAATGATGCTATATTCATTGTCATCGACAAACTAACTAAAGTGGCTCACTTTCTGCCAATCAAAGAGTCTATCACTACAACTCAATTGGCGGAGCTTTATACCTATCGGATTATCTCTCTGCACGGCATTCCACAGTTGATCTCTTCAGACCGTGGCAACATCTTTACCTCCAAGTTTTGGGATTCTTTTCAGAAGGCCATGGGCACAAACATCCGCTTCAGCACAGCTTTCCATCCTCAAACTAGCAGTCAAGTCGAGCGTGTCAATCAGATTCTCAAAGATATGCTTAGGGCTTGCGTTATCTCTTTCGGCATGAAGTGGGAAGATTGTCTTCCATATGCTGAATTCTCCTACAACAACAGTTTTCAAGCAAGTTCGGGCAAGGCCCCATTCGAAATTCTCTATGGCAGGAAGTGTCGTACTCCTCTTAACTGGCCGGAGACCAGTGAACGTCAACTTCTTGGAAATGACTTGATCATAGAGGCAGAGGAGATGTGCAAAGTCATTCGTCATAACCTCAAAGCAGCGCAATCGCGCCAGAAGAGCTACTATGATAGTAAGCATCGTGATTTGGCTTTCGAGATCGGAGACCATGTTTACCTCCGCGTCTCTCCAATGAAAGGTACTCGTCGCTTCGGTATCAAAGGGAAGCTTGCCCCCTAGATACGTGGGTCCTTTCAAGATCGTCATCAAGAGAGGCGATCTCGCCTATCAACTCGAGCTTCCTCCAAACTTTGCAAATGTGCACGACGTGTTCCATGTCTCTCAGCTCCACAAGTGCTTCAAGACCCCTGACCGCACTGTCAACTTCGAAGACATTGATCTCCAAGAAGACCTTTCTTATCATGAGCACCCAGTTGCTATTCTTGAAGAGACTGAGCGCAAGACTCGCAATAAGTCAATAAAATTCCTCAAAGTCAAGTGGTCACACCATTCCGACCGTGAAGCCACCTGGGAACGCGAGGATCACCTCCGTTCTGAGTACCCGGCGTTTTTCCTGTCCTAGATCTCGGGACGAGATCCTTCCGTAGTGGTGGAGTGTTGTAACACCCCGGATGTAATTTACCGTATATGTATCCCAACTCTTGCCGTTTCCGGCGCTAAGTTATTTTATTTTCCTCGGGTTCGGGTTTTTGTCTCCGTGTTTTGCTGCCTTTGTCATGCATCTCATATCAAGCCATCATGTGCATTGCATTTGCATACGTGTTCGTCTCATGCATCCGAGCATTTTCCCCGTTGTCCGTTTTGCATTCCGGCGCTCCTATCTCCTTTGGTGCCCCTTTCTACCTCTTTTTTCGTGTGTGGGGGTTAAACATTTCCGGATTGGACCGAGACTTGCCATGCGGCCTTGGTTTAATACCGGTAGACCACCTGTCAAGTTTCGTGTCATTTGGACTTCGTTTGATGCTCCAACGGTTAACCGAGGGACCGAGAAGGCCTCGTGAGTTTTGCAGCCCAACACCCTTCCAATTTGGCCCAAAACCCACCAAAGACCCTTCCATCATCTAGAGTGTTCGATCACGATCGTGTGGCCGAAAACCGCACTCCATTTGGAGCTTCCTAGCTCCCTCTACCTCTCTAAATAGACCCTCCTCCGAAATTTTCGGGTCTTCTTCCCCCTAACCCTAGAAAAAAAAACCTCTCCACCGCCGGACAACGTCCGCCTCCACCGGACAAGTCGTCGCCGCCAACCGGTGCGCGCCACGTGGCAGCGCGCGCCCACTTTGCCGCCTATCCCGCGCGGGCCCGCTCGGCCCGTGGCCGGCCCCCGCGACCCGGGCCTCCTCCGCCGCCGCCCGGGGCTTCTTCTTCCTCCGCTGCCGCCCGACGCCGCTTCGTCGCCTCGCCGCCCCATTGCCGGCGACCGCTGCCGCCTCGCTGCGCCGGCGACTACCCGGAGGTCGCCGCCTCTCCACCCAATGCCGGCGCCGCCTCGACTTCGACACCGGCAGGCTCCTCCGCCGGCCCCCTTCTCCTACTCCGGCGCCCGGCCCCGGCTACCTCCTCCTCGACCTCGTCTCCGGCCACCACCGTCAATAGCTCCGGCGAGCTCGGATCCGGTGACCTCGGGAAGCGTGTGATCAGGATCTGGAAATCTCGGGGTTGACTTTTTCCCTCCTAACCCTAGCTTTTTTTGCATTTTTCCTCATGTAGTAACTCCACATCTGTAGCTCTGTTTTGCACGTGTAGCATATCAAAATATTCGTCTCAGAGAGTACATCATTTCATATCATTGCGTCATTTTCATTTGAGCTCGTTTTGATGCCCGAAATGCTGTTGGAAGAGGGCTATGTGGTTAAATTGTCAAATCTGTTTCATCAAATAGCTATTTGTCATTTTTGCCATGTTTAATGTGTGCAGGATATGCTCCTGAGCTCTACATGAGTTTTGTTATATGCCATGCCATATTTACAGAGGTGCTTACCATGTATTTTTGTGATATGTGTGGTGACTAGCACAATCTTGCAAAGTAGTGCAATCGTTAATGCTGATTTCAGGGACTTAGAATTTCACAAAGTCCTTGATCTGATTTTGTCAATATACCATATGTTCATGTTGTTTCCTAGTGATCCGTGCCTCTTTTGAGGATGATCAATAAGGATGTTTTGTTAACATTGTGGTGCTCTGTCCATCCATGTCTTTGTTTGCAATTATGGAGCAACCTAGCTTGAGTCAATTGAGCTCTACTTTTGCTATTTCATGATTCCTGGAAGATTGTTGTCTTGTTGGCGATTTTGCCGAGGATGTTGCTAGTGATCCGTGCATGCTATGTTGTTTTTCTTGCCATGTCTAGCTTCTATGATATGTATTCTTGATGGGTGTATGCTTAGTTTGCCATGCCATGCTCTGTAGTGAGTGCATCGAGCTCGTGAACATGCCTACTCGTTAACAGATTTGCATGCTCCGTTTTTCACTAAGTCTGTAATCTGATTATGTTTTTGCCATGTTCACATGCTTGCAATTGTATTTTGCGATCCCTTTTGGCTCAAGGTCACTAAGGCACTTTTGTTAAGTGCTTTGAGTAGCTTCATGTCATGCCTTGCTTTGCCATGTTAAGTTCCTGTAGCATATAGTTTTCATGCTCCAAAGTGTGCTACCTGATGTTAAATTCCAGACTTGTGTTAATTTCACCAAGTCTGAAACCTGTTTATCATTTGCACTTTTGTCATGCTTGTTTGAACCTGTTAATGGATGAATTTGCCGTATCTCAGTGTTCATCTTTTGTCAAGCATCATGAGTGGATCCCTTCCATGTATTTTGTTGTCATGTTTGAATGCTGTAGCATAATTATCTTGATGCATTTAGATGGCTACTTGCTAATTATCGCAGATCGGTGCCATATTTGGTTTGCTTGCCATTTCCAAACCGTGCATCCGTTTCCGGTGATCTTTATATCGATTTCAACCGAAATCACCTCACCTTTCTAGTGGCACCCTTGGATTTCCAAGTTGAGGCCAGGTTCAATCATTCCTTGTCAAATCTGCATATGCATCACATACCGCATCCCGCATACCATACCATGTTTGCATCATGTTGTTCGAACTTTGCACGTGGTTGATTGTGTTCCGTTTTGCTTGTTTGTCTTGTTTGGGTAGAGCCGGGAGACGAGTTCGCTAACGAGGAGCCTATTGAGTTTGCTTACGAGGATCAAGTCAACTCTTACAACTTTGCAGGCAAGATGATCATACCCTCGAAATCACTTCTATCTTTGCTTGCTAGATGCTCGCTCTTTTGCTATGCCTATGCTACGATACCTGCCACTTGCTTATCATGCCTCCCAAATTGCCATGTCAAACCTCTAACCCACCATGTCCTAGCAAACCGTTGATTGGCTATGTTACCGCTTTGCTCAGCCCCTCTTATAGCGTTGCTAGTTGCAGGTGAATATTGGAGATCGTTCCTTGTTGGAACATTGTTTAATGTTGGGATATCACCATATTATCTTGTTATCTTAATGCATCTATATACTTGGTAAAGGGCGGAAGGCTCGACCTTTTGCCTAGTGTTTTGTTCCACTCTTGCCACCCTAGTTTCCGTCATATCGGTGTTATGTTCCCGGATTTTGTGTTCCTTACGCGGTTGGGTGATAATGGGAACCCCTTGATAGTTCGCCTTGAATAAAACTCTTCCAGCAATGCCCAACTTTGGTTTTACCATTCGCCACCTAGCCTCTTTTTCCCTTGGGTTCCGCGGACTCAAGGGTCATCTTTATTTAAACCCCCGGGCCAGTGCTCCTCTGAGTGTTGGTCCAACCTGTCAGCCGTCGGTGGCCACCAGGGGCAACTCTGGGCTGGCCTACCGGAACCTTGGACAATCCGGTGTGCCCTGAGAACGAGATATGTGCAGCTCCTATCGGGATTTGCCGGCACATTCGGGCAGTGTTGCTGGTTTAGTTTTACCCTTGTCGGGGATGTCTTGTAGAACCGGGATGCCGAGTCTGATCGGAATGTCTCGGGAGAAGGAATATCCTTCGTTGACCGTGAGAGCTTGTGATGGGCTAAGTTGGGACTCCCCTGCGGGGATTTGAACTTTCGAAAGCCGTGCCCGCAGTTATGGGCATATGGGAATTTGTTAATGTCCGGTTGTAGATAACATGTAACTTAACTTAATTAAAATGAATCAACTGCATGTGTAACCGTGATGGTCTCTTCTCGGCGGAGTCCGGGAAGTGAACACGGTGTTGGAGTAATGCTTGACGTAGGTTGTTCTAGGATCACTTCTTGATCATAGTTCTTCTTTAATGCTTTACCTCCTCTTCTCTCTCTCATTTGCGAACAGGTTAGCCACCATATATGCTAGTCGCTTGCTGCAGCTCCACATATTACCTTGCCTTACCTATAAGCTTAAATAGTCTTGATCGCGAGGGTGCGAGATTGCTGAGTCCCCGTGACTCACAGAGTACTTCCAAACCCGATGCAGGGACCGACGATACCGTTCCAGATGATGCGCTTGAGCTCAAGTGGGAGTTCGACGAAGACTCACGCCGTTACTATGTGTCTTTCCCAGATGATCAGTAGTGGTGCCCAGTTGGGGCGATCAGGGACCATGTCGTAATGTTGGGGTTGATCTTTTATTTTGGTACCGTAGTCGGACCATGAGTGTATTGGATGATTGTAATGTTATTCATGTATTTGTGTGACGTGGCGAGTGTAAGCCAACTATGTACCTTTTTCCCCTATTATCTATTTACATGGGTTGTTGTGAAGATTACCTTACTTGCGACATTGCTTTCAATGCGTTTATGCCTCTAAGTCGTGCTTTGACACGTAGGAGATATAGCTGCATCGAGGGCGTTACACTTATCTTAACTAAAATGCACCAACCGCGTGTGTAACCGTGATGGTCTCTTCTCGGTGGTGTGAAATTTCCTTACCCATGAGCTTAAATAGTCTTGATAGCGAGGGTGTGAAATTGCTGAGTCCCCGTGACTCACAGATACTTCCAAAACCAGCTTGCAGGTGCCGATGATACTGTGCAGGTGACGCAACCGAGCTCAAGGAGGAGCTCGTTGAAGATCGTGTTCGTTATGTTGTTCAGTTTCCAGTTGATCAGTAGTAGAGCCCAGTTGGGACGATCGGGGATCTGTGTAGCTTTTTTGGGGTAGTCTTCTTTTATTTTGGTTCCGTAGTCGGACCTTGATTGTATCTGGTTGATGTAATGCTTTATTCATGTAATTGTGTGAAGTGGCGATTGTAAGGCAACTATGTATCTCTTTCCCTTATGTATTACATGGGTTGTGTGAAGATTACCTCACTTGCGACATTGCTTTCAATGCAGTTATGCCTCTAAGTCGTGCTTCGACACGTGGGAGATATAGCCGCATCGAGGGTGTTACATATGGCATCAATATGAAGAATGTGCCACTCTATTGCGACAACGAGAGTGCCATCAAGATTGCTCACAACCCAGTTCAGCACTCGAAGACTAAGCACATCCAGATTCGTCATCATTTTCTTCGAGATCATGTGTTGAAGAGCTACATCTCCATCGACCAAGTGAAGATTGAAGAACAGCTAGCGGATATCTTCACAAAGCCCTTGCATGAGAAGAGATTTTGCAAGTTGCGGTGTGAGCTAAATATATTAGAATCTGTCGGCGTTCTGGGAACGGGGGTCCCCAGACTTGCCTGCCTGCGGCCCACGGTGTGGCTGAGCTAGCGGGCATGTACGGCCCATCTTCATCAACAAGGCATTCAAGACCCTCGCGAGGGGCCAAGCCTCGCAAGGAGGACGACACAAGACCTCCTCAGGAGCGGCCTCACCAGGTTGCCTTGCGAAGAGTGGAGAGATCAAGGCAGGGCAAATCTCGCCAGGCTCCCTAGATGTGAGCCATGACGATCAAGATCAGGCGGGCGCCAGCACGCGCAGTGTCCTTGTTTCCTCTCTAGTGCTAAGGAGGCAAGAGCAGGCGCAGAGTACCAAGGCATCAAGCCAAGGTTTCCATATCGGTGCAACGAGACCAAGACCAGCAGGACGATAAGATGGAGGTCACCATGGAGCCCAATGCGGCGTCACCACCAGAGCCTTTTGCAGGCGAGGACCGCTTTTGTCAGGATAAGTTGTACTAGCTGTCCCCTTTCAAATCGGCCGTTGTTGGCTCCCTTCCCACTCAATATTTGGGAAGAGGACCAGGGCCTATATAAGTAGAACTAGCCACCACAGTAGGAGGCATCTCATCTTGAGGGAATCGAGTCCTCACCCACCCAAGTTGGCCAAGCACAAGAACACCTCAACCTCAGGAGGCTGTTCTTCCCTTTGTACTGTTCATCATCAGCCCAAGAGGCAATCCACCACCACCACAGTGGAGTAGGGTATTACACCACAACGGTGGCCTGAACCAGTATAAATCTTGTGTCTTTCGTGTTGTGAGTTCATCGAGTTCGTTCGCGAGATCTTAGCGAGCTAAGGCGTGGATCGGTAGGGAGGAAATCTTCGCGTGCACCCAAGTGTTCGAACCTTGAGGGTTTTGCCGGAACCCGTGATCCGACATTTGGCGCGCCAGGTAGGGGTGCGCCGGAGCCTCTTCTCCGCCAATCAACCCGCCGACGCTCCGCGGTCCTGATGTCCGGCGATCGTAGGGCCGACTCCAACCGCTGGGCAGCCTGGCCCGCCCGGGCGGCGCTGCCTGCCCACGAAGACCTCAACCCCATGCTCCAGGTGGCACGAGCACCACCTAGCGCTGCTGCGCGCGGGCGGCGTGGCCAGGCGCCGTCCACCCCCACTCCATGAAGCGTGAGCCGCTGCAAGGGTGGCAAGCCACGCCGCAGCAATGGCGCCACACACCCGGCGGGAGCAGGCGAACATGCGGGCCGCACTCATGGTGGTGCGAGAGTTGCTGCGGTGCCGGCTGATGGAGAGCGGCTAGGATGCACTGCTCGAATGCGTCGCTGAGTTGCTGGATGCGGCGGCATCAGGAGCGCCGCCCTTCTGTTATCTTCTTCCTTCTCAGGCCACTACGGGATCACATGGCGGGCCTCGCCGCAACCACGCGCCCTCAGGTGTGCCTGGGGGCTTCGTCGACACCAGCACGGCTGGCGGCGCCGGGGTCCCTGCCGCCTGCGACGAGCATGAGAACGAGCGTCGCCTCCCATGGTCCCAACGAGATGCCACGCTATCATCCTCAGGACGCCGCGCTGGGCCGGGCAACGTGGAGTGTGGGGCACTACGGCGAGGTGTTCGGGGTAACAGCCCCGGAAGCCTACGTGCCCCGCATGATGGACCAAGAGGACACGCCAGTGGACGACCCAGGCTCATTCCTCGGAGAAGGCTGGGAAGAAGAGGCGCTAGAAGCTGAGGCCTTCTGGGAGCCGACGGGGAACCACAACGACCGTGCCTGCAACAACAACTATAGGGTACCACTAATCTCTCAAGAGCAGGCTTACGCTAACCATGGGCTGCAAGTGAATCAGGTCACAACATCGGCCGACGACCCCAGCGCAGCGGCCCCCTTCCACCAGGGGAAGCACGCTGGGGGCTGCACGGAGGGAGCCAGGAGCAAGGCCCCTCCCACGGCGCGCAAAGCCAGGCGTCACCCGGAGGTAGGCCCCCTGCCGGGGAGGTGCCGGCGAGCCTTCCCCGGCAGAGGACCCGTGGTCACCGAGGGCGCGGCTGGCGTCCCCTTTCCCCCTTTGTGTCGTCCCGGTTGCCGGTCGGCTCAAAGGTGGTCGAGGGCAACGCAAGGCGGGGCCCTCGTCTGGTGATATGAAGCAAGGCCGGTACCTGTGAAGAAGGCCCAGTGCCTGTGAAGATCACCGCCCGTGAAACTCTCGCGTAATAATGAGTGGGGCTATACACGCCCCAGAGTCTCCGGAGAGCCGCCCTCGGGCCTCGGGGGCTCCCTCCCACGCCTAGTGGCAGCACTTAGCTCCGCGCTGGTGAGAAGACTTGAAGACAAGAAGACTAGACTAGGTGCTGGATGCGGCCATTTGCTTTGAATCCCTTTTCTGTAGCCTTGCCCTTTGGATTTGGATTTAAGTTGAAGTTGAGTTTTCATCGATGCGCGCTGGGGGTGTCTTTTCTCATTCGGAGCGATTTCTCGTTATCTGGTTCTTGCCTTATTTTGGACTCACGCACCATGCCTTCCACTCACGAGCCCCTCGCGAGCTGGATTGGGCGAGGCACACGTGTGCCGCGCGTGCATGCTAACGCCGCAGATGGCGCTCGCCTCTCACGAGGCCCCCTCGGGTGGATCGACGGGCTCTCCAGGAGTCCCGAAAGCTCATGACCTCACGATTCGGTTCGTGACCCGCCCCGACTAAGGTAAGCCACGATGGGAACTTGCCGCCAGATTTACGGTTTCGCAAAGGTGCACACTCAGTTCGACATAAGAGAATAAAGGCACCGGTTTGTTTACACGAGGGGCTCCCCCTCTCAAAATACTCTCACAATCTTTAGGGGCCACGCCCGAGTTTTTGCATACAGGATAAAACAGCAGGGGAACATGGGATCAGCCAGATATGTCGCTCGCCGCATGTCAGGACCCTGATTCCGAGTCACATCGATCTAGCCGGTAACACCTCATATCACTTTGCGGCCTCACGCACGGTACCCCACGGGTGTCGCCTTACCATGGCCCAGGACCGTTTGCGCCTTTTGGCTCACGTATATGATAGTGTCGCTAGCATCCATATGACAGAGAACCCGGGCCGACATGGCTAGTCGTGAACCCAAAGCGGCACAGACTTATGGAGATAGGCATACATGAATCGCATCGAGGATGTCGGTCATCAGCGAGTGATTCCGGGCTGTAGCACTGGGCTAACAGGACTCCGGGGAACCCGGGCTGTAGCAGGCTAGGCAGGACTCCGGAAATCACCGCGTGACATTTCCCCGAAGGAACAGACATAGGAACGAAGTGAAACACATGCCGGCCAGTCAAGTGTCCTGAACAGTAGTGCTGGGCTAGCAGGACTCCGGTGAACCGGGCTGTAGCGGACTACTATGGCTCGAGGAGCACTAGACTACATTTCCCCATAAGAAAGGCTGCCAAGGATAAACAACTAGATTGTCGGATCCCACTCATACCAAGCATTTCAATCATACACACAATATGCCCGATATGAGTACATACAACATGGCATCACAACAAAACTCTACAACTCAAGTACTTTATTTAAAGGCTCCAGGGAGCCATACATAACATGTTCATACAGATAGGGGTCACATGACCCGACACTCAAGTCATACAAACATACAAGCACATGCGGAAGCAACTAGTCTGAGTACAGACTCTAGAAAGAAAGAAAGCTTCTCGAAGCCTGTCTATCTACATAGGGCCCTCCATGGCCAGGATCACCACCTGGGTGGCTAGTCACTCGTCGACATCAAGGTCTACATAGAACCCGTCAGAGGGGGCGGTGTTGTCGTCTGAAAACAGTAATTAATCAAACATGAGTACAAAGGTACTCAGCAAGTCTTACATCAGAACCTACTAAACATGCTTATTCTCAAGAAGGTGGTGGGGTTAATGCAGCAAGCCAGCTTTGACTCTTGGCTAAGCTATCCTACGGAACTTCACCAGTAAAAATAGTTCGCACACGAGTCCACTACTCACCAACACAATACTCCACCGTGGATCCTCCCTCGTCATCCTACGAGAGGGCCATCCTCGATACTCACACTTATCTTGAGTCTTTTAGTAGTATCCATTAACTTGTCTATGAACTGTATAGGCAACCAAGTAGTACTTTACCGCGGACGCGGCTATTCGAATAGTTTTATACCCTGCAGGGGTGTACTTCGTCATACACGCTTTCACCACTTACCGCCATTTACACGACATGTACTCGGCAACCTTCAAGCGGAAGCCCAGCGAGGGTGTCGGCCACGGCCTACCTAAACACTTAAGTCTCTAGTCCAGGTTTATCGCCTATCCAGGTTCCATCCGCAGGGAGTCCGGACGAGGTTTCCACATACGGCCCCAAAAGATGTGAACAGGGTTCCCCGGACACCAAACGGGTGACTCGGTACACCGTGCCACGGTGTATCTACCGCAACATAGCCCACCCCTAGGGTCAGCGCTACGCACGGCCGCCAACACATAACCTACAAACACCAGAAACTAGTTGCAACTCCTGGACAGAGTACTAGGGTGGTTAAGAAGCCGAGAGGGTCAATTAAGGATCCCAATGCATGGTAGTAGCTGAATCTTAAATCGCACATACAGATCTCAGTTCTTAGGGATGGCCTCAATGAAACAACCCACCATGTACTCCTACATGGCCTCTCATCGATACCTTTACCAAAACATGTTCAACACATCCCTCACATTACCGACATAAGCATTTCCTCTAGCCCATCACCCAGATGAACCAGACCTGACACAACTCTAAGCATAGCAGGCATAGCAAGGTAGGAATCACATACATGGCTCAATCAACTCCTACACATGCTAGTGGGTTTCATCTAGTTACTGTGGCAATGACAGGTCATGCAGAGGATAAGGGTTCAACTACCGTAGCACACAACAGTTTGAATTGCGTTGTCTTAATGCAGTAAACAAGAGAAGAAGCGAGAACATGGGTTTGTATCGGAATGATCAATGGTTGCTTGCCTGATGTTGTGGTAGTGGGATACTGCCCTTCAGTTGGATACTCGTGAATATCCTCGGAGGCAGAACCTACCACGAAGAACACATCGGAACACAATCAACACATGAGGATATGCAACAATATGATGCATGCTATGACATGGCAATATGAATGTGTCTTGGCCTAATGCAAGTTATAATAGGAAGGAATGAACTCATTTGAATCAAAGATTCAAATATTAGCTCATTAAACATGGCCTTAATAGTGCATTTCCTTATTCTGCCTAAACAGCAAGGTAAACTTGTTTTATCATGCATGAAACCATTACAGATGGATAGATTGAATTTTTTTGATAATTTTTCATATATAAATTATTTCATTTGGAGTTACGGTTGAATTTCTATGATTTTTAGAAGTTTTAAACATTTTCTGGAATTTCCTGAATAAAAATAAATCCAGAAAATGCATTACTGCATCAGCATTGCGGCATGCTGACCTCAGCAGGTCAAAGGCGCCAGCCCAGGTCAAACCTGACTGGTGGGCCCCTTCTGTCAGCCTCTTAGTGCACTAACTACGTTTAGTTAGCCTAATTACTGGGCAGGGCCCACTGGTCAGTGACTATACTAATTAAACTAACTAATTTTAGTTAGAAACTAATCTGGATAATTAGCAGAGGGGGGGCCCACTTGTCATTGACTCAAAGGAGTCAACCTGGGCCCACCCAGTCCACGTCAGTGGTCAAACTACCGGTCAACAGGGCTAATCCCGCCGGCGTTGAGTCGCCGGCGAGGCCGAGACGGCGGAGGGCTTCGGAAAACGCCCTCAGGCGACCAAAACGACGGCGGAGAAGTGCTACGCGTAGCTGGGGAGCTGCCGCATCCAGTGGTGCAAGTTGTCGGACACGGGGACGCCGGAAACGACGCCAGCGAGCTCGACAGCGGCGGCCGGAGTTCGGCCAACAGTGGGTTAGGCGATGCAGGGCGCTAGGGGAGGCGCTGATGTGTGCTGCGTGCTCCTGGTGAGGTGTGGAGCACGGTGGTGTGCCCGGCTTCAAGCCATTGTGGCTCTGGCCACGACGGCGACGAGGCACGGCACCGGCGAGCTTCGGCCGTGGTGGAAGATGGAGCTAGGGGACGGAAACGGAGGGGGCAAGCACGGGGAAAGAAGCAGGAGCTCACAAGTATTCGTGTGGCGGTCTCAGCGGGCTCGGGGACGGGCTGGAGAAGAGGTGCGGTCACCGGCGATCTCGAATGCCCGAGGTTGAAGACGAGGGCGTAGGCGGCGTTGCAGGGCTTCCGGCGAAGCGTGGCTCGGTGGGGAGGTCGAGGGAGTCGAGGCGGAGCTGATGGGCTCGTCGGAGGGGCGAGGGGAGGTCTCTGGCGGCGACTACGGCGATCGGTGGCAAGGGACGCGCTCGGCCATCGCAGGAAAGGATGAGGGAGACGAGGGGGAGAGTGAGAGAGGATGAGAGGGAGACGTGGGGGTCGCGTGGCGTCCTCTGGGCGTCTCCCGGCGTCGGCAGAAGCAGGAGGTGGCCGGCGCGTGGCCCGCGCGCGGTGAGCACGCGCCCCTGCCTCCTGGCGCGAGGTAGGGGGTGACTGGCCGAGCCAGTAGGCTGGGCCGAGCCAGGTAAGGCCCAGGTGGGCTTCTTTCTCCTCTCTTTTTTTGATTTAGTTTCTGTTTTCTATTAAACTGCAACTGTTTAGCTTTATTAAAATACTAAAACATTTCCAAAAATCCTGAAAATAAATGTGGCCTCTGATTAGATTATTTCCAACAGGAAACATTTACTCCCAGAATTATTTGGGCATTTAAATTATTTTATAGCATTTAAATGCCCAAATTCAAATACTTATGATTTAATTCAATGACCTTCTGTTGACCTAGAAAGTTGTGCACCAATTTTTGCCAGAGGTTCTAACCTAAGACAAAGAGGGTGAACATTTTAGAAGGGCATTTTAGGTTCATTGAAATTATTTTTAGTAAACCCTAGTTGATTTCAAAAGGGGGCTGGGGGTTCTGCCTTCCCCATTTCAAGTTTCTGATGAAAAGTAAACATGATGCACACTCTAATGCATGGACTAGCTAGGGTGTGACACCGCATCGCCTTCGGACGCGTCACTCGCGTCATCATCGTCTACACCGGCATCATCGTCGCCTTCGGCGACGCCTCCATCGCCGCCGTTGACCATGTTACCTTCGTCTGCCGCGACTACCACCGCTTCATCTTCGGAAGTGAAGGCCCTGACCAGCGCGTCCACGTTGTCCTCCACCCATCGCGCCAGGTCACCATGAATGGCCTGCGGTACAGGGGCAATGGCGGCGTCGAAGTCGAAGTCGGGGAAGGAGTTCCGAAGATGGCCGAAGACACGGGAGAACGCACGCCCGAGTAGGCCCCGGCTTCTCTCTTCCACAAGCTGGCGAGCCCTATCAGACCGGGCTTCCAGGCGCGTCACCACGTTGATGAAGAAGTTCAGGTGATTGGCGTAGTCATTCGAGTGGGGTACGGTGCATTCTCATCACAAAGGTAGCCTAGGGCGATATTAGCCCTGTTCCGGAGGTCTTGAAGCATGGGGGCGTGCTCGCGCTCCAGCGTCCGCCGTTGAAGCACTTCCTCCCTGTTTTGACGCGCGACGGCCTCGGCGTCATCAACCCGTTTTCGAAGAGAAAGCAGCTCGGCGCGGGCGGAGGCCAAGTCCTCCTGCGCCGTGACCAGGGCGGCAGCCGTGGCCTCCTCACGCCTCTCTACCTCATCTAACCTGGGCCTAAGAGGGGCGGTCCTTCCCGTTGCCTCAGTTCCCGCAAGCTTCAGTTTCAAGTCGTGCCAACCTTCAAGATCCGCGCGAACCTCGGCCACCCGGCGATCGACTTCCTCCTGGACCTTGGCCTCGCGAGCCCCGGCGACATCTTCCGCTTGGGAAACTTGAGGCTCCCTCGTCTCCAGTTGCTCAAGCTCGAGGCTACGCTCCATGACTTGTAGAGCCAACGCCTCCTCGTGCTTCCGGACCTCCTCTTCCTCGGCGGGCGTCCCCCTCAGTGACGCAAGGGCGGCTTTGCGCGCCTCCACTTGCCGCTCGAGGGACGCACTCCAGGCTTGGAGCTCCCACGCGCGCTTCTCCGCAGCCTCGCGACGGCGGTCAGCCTCGCGAGCCTCCTCCAAGGCTCGGGACCAAGCCTCACAGAAAACCTTGAGGGACGCCTCGGCCTTCGCATTGTCAAGATCACGCTGGTAGCGGCCAAGGTTGATGGCCACCCTCAGCTTACGCCGTTCCTCCACTAGCCGAAGACCCTCAGCCTCAAGGCGTGAGTCGGCACCCGCGAGTTCTTCACCAAGTCGGCTCATCGCGCCATCGCCTCCTGGAAGAGCTCATGACGAACGACGCTCCGCCCGCGCTCGAACTCCAGCGCACGGCCCACCTCGTCCTCCGCCACGGGGGCTGCAGGCGGGACGTGAAGCGGCACACCCCCTCTTAGCAGGGGGCTGGTGCCGCTCCAGGCGCCAGCCCGACCTCACGAGGGGCCCCGGCCAGTCAGGGCCCGCTGCTTGAGGAGGAGCTGAAGACCGAAGCCAACCAGCTGATGTCCATGACCAGAGGAGGAGTCCGGGGAACGCCCGCCAAGCTCCAAGCAAGGCCGTGGAGGAAGGCCGACGGAGCCGCAGATTCAAAGCACCATGAAGGCGAGCGCACCTCCCCGGCCGGCCCTGCTCCAGGCGTGGCACGCAGGCTCGGGATGCTCAAAGCCAGCGGGGGAGCTGAGGAAGGAGAAGGTTGCTTCTCGGGGGACACGACGGCCCTGGCGGAAGGGGTCCTAGAGAACCGACATCAGGGAGGAAAGCAGCAATCGAGAAATCACAGGGTGCAGTGCTTACTCGTCGACGGTGATGTACTTTCGTCGCTTTAACGGCCCAAAGATACCGCTGCCTCTCAGAGATCCTTTCCTCTTACGGAGCTCCTCAAAGTCCACGCAAAGCCGACCAAAGCGCTGGACGTGGCGGCCGGCACGAGGTGCGGCCGGAGAAGTGCTCGAGAGGACAACTTCAGGGGTACCTGGCTGCGGAGAACAGTCGGGCACCGTCTCACCACGACCTCCCAAGGCCTCCGGAGTTTCGGCCTCGGGAGTCGCGTGCTGCATCGTCTCAGCAACCGACGTCCTAGAGGAAGAATCACGGGTTCCTGAGGACGACGCCCTAGGAGCCCAGGGCAGCATCTGCACCTCAGCACTCGTGCCATCAGCCTTCGGCAGTGCTCGTCCCCTGCATCCACATTCGGGACGAGCTCAGCACCAGCGACGAAGAGGGGAACCAGGTTGACAGGGTTCTCGCGGGACCCCACCAGGCCGTCCGGGCGCAGCCCCCACTCATCAAAGAAAGGCATGCTCCCAGCAAATTCGGCCTTGTTCTTGCAGCGGTACAGTAGACAGCTCTTCTCAGGCATGTCATCCGGCAAAGGGACACCTGTCAGGACCTCGAGCACCGTTTGCTGCATCTTAAGAGGGAGCCCAGACTCCTGAAACCTCATATGGTCCTGACTGCTGAGCAAGGTCCACATCGTGCGATAATGGCGCTGAAGCGGGGCGAATCGGCGCCTGACAAACTCCTTCACGACCATAGGCGTGGTCACGCCGCGGTCCTTCAGCCTCCTCGGCCTAAGCTAAAACAGGGACAAGACGGGGGCTCGCGAGCTTCTCGTGGCCCCAACCGGAGTTGGGAATGGCAGGTGCAGACGGAGAGTGGAGCAGAGGGCTGATCACCCCAGCATTGACGAATACCCACCGTGTCCGAAACTCGCTCGTGGATGGAGGAAGCTCGAAGTCGATCCCCGCGTCCGCCGTCGTGGCCACAGCTTGGAAGCTCACGCACCCCGAGCTTTGCCAAGGATCCATCAGATGCAATGAGAAGAAATGACGGAGAAGGGCCACGGAAGGAGCGATGCCCACCATGGCCTCGCACGCAAAGGCGAAGACGACGAGGAGAGTCACGAATTGGGGGTCGAGATGCAGCATGTGGATCTGGTAATGTTCAAGCACCATGTTGAAGAAGGCGGAGAAAGGGGGAATCAGGCCGGCCCAAAGGGCATCGATGAAGATTGGGACCTCAGTGGCTTCCCGGGTAATGCGAGTGTAAGACGCAGGCCAAGCCACTATCGTCCCCCACTCGTTGAAACTGGTGGCAAGCATGGGACGCACCTTGTCCATGGCCTCGTCGTTGAGCACCAAGGACCGGCCGACTGCAGGCTCGATGGCTGGAGGCGCACTTGGCGAAGATAGAGGCTTCTTCCCCTTGTCTGCTTGTTTCGGCGCCATGACAAAGAAGCGGGCAAAGCATGGGTTAGATTGGAGAGGAGGGGCAGAGTCTCGAGGAAGCAGAAGGATTGGGAAAGTAAGGCGTGGGCGATGGAAGAATAATAGGCAACGGGGGCGCATAGCCAGGCGGACTCCAAGGCAGCGTGGGGAAGCGGAGACGCCCACGTCCAATCAACCGCCACGCGTCGACCAAGGCCGCAGGCTTTTGGGGCCCGTGGCTTTCCGCACTTGACCTTTGGCTTCGCCTCGAAGCTAAGCCTGAGCGTGCCTTGGGCCCGGGGGCTACTGTCGGCGTTCTGGGAACGGGGGTCCCCAGACTTGCCTGCCTGCGGCCCGCGGCGTGGCTGAGCTAGCGGGCCTGTACGGCCCATCTTCATCAACAAGGCATTCAAGACCCTCACGAGGGGCCAAGCCTCGCGAGGCGGACGATGCAAGACCTCCTCAGGAGCGGCCTCACTAGGTTGCCTCGCGAAGAGCGGAGAGATCAAGGCAGGGCAAACCTCGCGAGGCTCTCGTGATGTGAGCCATGCCGATCAAGATCAGGTGGGCGCCAGCGCACGTAGTGTCCTCGTTTCCTCTCTGGTGCTAAGGAGGCAAGCGATGCCCAGAGTACCGAGGCATCAAGCAAAGGTTTCCATATCAGTGCAACGAGACCAAGACCAGTAGGACGGCAAGATGGAGGTCACCATGGAGCCCAATGCGGCGTCACCACCAGAGCCTTTTGCAGGCCAAGACTGCTTTTGTTAGGATAAGTTGTACTAGTTGTCCCCTTTCAAATCGGCCGTTGTTGGCTCCCTTCCCGCTCAATATTTGGGAAGAGGACCAGGGCCTATATAAGTAGAACTAGCCACCACAGTAGGAGGCATCTCATCTCGAGGGAATCGAGTCCTCACCCACACAACTTGGCCAAGCACAAGAACACATCAACCTCAGGAGGCTGTTCTTCCCTTTGTACTATTCATCATCAGCCCAAGAGGCAATCCACCACCACCACACTTGAGTAGGGTATTACACCACAACGGTGGCCCTAACCAGTATAAATCTTGTGTCTTTTATGTTGTGAGTTCAACGAGTTCGTCTGCGAGATCTTAGCGAGCTAGGGCGTGGATCGGTAGGGAGGAAATCTTCGCGCACACCCCAGTGTTCGAACCTTGAGGGTTTTGCCGAAACCCGTGATCCGACAGAATCTTCGAATGTTCTTTGAAAGGACACACATCCTAACATTATGCAAATTTGATGACTTAGATGTGCAACACGCGAAGTAACGTTTTTCTTCAATCAATGAAGACTAACCCTCTAAGTGTGAAGAAATTAATGAAGAATTTGATTCTCAAAGCCCTACAATAATTGTACGCGGTGTCTGAAATCATCATTCTTATATGGTGGGTCACGCCACCAACCAAAGTTGAAAATCTTCAAATTTGAGTTTTTCTTCATTTTGTAAATTCTTCAATTTTCAAATTCTGCAACTTTCCAAAGTCTTAAACTTTTCGACTGGTGTTCTTCATTGACTATATATATAGAGAGAGAGAGAGAGACACACACACACACATTTGAGTTTTCAATGTCCTCAACATCATTCACTTATTGCTATTTCTTCAAATTGATTTTTCCTCTAAGTGAATGTGATTGGACCCGTTCCCCCTCTATGCTAAACTCAACCAAGTCTATTTACAAATTCTTCATGTGCGTTCTTTTTGAAACTTATTCAAAGTCTTCATTGTGTCCTTGACAGCTGAAGAATTTGCGAACGGGATGTTAAAATTTTCATATCTGAATTTTCGGTTGTTGCCGCTCAAACCGTTCCACTTCCCACGACAAATTAAACAAATCACCCATGATCCTGCACGATCTCCACCTCTATATACATGGGTGACACATGTCGTTAGGACAACAAGGGTCAGGGCCATGTTCGTCCAAAATCTTCGAACGAGCAGTTTTTCACTTCGGCTATAAATACCCCTTACCCTCCTCATACTTCATTTACTCCTCTCGACCTCAACTCCCCTCGCTCGAGCTCTCAGATCTAGCGCCGCCGCTACACTCCATCATGGCCAGTGAGGAAGAGCTTCACTGCCTCGACCTCGTCGCCGTCGTACTCACGCCGACCGCGGAAATCTTCACTCCGCCGCTGCCGTAGCTGTCTCCCGCCGCCGAGTTAGGGCGTGGGAGATCTGAACTGATGAACTTCTCCATGTCCACTCCCGGTCCATCGTGTTCTTCATCAAGGGTAATTAAAATCCAATTTTACTGCCCTACTTTGATTCTTATGATTTCCACAAAATCCTCACGAGGTGTTTATTCTTCAACTTCCCACTCCTTAAACACCTGAATGATTCTGTTCCTTGATTTTTTTCTCTAAGCTATGTTTTTCTTTCAAAATTCCTCAATTGTGTGGATTTTATAATCTATAAAACTCTGGAACGTAAGTCAAGAACGCTAAGTGAAATTCTTCAAGACACCTATGGTCATATTTCTCAAACTTGATACTTTTGCAAATTTTCTGAGAATGCATATGACCTCTCCAAATTCTTTGCACCCATACTCTGTTCATAGGTACAAAATGTCTGCTGCTGAATCACTAGGTTCTCATCAACTTAACTCATTTGCAGCATTCCTCGAAGAAAATTTGCATACTTCCTCAGAAACATCCAAAGTTCAAGTCCTCAAGTGAGTAAAATGGCAGATGGGAAGAGACCTCAGAAGGGAGGCAAGAGGCCAGAAACAAACACTGCTTTTGAGATCCCTGAGGACATATATAATGAATATTGCACACCCGATGAAGAAACTCATGGGAAGGAAAACAAGAATCAGCACAAAATGCACATTCAGAGGATTGAGAGGAGATGGGCAAAGGAATGGAGGGAATACCGCTATGTTACTCCAAAATACATGAAGAAATTCACTGTGAACCCTCCATGTCCAAGACCACCCTTGGCTACTGGCCAAATAGTTGATCCCACTAGCGTCAGGCGCGGTAGGAATTTCCAAAAGAATGGGCCAAGCGCCAAGCCAAGCTTCACAAAGTTGCTGTAGAGGCAGTGAGGAAATTCAATGAGGATTCTCAAGCTACTGCCGCTGAGGCTTCTGCTAGTACAACAGCGCCAAAGAAGGCCATGCTGAAGAAGTTTGTTGTGAAGAAGTCTTCAAGCTCAATTCCCTCACGGCCAAGTTCTTCAACGGCAAAGCCCTCAGGGCAAATTCCTCAAGCAACTTCTTCAAGGGTTGTGCCAATCCCCTTAGTTGCTTCAAAATACTCAGTTGCTGCCACAAAGTCCTCAACACATGTGCATATTGCAACGTGTCAGCGGACTGCTAGCTTTTCTATTGCCTCAGGGGCATCTGCATCTTCCTCAGCTCAACCACAATCTTCAAGTGGTCCAACATTGCTAAAGGTCAAGACCACTGCTGGACATGGGAAGAGGCCAAGTCCTCACAAGAAGCATGTGGCATTCCATGTTCCATCTGATGATGATGATGATGAAGCTGGTGATGAACAACTGACTAAAATCATCAAGGATAGACTGGAAAGGGCTGCAAGAGTCAAAGGCAGCTATGTGCCTCTTATGCTGGATCCAAAGAAGATCCTCGATTTCATTGGCATATGGCACAAAGATCCCAACACGCCACTACCTGACCTTAACCTCACTCCTGGTCAAAGTCACATGTTGACCGCCTTCATAGGCAAAGAAAAATGGAAGTTTCAGAAGGCCAGGCAAGTCAAGAAGGCCCAGTACAAGGAGTGATTCCTGAGGAACAACGTTCTTACACTGGCTCCTGAAGAACGTGTAACTATTCAGAGGGAGATCAGAGACCTCGGTGATGAATTTGACAAATATCATGCAGATTGGCTCAGTGCCAAAGTCAGATTCGTCAAGATTGTCAAGAACCTCAAGGCAGACATTGCAACATCATCGCAACAACAAATTCCTCAGGATTAAGCATCTTCTTAGAAAACTGATGAAACTGAAAGTGTAGCTGATGAAAATCAAGTTTCTGAAGAAGCTACCAGGGCTGCTGAAGAAATTCCAATTCCTGAAGAACGTGCCAGGGCAACCACTAATGTTGCGCCTGAAGAACAACCCAGGCCAGCTGAAGAATCTGCCGTGTCTGAAGAAACCGAGAATACTAGGGCGACTGCATCAGGCGTGCCTAAAAAATGAACCAACTTCATCTCCTCCTCCAGCAAAATCTAGAAAGGTGAAGAAATCACTCTTCCTTCTGCATTAGAAGTGAAGAAAACGAACGCTGTAGAGAAGGAAGCCGCAAGGAAGAGGAAATCATCAACCTCTGCAGAGTCCTCAGCTCCCAAGAAAGTGGGGACTTTGACGAGCTCTTTCATGGAACCAATTGATGATGTTCCAATATCTATAGTGCCATCAAAGGAGCTCATTCCATTTGGTGAAGATTATGTCATTCCAGATGACACTTATGAAGAAAATCCTCCTGTTGCTTCCTTAGAGCAGTTGGATGAAGAAATTAATGTGGAAGATGTTGTTTCCACGCCTCTGGTATCATCGCATGTGCCTCAGTTCACAGCTGAAGAGGCGGGCGTCGAGGAAATTGAAGAAGATGTGGATATTGGCTCTACAACTCCTGTGTTGAATGATGACTATTGGGAAAATCTTCACATCAATTCACCATTGCCACACCTCTAAATCCAATTCCTCAGTCCCTTGTGTAGACCGAAGAACTTCTAACATGATCTGAAGGACGTCAAGCTTCACTTCAGTCCATACCTGAAGAAATTGAGAACCGGACTGCTAATACTGAAACTGCCGCTGAAATTCCTCAGTCTCAAGTTCATGAAGTTGTGACTCAAGAGGTTGTGAGGCCGTCAACTGCAAATCTTAAGACCAAGCCACAAAATCCTCATGCAAATAGGCCAAAATTCAAGGCTGACGATTTCTTCGTTGAACCTCATTTCTTCACTGATGCAAATCCATATGACTCAGCAAGACTTAGGCGCAAGAGGTTCTGGACTGCAAGCCAGATGAGCTTTTATGCATCTGTTTTGTTTGACAAGGACAAGTTATTTCAGCACCATCAAATTCCTCATGTGGATATGGAGTCCATTCCTGGCTTCTAACATGTTCTGAATGTTCTTCATGAAGCTGGACTCCTCAATTTCTATGTTGATATCTGTGATTGGAATGAAGAACTAATTCTTCAATTCTATGCAACTCTACACCTCACTGGCTTTTGGGGAACGTAGTAATTTCAAAAAAATTCCTACGCACACGCAAGATCATGGTGATGCATAGCAATGGGAGGGGAGAGTGTGATCTACGTACCCTTGTAGATCGACAGTGGAAGCGTTAGCACAATGCGGTTGATGTAGTCGTACGTCTTCACGGCCCGACCGATCAAGCACCGAAACTATGGCACCTCCGAGTTTTAGCACACGTTCAGCTCGATGACGATCCCCGGACTCCGATCCAGCAAAGTGTCGGGGAAGAGTTCCATCAGCATGACGGCGTTGTGACGATCTTGATGTTCTACCGTCGCAGGGCTTCGCCTAAGCACCGCTACAATATTATCGAGGATTATGGTAGAAGGGGGCACCGCACACGGCTAAGAAAACGATCACGTGGATCAACTTGTGTGTCTAGAGGTGCCCCCTGCCCCCGTATATAAAGGAGCAAGGGGGAGGAGGCCGGCCCTAGGAGGGGCGCGCCAGGGAGTAGGATTCCTACTCCTAGTTGGAGTAGGTTTCCTCCTTTCCTAGTCCAACTAGGAGAAGGGGGGAAAGGGGGGAAGAGGGGAAGGAAGGGAGAGAGGGGCCGTGCCCCAAACCCCTTGTCCAATTCGGACTGGGCTTGGGAGGGGCGCGCGCCACCTCCTGGTCCTTTCCACTAAGGCCCATTAAGGCCCATTGCTTCTTCCTCGTATTCCCGTAACTCCCCGGTACCTTCGAAAATACCCGAATCACTCGGAACCTTTCCGATGTCCGAATATAGTCGTCCAATATATCGATCTTTACGTCTCGACCATTTCGAGACTCCTCGTCATGTCCCTGATCTCATCCGGGACTCCGAACTCCTTCGGTACATCAAAACTCATAAACTCATAATATAACTGTCATCGAAACCTTAAGCGTGCGGACCCTACGGGTTCGAGAACAATGTAGACATGACCGAGACACGTCTCCGGTCAATAACCAATAGCGGAACCTGGATGCTCATATTGGCTCCAACATATTCTACGAAGATCTTTATCGGTCAGACCGCATAACAACATACGTTGTTCCCTTTGTCATCGGTATGTTACTTGCCTGAGATTCGATCGTCGGTATCTCAATACCTAGTTCAATCTCGTTACCGGCAAGTCTCTTTACTCGTTTCGTAATACATCATCTCGCAACTAACTCATTAGTTGCAATGCTTGCAAGGCTTATGTGATGTGCATTACCGAGAGGGCCCAGAGATACCTCTCCGACAAACGGAGTGACAAATCCTAATCTCGAAATACGCCAACCCAACATGTACCTTTGGAGACACCTGTAGAGCTCCTTTATAATCACCCAGTTACGTTGTGACGTTTGGTAGCACACAAAGTGCTCCTCCGGCAAATGGGAGTTGCATAATCTCATAGTCATAGGAACATGTATAAGTCATGAAGAAAGCAATAGCAACATACTAAACGATCGGGTGCTAAGCTAATGGAATGGGTCATGTCAATCACATCATTCTTCTAATGATGTGATCCCGTTAATCAAATAACAACTCTTTTGTTCATGGTTAGGAAACATAACCATCTTCGATTAACGAGCTAGTCAAGTAGAGGCATACTAGTGACACTCTGTTTGTCTATGTATTCACACATGTATTATGTTTCCGGTTAATACAATTCTAGCATGAATAATAAACATTTATCATGATATAAGGAAATAAATAATAACTTTATTATTGCCTCTAGGGCATATTTCCTTCACTGGCAATGTGGCTGATGTCAATTCATGGGTGCTAGACTGGATGACTGAAAACACTCACTATAAAGCTCCAGCCTCTGAATTGCTTCATGCCATCCCAATCAGTCCACCTGCTGAAGGCACAAGGCTGATCTATGAAGAACCTGAACTTCAAAATCATCTCATGCAAGTGTTGATGAAGCCTTTGTGCCTGGACAAGATCCAAGAACCACCTTCCCAGTGAAGGATTTGTTGTATGTGCCAAGGACAATATACCACATCTTGACCAAAACCCTTAGTCCGATCAAAGGCCACAACTCTAAAGAAAAAGAAGTTGTTGGCATCATGAAGAATCTGCTGATCAACATCATACATGGGATTCCCATTAACTATCATGATTTCTTCATGAGGGCTTTGGCGAATGTTGCACTGTCGCCGTTTGAATTGAATCCCTATACTCGTTGGATCATGAAATTCATCAGAACCAGGTCTTCTATAACTACAAGGCAGATTTTTAGAATCACCTCAGCTTTCTGCCTCCCATTGAAGTCCTCAAAAGGACTATTTCTTCAGTTGATGAAAAAGGCAAAGCTACTATTATTAATGAAGGCACTCGTCCATTGGATGGTCAGTTTCGGAAGGCTGCATCATATTCTACCAATGATGACTCTGCTACTCAAGATTCTGCCAGAGCCCCCACGAGTGATGACTGATCATGAGCTTCCTCTAAGTATACATCAGAAGGTCGATCACAATCACAAGTGGGTCAAGCGTCAATTTGGCTCAATTCTTCAGAACATGACTGTCACGCAAATCACTATGAAGAAGAATCACTATTATGCGCATGAAATCTTCGATCGCACTTGGGCTATTCTATCTCATCTTTACAGTGACAAAGACCTCAAGAAGATGGACTTTCAGCAGAACTTTGACTGGGCCCATCCTCGTTCGAAGAAATTCAAGAAGGTCAAAGTTCCTCAGCTGGTCACCAGTTCATATTCTTCATCACGCGAGACAGATGAAGCTGAAGATCTCAACGACACTACGGTAGGCCCTACATCGACAAACGACCCTAACAACACTGGCGCTCCTCCATCGACATCATGATGATATTCTCCAGGGGCGTTAGTCCTCATTTTTCGATCCTTTTGGTCATTCGATGACAAAGGGGGGAGAAATTTGAGTTAGTCTTCAAGCGGGTCTTATATATGGGCTATTTTTTGTTAAGTTACAACTCTCGCTCTTCTGAAGTGTTTGTTGATTGAGTTGTAAACTTAAGTCCGATGGTGGTCTGATACTTGAACTGCTTTCTGCATGCTTATTTCCTCAAGTACCTTAATGCGCGCATGCTGAATTTCGTTAGAAACCATTTTCCATCATGCATTTCAAATTCTTCATATTATATGTTAAATGCGTGTATGGATTACAAGATATAGGGGGAGATCTCCATGATATTATTCTACAATGTGCATTTGCAATCCAAAGCAAATTCCTCACTATGCACATCTTCAGGGGGAGTTCTTCTATATCTTGGAATCAAACTCCTCAATACAAGTATTTGCACTTCATATGTTTATCCCCGTTGAAAACTTAACCTATTTGTCATCAATCACCAAAAAGGGGGAGACTGTAAGTGCATCTAGTGCACCTTAGTGATTTTGGTGTATTGAAGACTTATAGGTTAAGGGACTAATGTGTTTATGAGTGTCACAGGTTCTATAAGTCTCCGAGGAGTTTGATATTTCCGAAGAAAGTCAACCCTAAAAATGAATGTCTACATTTGAAGAATTTAGTTTTCTTGAAGACTTTGAAAATGAGGAAATTGGTGTGACCATGAAGATATTGATATCTATGCGAGGATTATGAAGCGTGAAGACTTTTGTTTTCGTAGTTTCGTTTTTCCTTTCTTGAGTCATAGGAAACACCGTACTGTTAAAGGGGGTCGAGGTAAAACTAAGGAAATATTTCCAAGTGATGCTCATCTCAAATCCTATACCTACCCAATCCTTCGAGTGAAGCCTTTGGAAATCTCATACAGTTCAGTCAATTTCTTTAGTGACAGAGACAAAGATCTTCTAGTCTCTGAGGAATTTGTTCTGACTGAGGAGTTAGAAATTCGCTACTACAGATTTCCTACAAGTGAGGAACATGGTAGCCCTGAGGAATTTGAGAGCTCAAATTTCCAACCGTTGATGTGCTACGCGTCAGCTGTCCCAAATAGCTTATCCACCAAACGGTCATATCATTGAAGGGCATTTATGTCTTATCATATCGGGCTGCTCCCCGGCTATAAATAGCCGCTCCCTTAAACAACTAGTTGGGTGGCTGCTCCGTGAGAAACTGACACTTGTCATTTAGAGCATCCCATCCTCCAAGGACTTTGAGAGAAAATCATTAGTGAGGAAAAACCCAAAACCCAAACACCTACAACCCAAAGTTATTGAGCATCACTAAAGAGATTGTTCCTGTGTGGAACCTACGCTTGTTACCTTTGAAGACTGTGCATCTTCCAGATGATTAGGCGTCATGGTCTAGAGCATCCAAGAGGAATTGTGGATCACCGAGTGACCAAGTCTGTGAAGGTTTGGAAGTCACCTAAAGACTTACCACGAGTGATTGGGCGAGGTATGTGTGACCTTGGCTCAAGGAGAATACGGTAAGAACCGTGTGTCCTGGGACTGTGTGTCTTTTGGTTTAAATACCAAGCCGCTCCAACCAGACGTATGATAACCCACAAGTATAGGGGATCACAACAGCTTTCGAGGGTAGAGTATTCAACCCAAATTTATTGATTCGACACAAGGGGAGCCAAAGAATATTCTCAAGTATTAGCAGTTCAGTTGTCAATTCAACCACACCTAGAAACTTAGTATCTGCAGCAAAGTGTTTAGTAGCAAAGTAATATGATAGTGATGGTAATGGTAACAAAAGAGTAATGAAAGCAAAGTAATATTTTTGGTATTTTGTAGTGATTGTAACAATAGCAACGGGAAAGTAAATAAGCGTAAACCAGTATATGGAAAGCTCGTAGGCATCGGATCAATGATGGATAATTATGCCGGATGCGGTTCATCATGTAACAGTCATAACATAGGGTGACACAGAACTAGCTCCAATTCATCAATGTAATGTAGGCATGTATTCCAAATATAGTCATACGTGCTTATGGAAAAGAACTTGCATGACATCTTTTGTCCTACCATCCCGTGGCAGTGGGGTCCTAACGGAAACTAAGGGATATTAAGGCCTCCTTTTAATAGAGAACCGGAACAAAGCATTAGCACATAGTGAATACATGAACTCCTCAAACTACGGTCATCACCGGTAAGTATCCCGATTATTGTCACTTCGGGGTTAACGGATCATAACACATAATAGGTGACTATAGACTTGCAAGATAGGATCTATAACTCTCATATATTGATGAAAACATAATAGGTTCAGATCTGAAATCATGGCACTCGGGCCCTAGTGACAAGCATTAAGCATAGCAAAGTCATAGCAACATCAATCTCAGAACATAGTGGATACTAGGGATCAAACCCTAACAAAACTAACTCGATTACATGGTGAATCTCATCCAACCCATCACCGTCCAGCAAGCCAACGATGGAATTACTCACGCACGGCGGTGAGCATCATAAAATTGGTGATGGAGGATGGTTGATGATGACGACGGCGACGAATCCCCCTCTCCGGAACCCCGAACGGACTCCAGATAAGCCCTCCCGAGAGGTTTTAGGGCTTGGTGGCGGCTCCGTATCGTAAAACGCGATGATTTCTTCTCCCCTATTTTTTCTCCCCGAAAGCAGTTATATAGAGTTGGAGTTGGAGTCGGGGGGTCTCCAGGGGGCCCACGAGGTAGGGGGCGTGCCCTAGGGGGGGCGCGCCCCCACCCTCGTGAGAAGGGTGTGGGCCCCTTGGTCTTCATCTTTGGCGAGGATTTTTTATTATTTATTGTAAGATATCCCGTGGAGTTTCAGATCATTCCGAGAACTTTTGTTTTCTGCACACAAAACAACATCATGGCAATTCTGCTGAAAACAGCGTCTGTCCGGGTTAGTTCCATTCAAATCATATAAGTTAGAGTCCAAAACAAGGGAAAAGGTGTTTGGAAAAGTAGATACGTTGGAGACGTATCAACTCCCCCAAGATTAAACCCTTGCTTGTCCTCAAGCAATTCAGTTGACAAACTAAAAGAAATAAAGAAAAACTTTTACAAACTCTATTTGCTCTTATTGTTATAAATATGTCAAGCTAGCATTCAAGTTTTCAGCAAAGATTATAACTAACCATATTTGCAATAATTCTCAGGTCTCATGTTTACTCATATCAATAGCATAATCAACTAGCAAGCCATAATAATAAACTCGGATGACAACACTTTCTCAAAACAATCATAATATGATATAACAAAATGGTATCTCGCTAGCCCTTTCTGAGACCGTGAAACATAAATGCAGGGCACCTTTAAAGATCAAGGACTGACTAGACATTGTAATTCATGGTAAAAGATATCCAATCATAGTCACACCCAATATAAATTAACAGTAATGAATGCAAATGACAGCTGCGCTCTCCAGCTAGTGCTTTTTAATAAGAGGGTGATGACTCAACATAAAAGTAAATGGATAGGCCATTCGCAGAGGGAAACAGGGATTTGTAGAGGTGCCAGAGCTCGGTTTTGAAATAGAGGTGAATAATATTTTGAGCGGTATACTTTCATTGTCAATATGACAACCAAGAGATGGCGATATCTTCCATGCTACACACATTATAGGCGGTTCCCAAACAGAATGGTAAAGTTTATACTCCCCCTCCACCAACAAACATCAATCCATGGCTTGCTCAAAACAACGAGTGCCTCCAACATACATCAGGTCCCAGGAGGAGTTTTGTTTGCAATTATTTTGATTTAGTTTGCATAAAGCATGGGACTAGGCATCCCGGTGACCAGCCCTTTATCTCGTGAGTGAGGAGCGGAGTCCACTCCTCTTGAGAATAACCCGCCTAACATGGAAGATACGGACAACCTAGTTGATACATGAGCTATTCGAGCATACAAAACAGGATAATTATTTGAAGGTTTAGAGTTTGGCACATACAAATTAACTTGGAACGACAGGCAGATACCGCATATAGGAAGGTATAGTGGACTCATCTGGAATAACTTTGGGGTTTAAGGAGTTTTGATGCACAAGCAGTATTCCCGCTTAGTACAGGTGAAGGCTAGCAAAAGACTGGGAAGCGACCAACTAGAGAGCGACAACAGCCATGTACATGCATTAAAATTAATAAACATTGGATGCAAGCATGAGTAGGATATAATCCACCATGAACATAAATATCATGAAGGCTATGTTGATTTGTTTCAACTACATGCGTGAACATGTGCCAAGTCAAGTCACTTAAATCATTCAGAGGAGGATACCACCCTATCATACCACATCATAATCATTTTAATAGCATGTTGGCATGCAAGGTAAACCATTATAACTCATACCTAATCAAGCATGGCACAAGCAACTATGATCTCTAATTGTCATTGCAAACATGTTTATTCATAACAAGCTGAATCAAGAACGATGAACTCGTCATATTTACAAAAACAAAAGAGGTCGAGTTCGTACCAGCTTTTCTCATCTCAGTCAGTCCATCATATATCATCATAATTGCCTTTCACTTGCACGACCGAATGATGTGAATAATAATAAGAGTGCACGTGCATTGGACTAAGCTGTAATCTGCGAGCATTCAATAAACAGGAGAAGACAAGGCAATATGGGCTCTCGGTTAAATCAACAATAAAGCATATAAGAGCCACTTCAACAATTTAATCATGGTCTTCTCCTACCGACCCCCAAATAAAAGAAAAGAAATAAAACTATTTACACGGGAAAGCTCCCAACAAGCAAAAGAAGAACAAGAAATATTTTTGGGTTTTCTTTTTAATTAATACTACAAGCATGGAAAGTAAATTAATTAAAGGCTACAACTCATTTTTTTGGTTTTCTTAAGGTTTATTAAACACACAAGAAGAAAGCATAAAAGAAAATAAACTAGCATGGATGATACAATGAAAAAGTATGAGCACCGACATCTAGCAATGAGTGTGTGTGAACATAAATGTAATGTCGGTGAGAAATACGTACTCCCCCAAGCTTAGGCTTTTGGCCTAAGTTGGTCTATGGCCACGGCTGGCCTGGCTGATATCCATAATAATAGTTGTTGGGGTCGTACTGTGATGCAGCAGCTATCGCCTCCTGAGCTGCAGCGTGGCGACGAGCGGCCTCCGCTCTCCTCTCGTACTCATCTGCCTCCTCTCTGGTAATAGTATATCCTCCTCTTGCCTGATAATCAAAGAAAGCAAGAGCAGGGAGAGTAATATGGACAGCATGGCGTCTGTCAAAGATTAATCGATACTGGAGAGGTGATTCGATCCTCTCGACAAAATGGTGGGAAACCGTAGAATCAAAATCTAAATAAGCAGGAGGCAACTCCATGTCTCCTTCACGAACGTCTATCTCAAGAAATTTAGCTAAGCAGGTTGCATAAATTCCTCCAAAGAAATCTCCATTATGTCTATTATGATGCAACCTACAAGCTACAATGGCTCCCATATGATAAGATTGGTCTCCTAACACAGCGCTCCGGAGAATGCTAAGGTTAGGGACACACATGTGACATGCTTCATCCTTAGCATTTATGCACCTACCTATGAAGAGAGCAAAATAGTGTATAGCAGGAAAGTGAATGCTCCCTATGGTAGCTTGCGTTATATCTCTAGATTCCCCTACAGTTATACTAGCAAGAAAGTTTCTAAATTCAGATTTAGGGGGATCCCTAACACTACCCCATTGTGGAAGTTTGCAAGCAAAAGTGAAATCCTCTAAGTCCATGGTATAAGATTTGTCATAAAGATCAAACATGACTGAAGGAGAATTACGAGAAGATGAATACTCAAACCTCCTCACAAAAGAGCTTGTGAGCTCATGATACTGGGGGAATTTGTCTGCCTCAAAGTCCTCAAGATCGGCATTACGCAAATATGCGTTAAATTCTTCTTTAATTCCTGCTCGATCCATAAAATTTTCAGAAGGCCATTCACAAGGACGCACTGGAGCGTCTCTTGGTGGCTCTTCGTCAGCATCACGCATTGCAAGCCTGGGTCCTTGCTTCTTTGAAGAACCACCTTGGAACATTTTCCTAAGCATATTTCTTCCTCTGAAAAATTCTGAATTTTTTTAGTAACTTCAAAATAAAAGTAAACCAAACTCAATAATATTGATAGCAACTACTCCTACAAGTGCCTAGAGCCTATATCATGCATCAAAACTACTTTTGACCATATAAATTTGACATGCAAGCTCAAGAACAGGGTCACCTAAGCAGCAAAAATTTGCAATGAATAAAGCATTAGAACAAAAACTAATTGGACCAATGGAGGAGTCACATACCAAGGAACAATCTCCCCAAGCAGTTTTGTGAGAGGTGCTTTGAGCAAGGAGATCAAAAATGGCAGCAAAACGAGCTTGGACTCGGGTTTGAGCTGGTTTTTCATGTTTGGGGGAGGAAGATGAAGTGTGTGGCTGAAAGAATAAGTGGAGGAGGGCCACCGTGGGCCCATGAGGCAAGGGGGCACACCCTAGGGGGTGGGCGCGCCCTCCACCCTCGTGGCAAGGTGGTTGGCCCCCCCTGGTGTGTTCTTTGTTCCATAAATCCTCAAATATTCTATAAAAAATCATATTTAATTTTCAGGGCATTTGGAGAACTTTTATTTTCGAGGTATATTTATATTGCACGGATAATCAGATAACAGATAGAAAATTATTTATTTTTATTTTATTTCAACTAAATGACAGAAAGTATAGAGAGGGTACAGAGGGTTGTGCTTCTAGTTTCATCCATCTCATGCTCGTCAAAAGGAATCCACTAACAAGGTTGATCAAGTCTTGTTAACAAACTCATTTCGATTAACATGAAACCGGAGAAATTTCGAATAACACTAGGTTACCTCAACGGGGATATGCACATCCCCAATAATAAGTATATCATATTTCTTCTTGACAGTAGGAAGAGGAAATTCAAAACCTCCAAATATAATCGATGGATTTTTTCCGATAGAATTGATACTATGAACTTGAGGTTGTTTCCTCGGAAAGTGTACCGTATGCTCATTACCATTAACATGAAAAGTGACATTGCCTTTGTTGCAATCAATAACAGCCCCTGCAGTATTAAGAAAAGATCTTCCAAGAATAATAAACATACTATCGTCCTCGGGAATATCAAGAATAACAAAGTCCGTTAAAATAATAACGTTTGCAACCACAACAGGCACATCCTCACAAATACCGACAGGTATAGTAGTTGATTTATCAGCCATTTGCAAAGATATTTCAGTAAGTGTCAACTTATTCAAATCAAGTCTACGATATAAAGAGGGAGGCATTACACTAACACCGGCTCCAAGATCACATAAAGCAGTTTTAACATAGTTTCTTTTAATGCAGCATGGTATAGTAGGTACTCCTGGATCTCCAAGTTTCTTTGGTATTCCACCCTTAAAAGTATAATTAGCAAGCATGGTGGAAATTTCAGCTTCCAGTATCTTTCTTTTATTTGTAATAATATCTTTCATGTAGTTAGCATAAGGATTGGTTTTGAGTATATCAGTTAATCGCATACATAAAAATATAGGTCTAATCATTTCAGTAAAGCGCTCAAAATCCTCATCATCCTTTTTCTTGGATGGTTTGGGAGGAAAAGGCATGGGTTTCTGAACCCAAGGTTCTCTTTCTTTACCGTGTTTCCTAGCAACAAAGTCTTTCTTATCATAACGTTGATTCTTTGATTGTGCGTTATCAAGATCAACAGCAGGTTCAATTTCTACATCATTATCATTACTAGGTTGAGCATCATTATGAACATCATCATTAACATTTTCATTCGGTTCATGTTCATTGCCAGATTGTGTTTCAGCATCAGACATAGATATATCATTTGGATTATCAGGTGGTTCAGCAATAGGTTCACTAGAAGTTTGCACAGTTCTATCATTTTTCTTTTTCTTTTTTTAGAAGAACTAGGTGCATCAATATTATTTCTCTGAGAATCTTGCTTAATTCTCTTAAGGTGGCCTTCAGGATACAAAGGTTCCTGAGTCATTCTACCAGTTCTAGTAGCCACTTTAATAGCATAATTATTTTTCTTACTATTCATCTCATTGAGCAATTCCTTTTGAGCTTTAAGTACTTGTTCTACTTGAGTGGTAACCATATAAGCATGTTTGCTAACAAGTTTAAGTTCACCTCTAATATTAGCCATATAATCACCCAAGTATTTAATCATATCAGCATCTTGTTTTAATTGTCTACCAAAATAAGCATTGAAGTCTTCTTGCTTAATCATAAAATTATCAAATTCATCCAAGCATTGACTAGCAATTCTAGCAGGAGGGATTTCAGCTTTATCATATCTATAGAGAGAATTTTCCTTTACTACCTATGTCGGGTTATCGGGGTCTGGAGGTTCTTCAATAAATAAGGGATCAAGATCATATGTTTCTTCAACAGGCGGTAAATTAAGACCATGTATTTATTCAATAGGAGGTAAATTCTTAACATCTTCAGCTTTAATACCTTTTTATTTCATAGATTTCTTTGCCTCTTGCATATCTTCGGGACTAAGAAATAGAATACCTCTCTTCTTCGGAGTTGGTTTAGGAATAGGATCGTTAATTGGAGCAGGAGCTGGCTCTGGAGGTGTCCAATTATTTTCATTTTTCAACATATTATTCAATAAGATTTCAGCTTCATCCGGTGTTCTTTCGCTGAAAAGAGAACCAACACAACTATCCAGGTAATCTCTAGAAGCATCAGTTAGTCCATTATAAAAGATATCAAGTATTTCATTTTTCTTAAGAGGATGATCAGGCAAACCATTAAGTAACTTGAGAAGCCTCCCCCAAGCTTGTGGGAGACTCTCTTCTTAAATTTGCACAAAGTTGTATATTTCCTTTAAAGCAGCTTGTTTCTTATGAGCAGGGAAATATTTAGCAGAGAAGTAATAAATCATATCCTGGGGACTACGCACACAACCAAGATCAAGAGAATTAAACCATATCTTAGCATCACCCTTTAATGAGAACGGAAATATTTTAAGGATATAAAAGTAGCGAGATGTCTCATCATTAGTGAACAGGGTGGCTATATCATTTAATTTAGTAAGATGTGCTACAACAGTTTCAGATTCATAGCCATGAAAAGGATCAGATTCAACCAAAGTAATTATATCGGGATCAACAGAGAATTCATAATCCTTATGAGCAACACAGATAGGTGAAGTAGCAAAAGCAGGGTCAGGTCTCATCCTAGCATTTAGAGATTGCTTATTCCATTTAGCTAATAACCTTTTGAGTTCATATCTATCTTTGCAAGCTAAAATAGCTAAAGAAGCATCTTGATCAAATAAATAACCCTTAGGAATAACAAGTGATTCTTCATCATCACTTTCATCTTCATAATCAGATTCAATATTTTCAATCTCTCTAGCCCTAGCAAGTCGTTCCTCGAGAAAATCACTAAGTGGCATAGTAGTATCAGGCATAGAGGTAGTTTCATCATAAGTATCATGTATAGCAGAAGTAGCATCATCAATAACATGTGATATATCAGAACGAATAGCAGAAGCAGGTTTAGGTGTCGCAAGCTTACTCATAACAGAAGGTGAATCAAGTGCAGAGCTAGATGGCAGTTCCTTACCTTCCCTCGTAGTTGAGGGATAGATCTTGGTTTTTGGATCTCTCAAGTTCTTCATAGTGTCCAGCAGATATAAATCCCAAGTGACTCAACGAATAGAGCTATGCTCCCCGGCAACGGCGCCAGAAATTAGTCTTGATAACCCACAAGTATAGGGGATTGCAACAGCTTTCGAGGGTAGAGTATTCAACCCAAATTTATTGATTCGACACAAGGGGAGCTAAAGAATATTCTCAAGTATTAGCAGTTCAGTTGTCAATTCAACCACACCTGGAAACTTAGTATCTGCAGCAAAGTGTTTAGTAGCAAAGTAATATTATAGTGATGGTAATGGTAACAAAAGAGTAATGAAAGCAAAGTAATATTTTTGGTATTTTGTAGTGATTGTAACAATAGCAACGGGAAAGTAAATAAGCGTAAACCAGTATATGGAAAGCTCGTAGGCATCGGATCAATGATGGATAATTATGCCGGATGCGGTTCATCATGTAACAGTCATAACATAGGGTGACACAGAACTAGCTCCAATTCGTCAATGTAATGTAGGCATGTATTCCGAATATAGTCATACGTGCTTATGGAAAAGAACTTGCATGACATTTTTTGTCCTACCCTCCCGTGGCAGCGGGGTCCTAACGGAAAATAAGGGATATTAAGGCCTCCTTTTAATAGAGAACCGGAACAAAGCATTAGCACATAGTGAATACATGAACTCCTCAAACTACGGTCATCACCGGTAAGTATCCCGATTATTGTCACTTCGGGGTTAATGGATCATAACACATAATAGGTGACTATAGACTTGCAATATAGGATCTAGAACTTTCATATATTGATGAAAACATAATAGGTTCAGATCTGAAATCATGGCACTCGGGCCCTAGTGACAAGCATTAAGCATAGCAAAGTCATAGCAACATCAATCTCAGAACATAGTGGATACTAGGGATCAAACCCTAACAAAACTAACTCGATTACATGGTGAATCTCATCCAACCCATCACCGTCCAGCAAGCCAACGATGAAATTACTCATGCACGGCGGTGAGCATCATGAAATTTGTGATGGAGGATGGTTGATGATGACGACGGCGATGAATCCCCCTCTCCGGAGCCCCGAACGGACTCCAGATCAGCCCTCCTGAGAGGTTTTAGGGCTTGGCGGCGGCTCCATATCGTAAAACGTGATGATTTCTTTTTCCCTATTTTTTTCTCCCTGAAAGCAGTTATATAGAGTTGGAGTTGGAGTCGGGGGGTCTCCAGGGGGGCCACGAGGTAGGGGGCACGCCCTAGGGGGGGCGCGCCCCCACCCTTGTGAGAAGGGTGTGGGCCCCCTGGTCTTCATCTTTGGCGAGAATTTTTTATTATTTATTGTAAGATATCCCATGGAGTTTCAGGTCATTTGGAGAACTTTTGTTTTCTGCACATAAAACAACATTATGGCAATTCTGCTGAAAACAACGTCAGTCCGGATTAGTTCCATTCAAATCATACAAGTTAGAGTCCAAAACAGGGCAAAAGTGTTTGGAAAAGTAGATACGTTGGAGACGTATCAGCGTACAACTGTCACAACAGTTGCAACTGGTCTACCAAATCATTGTGTTCACCGAGCTACTGGTTCTATTTCCTCAACCCTTTCATTTCCTCGCTCATGTGTTGATGAAATTGATCGTTATTGTTTGAAGACTTTGACTGAAGACTTTCTCAATTTCCTCAATCATATTTCTTCAGTTACTTTGTCTTCTGCCTGCTTATCCTGTTTACATGCTATCTGTGCTCTGTGTATGTTTCATTTCATCATGTTGCCCATGCTACTGTCTTGTTATGCATACACCTAAGTACTTATTCTGCTGCTTGTAGTTCGTCACTTAGCAAATTCCTCAAGTAGTATTTCCTTAGTGACCAATTTGTAAAAATCGCCTATTCACCCCCCTCTAGTCGATATAACGCACTTTCAGCGGCGACAGATGAGTTCGGGCGACAGCTTCGAGCGAGGAGAGCGAGTGGGAGGGAGAGGGGAATGAAACTAGGGTTTCTCACAGGGAGAGAGGAGGCTCGAGGTTGCTCTTAACCTAGCTCCAGGACCGCGGGATGCACGCCACGTGCGACATCTCGTGCGCGGGCGGCCATGGCGCCTCTGCCTCCTTCCCAGGTGGGAGGTGGAAGAAAGGGCCGACCTAATTGGGATGGGCCACAGTGTGGCGATCTAAGGCCCAGGTGTGCAGTAGGTTTTAGGTCTTTTCCTTTTTCTTTCTTTCAATTTAGTTGTTGTTTTGTATTTTATTTAGCTATCAAATGACATCTAAAAAATATGGGACTTGTCACTTAATTTACATTGCATTATTTAGCACTGCCACAAAAAGTTTAAGCATTATTTGAAGTTGTTTGAATTTTACATAAATGAAAAAGTATTTGAATAGGCCGATTTGGTACTGTTTTAATTGCTAGAGACAATTAAGCAAATAAGTGATGTTGTTTTCCTTAACAAATAATTGTTATGGAATATTCACTAGATGATGAACTATTTTGCAACTATGTTTGTGAAACATTAAATTTCACTTGCAATCTGAATTTTGACTTTGACTTTGATTTTTATCATATGGCAATTAGCAAACATGATGACAAGACATCATTAGCATGAGATCACTGTAGCATGACACTATGAGTGTTACAAGCGGCGCTGACCGTTTTAGTTGGAGAG
Organism: Triticum urartu; assembly: GCF_003073215.2. Taxonomy (NCBI): domain Eukaryota; kingdom Viridiplantae; phylum Streptophyta; class Magnoliopsida; order Poales; family Poaceae; genus Triticum; species Triticum urartu. Next base: position 257,057,065 of record NC_053022.1, on the reverse strand, counting down.
CGCGCGGAGGCGAGGAAGGGGTTAATGATGGGCCAGAGCAGTTAGAAGCGGACATGCCGAGTGGTCCGGACGCCCGCAAAGCCTCCTAGTTTATCTCCGGTTTATAAAAAAGGAAAAACTAACGCCCACACGTGTGGGCGTTTGCACATCGCCCACACGCCTTCATCACCATAAGCAATTAGAACCACCAAAACGTTTTATATTTAGGAACAGAAGGAGCAATTATTAGCCGCTCTTGTACTCCTTCCGTTCCTAAATATTTGTCTTTTTAAAGATTTCAAATGCACTACCACATACGGATGTATATAGACATATTTTAGAGTGTAGATTCACTCATTTTTGCTCCGTATATAGTCACTTGTTGAAATCTCTAGAAAGACAAATATTTAGGAACGGAGGGAGTACATAGCAGAGTTCACTTATGTAAGATATAAAACATTTAGGTATAACTTGTATCACCTCCGTTCCAAAATTCTTGTCTTAGATTTGTCTAGATATGGATGTATCTAACATTAAAACGTGACTAGATACATCAGTATCTAGACAAATCTAAGACAAGAATTTTGGGACAGAGGGAGTATATGTTTATATTTGTTTAAATCTTCGAGGTTATACAGTCTAGAACCACCAAAATCAACTGTTTGGATTTTTTTATATTTAAATTAGATACAACTACTTTATTTTCCCCAAACATGCCAAATATCGGTATACGTGCTATTAAAATAGAAAGAAAGGGAGTTAATTAGTTAGTTCACTCTACACGTCTATAATCATAACCCACCAAAATTAATGGTTTGCATTTTTCACAATTAAAGACTAAATTTCCTTTTTCTATCATCATTTAATAATAGTGTAACAGATAGATGCAGTAATTCGTTCGACGCGGCCTCTCTGCATTGCACTGTGCAGGGGTAAGGCTTGCCTCATATAATCCTTCCCTAGCCACCACCTGGTGTGGGAGCTTCTAGCACTGGGTCTGTCTTTTTTTATAGATGCAGTAGCTCATTAGATTATTCTTTCTAGGATCAAAATTAGAGCTTAGTATAAGCCTGGTACTTGTTAGAGCTCAGAGATGTTTTCCTAGAAATGTCTTAGTGATATACTTTAGCTCAAAAGACGTTAGACTTGGATCTAGAACAGAAACCTAACTAATTTGATTATGTGATGCCATATTTTGCCATATATTAGAGGATGTATGCACGTAATTAGTATATAAACTTTCTTATGATTTGCAGGTATGAAGCGGATATGGAGATAGATCAGCCCATGCTTTTCTCCATTGCTGATACCACCAAGTTCTGGGGCATGGTAATCCTTGTACTCTGTATATTCTAGAAGTTGGAACTCATGATTAAATGCATAGAAGATGACTCTAGCTTATAATTATAACCACATGCGAGGGCTTCCTTTTTTGACTGTCTGCATTTATCTGACTGATATGCATCGCGCATGTGCAGCCTTTGGAGGATGTGCATCTACAGTATGTTAATGCCGATCTAGATGATGACGGCTTCTCCAATCACCAAGGTTCTTTCTGATCTTAGGAATTACCCTTGTGGTTACTTACTTCAGAGATACTATTTTCTAACTCTAGGCTCTTGTCTCAGTTGAGGCATCCAATGTTACCCTGGCTGATTTTTGGTCTGGACTTGGAGAAACTGATCCGTCGAATCGTTTTGAGAGGTAAATCAGTGTTACGTCCTTCATTTAGTTTACCATTGTTGTTTATTGTCTATGCTTCTTATATTTGGTGGCCTGTACGGATATTCATTGTGCAATGGCACCTTTCCACCAGATTTAATATAGTAGGTGACGGCACCACAGTCAACATCACTTCTGTTGAACACACAAAGATTCCAAGTGAACTTGTTCCTTCTCCACCTAGGCAGGAAAACCCTCCTCAACAAGAGCTATCTAATGCTGCCTCGCATCCTGCTGAAAAAGGATCTCAACAAGGTTAAGTCATTCACATTATTTAGTCTATTTGATGATATTAGTCCATTAGTAAGTCATCCTGCTTCTTACTATATTGGTGGTATGTTTTATTTGGGCAAGTAGCTGAAAGATTATCTTCACTCATTATCTCACTTTGCCTCATTATACAGCCAAATAAATACAGTAGGACTATATTGTTGGATTAAGCGGCTAGTTGATGATGTCTTCATGTCACTTCCACCTTAGGTTCTTTTGGTGATGTGATGATATAGGACAAAAATTTCCTGCAACCGGGTGTAGTTACACTGCTCATAAGTTGTAGGTAATATATATACCACATCAAAGTGTATATACGCATAATATGTACTCCCTCTGTAAACTAATATAAGATCGTTTAGATAACTAAAGTAGTTATCTAAACGATCTTATATTAGTTTACAGAGGGAGTAGTATATAAGAATATGTAGGTACTCTCTCCGATCCAAATTAATTGATGCAGCTTTAGTACAAAGTTATTATACTAAAGTTGCATCAATTAATTTGGATCAGAGGGAGTAGTGTGCCATACTTTTAGGCTAAAAGTTTGTACGTAAAATGGAAAATACGTACACATTTGTATGTAAAAAGGATTATGCTAAAAGTTTTTTTTAAGACGTGGGTGTAACTACCACCGTGTGTAGGATGTATTTTCCCTACACACACACACACACACACCCATCATTGACTCTAGTTTGTGACTGATAATTATTGGTAACAATTCTGATGATAATTTGAAATTATGCTGAATTTGAACCTTCTCTACATGATAATAGAGCATGCACATTATTTGTACATTTGTTATGCCATAGTGGAGTGTCTTGTTGCAATCTTAATAATTCTTCTGCAGGGGATTTGTCGCAGCAGCAAAAGAAGATGATGAAGGTTAGTATGATTTATCAATTGGCTAGCTCTAGGTTAAGACTCGCACCGTGCAGGTAGGGAAGCAGAGTTTTGGAGCATGGGGGCATTGGAGCATATCATTTTGAAAGGCTAAAAAATAGTATTTAAAAGTTTATCTTTTTTTTTACACAAATAAGTGGATCTTCTCTTCATGCCTGTTATTTTGGTTCAATAATTACTAGTAAGCGTGCACGTACAAATGCACGTCTCAACTAATATATAAATATCCTTCGCAAAAAAAAGACTAATATACAAATTTTTCTTTCTTTTATATTATTAGGCAAACAAGCCTGCTTACCTGCTAGGTCTCCATGGCCTTCACTGAGAGTGTATTCAGGAAAAAAAGGCCTTCATGTAAAAGAACTTGAAAAGTGTGTTCAGATTGTAAAGCAAAAATAACTCGTACATTGAACCACACCGAAAAGTGTGTTCAGACTTCTCAAATTTCACCAAATAGGGGCTGAAAAACAGTATTTTCAAATCTGTTTGCCAAAAAAGTCTTCAACTTACCCAAAATTATCAATAGTATATTAGACAAAAAACAGTTGGCATCATTTAGGCATTGTTAGACCACCATGGGTATACCATATGTGCAAAAACCCAAAAAATTGACAGAACTTAGTTAGGCCTCACATTACAGAATTGTCACACATAACTTTGGTCTCACAATATATAAGTCTCACATATCATTATCACACATTACAAAGCAAAAGGCTCAGAATCCATAAGTCTCACACATGAGCTCAATCCAATGCCATATTTCAAGCACAACATTGAGCAGAAATGTACAAGATATATGCAAGATCAGAAGAAGGAAAATAGACTCTTGTAACCAATCCTTGCGGTGGTCTTCGAATCCTGAGAGGTTGAACTACGGGTAGGAGGTGGCTGCTGAAACAAATCTTGCTGACTGAAGGGCAAGCGAAGCACAACAGGTATAGTGTTTTCTCGCATCGTGTTACCTTACCTCCGTTATCTTATTCAAGGAGTAGATCAATGTTGGGAACCTCTCTGTAGCCATAAAAATATTACCTTGGAAAACTTATACTAAGAGAAGGTTCAAAGAATATGGTTGTATATAGAATAATAAGGAAGATAAAAATCTGACATGTGATCAATTGAACATAGTGGTTCTCTATTGACATAAGGCAACCTTGCAAGGAAAGGACTAAAGAGTGGACTAATGCCCAATCAGGCAAGTGTTCTGAGATGAGCACACCAATGAGATGAATAGTACTGATAATTTTCGTCAAGTTTTCTGAGATGAGTACTACTGATTATTTCGGGTAAGTTTAAGCAACTGGTCTGTAGTAATTCAACTAATTGTGTACTAATTCTGTAAAATACAATTCTCTATACAATATATTAATTTTATAATTTTGTAAAATATAATTCTATAAAAGCATTAGGCATTGACACATGTACTAATTGTGAAAGTATGAAAGCACATGGTCGGTACTAATTCTGTACTAATTCAACTCATCTGTCAAAAATCATCAAATATAAATATAATAAATCTGTAGTTATACATCAGTCATAAAAATAAAGCACCTGGTCTGTTATCCACATAAGTAATTGCCAGCCATGCCCAGCAACGATCTCACATTCTGCATCACTGCAATAAATTTAGCATCACAGAGGATTCATTGAACAATTTGGACCATCAATAGACAAAAATATATAAATACACAACAAAGGTACAAAAAGTAAAACACAACAATGGAAACCGATTGCATAGTCTAAAATTAGGTAAAAAGGTAGTGGAAGCATGAAAGTAATGATCCGCAGTGCAGCTTACCAAATATAGATCCTATGTGCTGCCAACAAGTGGGAGCACACCAAAAGCTGCAATTAGAAACATATAATGTTAATTCAAAATAGTTATCATATGTACGGTGGGTTCTGGCCTATTGAAGGAGCATGTGCCCGTGCTACCTGCGCATAATTAACACTACCCATGGTTGCAGCCTTCTTTGCTGCTGGGCGACACTGCGCTTCTCGAGGAATTCCTCTTTCTTCTCATCAAACATTCTGGCATACCAGGATTGACTACTTCTCTTTTTAGGTTTCTGAGTATGAGTACTTTTTGCATTCCCATTTACAAATGAGTTTGTTAGGTCCTCCAACGGGACGATCCCCTGACCCATCTTCATTTTGAAAGCATAAATGTTAAACAACTTATAACGGATGAAAAAACAGAGGCAAAGGAGTCTCAACCCTGATCCGACATTGGAACCATGATCTAAATATATGACAGTAAAGAACTGCAATTTCCAACTCTTTCCCACACACAACATGCCATGTACACTCGACATGCCATGGGTACAACATGAATAACTCCAAAAAAATAGTCAGAATTTGAAAACAGTTAATTGAAAGTATAGCACAAATAGTATTAGAACAGAAGCAATGCAAGAACCAAAAATTGCCGAGGGTTAAATACAAATGGATAATACAATAATGAAATATTATTTTTAAGTATAGCACTTTCACAACAACTGGAAATTATATGGGCTTAAAATAGACTATGATCACAACCAGACAAACAAACAAAAACAACGGGACAATTTTTCTTTCTTACGTTACCTCTGCAACCGAATTTGTATTCTGCTCTTTCCAAGTGCCAAACAAAAGCTACAGAATGACTCACATTACTGCAATAGTGACTTTATCCATAATTGAAAGCCATATTTAAACTGACCAAAATTGATCTTCAATAGCCATATTTAAACTGACCAGAATTGTAAAAGGAGGTAAATAATTGCATGTTTAAATTGATAGTTGAAGCTAGGAAGCATCGGTAAATTACCGGTGGTCAGAAGGGAGGAGCAAGGTGACCATCGTGGTTGTGGGCGACGGCTCGACTTGGTCCAACTGGAGGCAATCTGGGATCTTAAGAGACTAAACATTTAGCATTTGAGAACATGCAACCTGAGAATATCGCAGGCACTCGCACATGCCAACTTGAGTTCATTCTGAATTTCAGTTACACACAAATCACCATGGCACGACGGAAGATAACAATGATATGTCATAACAGGGCTGGGTCAAACGAAAACGAAGTATACAGATAAGGGATTCCAATTTTGCTAAATCCCGAAACATTCAGATCGCTAATTGTGACCGAAGAAAATAAACAACACGAAAAAATTGGCACCATCAGATCAGAACCCACGTAAACAGAACTGAAAAATGCATCACAAGTTGTATGCTCGCCCTGTCGTGCTTCTCTCCCGATGGACCAGACCCGCTGTTCTGGCCGATGATGTAAAACATCACGCATGAGAATGAAAATACGATGAGCATCAGAGAAGCGCCAATAACGACGAGGATGTCGTTGATCCTCCCACTCCCGTCGGGATCTCCAGGCACGTCAGCTGATAACGATGATGCGCCGCACGAGGCTCCGAGGCATCTGATCGCGGGCGAGGCTCGCGTCCCTGGTCCTCAAAATCTCGACATTGCGCAGGCGCTTAGATTGACATTGACAAGTGTCCTCCGTCCTGACGTCCCTTGCCCAATCGAAAGCCGAGGAGCCATGGGCATAGACGAGAGGAACCTGTCGTGGACGATGTTGCTCTAGCGAGCTTTGGCGCCGACCATGGCGGCCGTTTCCTCCGGATGAAGTTCTTGGGGTGGAGCTGCATCCTCCCTCGAGCAGGTGAAGTTTGGTTGCCTACGGCCGGTGCGCGCCGACCGAAGTTGATGCCCACGCGCCGAAGAAGTGCTTCAGGATATTGCTACCTGCGTCCGACAACAAGCGGCGATAGGAGTCGGGCGGCGAGGCGAGCGCCATGAGTGATCAACAACGTGGCACTGACAAATTAGATGAATTAAGAAACGTAAACACGAACTGGATGCATCGGATTGTTGGTCTTACCGGAGGAAGCCCGTTTCTGCTCATCGTCTCCCATCCCGATGGCTTGATCGCCATCCGCCATCGCACGAAGAGACGTCGTCGTGCATGACCGTCGCTGGCCCTGGCGTCCTTGACGATGATCCCGCAGCAGTGAATTTAGTCGTGTTGGCCTGCTTGCTGCCCCTTGACCGTGCATGGTGGCGTCGAAGATTCAGCGGCGTGATGGTGCCAGTTTCCAGAGGCGGGCCTGGCGGCGGCCATGAAAGCAAGCGGAAGAGAGGGGTGGTGGCGCGGGAAGGGGCTGGTGGGGGACGAAACTACCTGGTGGTTTGGGAGAGGAACGGGAGATCGTGGGCAGGCATGACGGTGCAAGGGGATCGGGTGTTCTGCCTAGACGAGGCCTTCTTTTAGGAGCGACAAACATGGTTATAACCAATGGCAATGGTGGGTAATTAGAGTGTTAAACACGCTTGATGTTAAGAGACGATTTGGACCGTCAGATTAGCATGGTTCGATGGTTGAGATGATTTGGTTCTCCGCCCTTTCGTGCTTTTATAGGGGTAGTAGATATGCTACACACACACAAAAAAAATCGACCTGAAACACAAAAAAAACAAGCCTATTTTTGTGCATGTATTTGTTTATATTGTATATCTCACATACATACCCGTATATTGATGAAACTTTGTAAAGATATACTACACATCTATACATGCATGTACGAAACGCTAATAACTTTTTGAGACATAAAAATTTATATTTTTGAACTTCCAAAAAAAGGGTCTCATAGTGCCCGTGCTCCAAAGCGACTTTTCGCGTGCAGCTAGTCACTTTAGCTAACATCTGTAAATTGGTTAATGGTAAAGCCCTAGGAAATCTTCTATTATATGATATGGCCATTGAAATGAATGCTTTGAAGTTTGAGTGAGATCTCATCCTAAAGATGGCTAATCTATATGATCGAACCTTTTTTTTGTTCAACGTATCTAATTTTCTTATATATTAGATCATTTATAATTATTGTAGAAATAGAGTAGGTCATTTATAATTGAGAATTTATCGTTTGTCCCAAGTTCCCTAAACCGATGATTTCCCTTGTTTTGATCGTCGGTGATCTTTTGCCTCATCTTTCTTTGCACTTGGATCATTACCCCTTGCTAGCTGGGGCGCACACAAAGACCATGATACCCTGATTAATCTTTGATCGAGCCTGGACTTCACCTGCTGGACCCGAGGCCCAATAGACTAAAGCTGCTTTAGTCTGTCTTTGTTCCTCGTCCATTTTCTCACACTGAGGAACAACGATAGCCATCGGCCTCCCACCTGACGAAGCCTATCCCTCACGTTCCTTTGCCCCCATTGCTCCCGACAATTAGTGGTTGTGTCGAAGATGGTGAGGTGGATGGCATCTCCACTGAGATGCGCTCGGCTCGGTTGGACACAACCCCGCATCCGTTCGCGTTGAGATGTATGAGTGTAGATGAAGGGTGCAATAACCATGAACGGTGAGAGTTGGTAATGCACAAGCTTCTTTGGCGTGCAACTATGTCAAGACACAGATGGAGTTGTGGTGGACGATGCGAGCTTAGGCCGCGGTGACGCGTAGCTAGACCCAACAACCATGTGGCAACAATGACGACTAAGACGAACATGACCACAACGGGAGCGAGCAGGGTTTCTAGCGCCGCTCGTAGGGCTTGTCGGCCAATTCTCTTCAGTGGTCACCGACATTAGAGAAAAAATAGGGCATGGGAGGGAGAGCCATGGAACCAAGGACGAAGAACGGCGATTCAATCTTAAATCTTTGTGTGTGGACCAAACTATGTAGATATTTGTAAAGAAATAGAAAAGGGCAAGTGATCCAATTGGTAAGGAAGGTGCAACAAAAGATTAGTGAAAACAAGAGCAAATCATCAAAGTGCTTAGAAAGTTGGGGCAAAAGATCAAATTCCCCCTTCTAATTCCATACTAAAAAGAAGCTAATAAGTTAACTTAACTTAGAGAATCTCTAACTGAACTCCAAAAGTTAACTTCTAAAAACCCGCTCCCAAACCTAATAATATATAGATATATAGCTATAGAAAAATAACAAATCATTTTTTGGTAAAGTTGGTAGAACATCTACAACCGGACCTCCAACCCCACCCTAAATGTCCGGACTCCGCCCCCATTGAAAATGCCTCCCAACCGGACCCCAAAACCTAGCCCATACCTTCAGGCCATTCGGCACCCCTCAAACCCAGTCTATATGTGGGGTGGATTTGTGGCCGCTTGTGTTGGGGAACGTAGTAATTTTCGAATTTTTCTACGCACACGCAAGATCATGGTGATGCATAGCAACGAGAGGGGAGAGTGTTGTCCACGTACCCTCGTAGACCGAAAGCGGAAGCGTTAGCACAACGCGGTTGATGTAGTCGTACGTCTTCACGGCCCGACCGATCAAGCACCGAAACTACGACACCTCCGAGTTCTAGCACATGTTCAGCTCGATGACGATCTCCGGACTCCGATCCAGCAAAGTGTTGGGGAAGAGTTCCGTCAGCACGACGGCGTGATGACGATCTTGATGTTCTACTGTTGCAGGGCTTCGCTGTGACGCCCGGGTAATTAAGTTACAGTGATCCTCTGCTAATGGTGCCACGTCACCTCGTTTATAGTTGCTAATCTCGAGTTAGTTCGAAACCGATTCAAATTCAAATTCAAAAATAGGCAAACAATAAAAGTTTTCAAATAGTAAAACTAAAATGTTCGGAGTGAACCAAATATTGCATAGATAATTATGATGAAGAAACCACACTTTTATAAAATATTTAAATACTCTTAAATGAATAAGAGTAGCAAAAACAATTATTTTAATGCTTTAAAAATAATAAACATTTTCAAAACTAAATTTTTATAAGTATTAAACTATTGTGGTAGTGGCATAATTTATAAAATCCTATTTAGGTGTCACTTTGGTAATTAACTAAAACTAAAATAAAAGGAAACTAAAAGAAAGCAAAGTATAAAAGAAAAACAGAGAACAAAACTAACAAAAAAGGGGAAATAGAAGAACCCCCCCCCCACTGGGCCACGGCCCAGCTGTCCTCTGGATCCACTAGGCCGGTCCAGTCGGCCCAGCTGCCGCCCGACCTAACCCTAGACGACCGACGCCCTCACTCCCCTTGTTCCCCACTCCCCTTCTCGCTCCCCGCACGCCTCTCTCCCCTTCCCCGCCTGGATCGGGGCAGAGGGCCCCGATCCCTTCGCCTGGCCGCCGCCGCTGCCCAGTGCCTCTGGCCACCCCTCTCGCCGGCGCCCGCCTCCCCATCTTCCCCCGCATGGCGCCCGCCCCACCTCGACCCGAGCTAGATCGGATCAATCCCGCTGCTCGACGCCCGACGCCGCCCCGCTGCTCGACGCCGGAGCCTCCTCGCCGGACTGCCTCCCCATCGCGCGCCGTCCACGTCTTCCTCCCCGAGCCCCATTGCCCCGTCCCCTACATCCCCCCTGTGAGCTGCGCCCCTCCCCTCTCTCCCGTCACCGGATCTGGCCGCGCCTCCGCGCGCGCGCCCCCGCCACCACGCCGACCGCGGCTCTCCCCCGACCGCGCGCTCGCGCAGGCCCACGTGCCTCTGCTCGTCGGTCGTGCCTTGCGTTGCGTCACCCGCACGCCAGCCGCGCCCCGCACACGCCCTACTCCGGCCACCCTCCTCGTTGGTGCCCTGCGCATGCGCCGCATCGCCCGTTCCCCGCGTGTGGCCTCCCCCCTACTCCCCTCCCCGCGCTCACCCAGCGTCGCGCTCGCGCACTCCCGCGCGTGGACTTGCCTCGACCACCTGCGCCTGGCCTCACTCGCCGCGTCCGCGCCGCTCTATTGCCGCCTCTACTCACTCCCGCCGCTGTGAGTTCGATCCGGTCGCGCTCCGGCGTCGTCTCGCAGCCCCCCCCCCCGTTTTGGCTTCGTCGCGCCTGCTCCGCGGACCTTGCGCCGCACCGGCCACCTCCGGCGCCCGCGCTAGCGCCGCGCCGGCGCCCAGGAGCCCATTCCGGCCGCCCCTTGTTATCGGGCAGGGCTGTGGCTTTGCCCGCACCCGCCTGCCCATATGCCCGTTTGGCCCCCTGGCCCAATGACAGCCGGGGCCCATGCCCTGAGAACGAAAATAAAAAAAATAAAAAAAATATGTTTTTTAATGATTATAAGAAATAAAAATATTAATTAATTAATTACATTAATTAACTTAATTAATTGTGTTTAATTAACCTAGTTAACTAACTAACCTCATTAACTCTGTTTAATTAAACTTGTAGTTAATAGTCAATGACAGTGGGGCCCCACCCCTAGTTAGCTTAATTTAAACCCCCCTTTTTAAAATATGTGACACTGACAGATGGGCCCCATTGGCCCTGTTGACTGGTCAACTTTGACCCAGTCAACGCTGACTGTACCGCTGACTAGGCACTGACCGGCCCCACACGTCAGGTTGACCAGTCAACCCCTGTTGACTGCTGACGTCAGCATGACATCATGTTGATGTCATAAATCCATTTTTGAATTAAATTAAATAATTTATTAAATATCAAAAAATGATTTAAATCTTTAGAAAATCATATCTTTTAATCCGTAACTCGGATGAAAATACTTTTTACATGAAAGTTGCTCAGAACGACGAGACGAACCCGGATACGCAGCCCGTTCGTCCGCCACGCATCCCTAACCTAGCAAACACGCAACTTTCCCCCTCCGGTTCGTCTGTCCGAAAACGCGAAACACCGGGGATAATTTCCCGGATGTTTCCCCCCTTCACCGGTACCACCTTGTACCGCGTTAGGGCACACCTAGCATCATGCTTTGTCATGTCATGCATCGTCATGCATTTGTTTGCATTATATTTATTGTTTCTCCCCCCTCTTCTCTCGCTAGACACCGAGACCGACGCCGCTGCTACCCAGTACGACTACGGTATTGACGACCACTCTCTCTTGCCAGAGCAACCAGGCAAGCCCCCCCTTTGATCACCAGATATCGCCTACTCTCCTCTATACTGCTTGCATTAGAGTAGTGTAGCATGTTACTGTTTTCGTTATTCCTATCCTGATGCATAGCCTGTCCTTGCTACTACTGTTGATACCTTTACCTGCAATCCTACTTGCTTAGTATAGGATGCTAGTATTTCCATCTGTGGCCCTACATTCTTGTCCGTCTGCTGTGCTATACTATCGGGCCGTGATCACTCGGGAGGTGATCGCGGGTTTATACTATGTACTTTATACTTGATACATGTGGTGATTAAAGATGGGTCGGCTCGTAGGAGCACCCGCGAGTGGATCTTTGAGGCGGAGCGACAGGGCAGGTTCAGACCACCTAGGAGAGAGGTGGGCCTGGCCCTGGTCAGCGTTCGCGGATACTTAACACGCTAAACGAGATCTGGGTATTTGATCTGAGTCTGGCCATCTGGCTTATACGCACTAACCATCTACGCGGGAGTAGTTATGGGTATCCCGACGTCGTGGTATCAGCCGAAGCCTTCGTGACGTCAGCGACTGAGCGGCGCGCGCCGGATTGGAACGTAAGCCTGCTCTTGTATTAAGGGGGCTAGTTCTGCTTCCGGCCGCGTTCGCAACGTGCAGGTGTGCTAAGGGCGATGGGCCCAGACCCCTGTGCGCTTAGGTTTAGACCGGCGTGCTGACCTCTCTGTTGTGCCTAGGTGGGGCTGCGACGTGTTGATCTTCCGAGGCCGGGCATGACCCAGGAAAGTGTGTCCGGCCAAATGGGATCGAGCGTGTTGGGTTATGTGGTGCACCCCTGCAGGGAAGTTAATCTATTCGAATAGCCGTGATCTTTGGTAACAGGACGACTTGGAGTTGTACCTTGACCTTATGACAACTAGAACCGGATACTTAATAAAACACACCCTTCCAAGTGCCAGATACAACCGATGATCGCTCTCTCACAGGGCGACGAGGGGAGGATCATCGGTTAGGGTTATGCTATGCGATGCTACTTGGAGGACTTCAGTCTACTCTCTTCTACATGCGGCAAGATGGAGGTGGCCAGAAGCGTAGTCTTCGACAGGATTAGCTATCCCCCTCTTATTCTGGCTTTCTGCAGTTCAGTCCACCGATATGGCCCTTTACACATTTACCCATGCATATGTAGTGTAGCTCCTGCTTGCGAGTACTTTGGATGAGTACTCACGGTTGCTTTCTCCCTCTTTTCCTCCTATCCCTTCTACCTGGTTGTCGCAACCAGATGTTGGAGCCCAGGATCCAGACGCCACTGTCGACGACGACTCCTACTACACTGGAGGTGCCTACTACTACGTGCTGCCCGCTGACGACGACCAGGAGTAGTTTAGGAGGATCCCAGGCAGGAGGCCTGCGCCTCTTTCGATTTGTATCCCCGTTTGTTCTAGCCTTCTTAAGGCAAACTTGTTTAACTCATGTCTGTACTTAGATATTGTTGCTTCCGATGACTCGTCTATGATCGAGCTCTTGTATTCGAGCCCTCGAGGCCCCTGGCTTGTAATATGATGCTTGTATGACTTATTTTATTTGTAGAGTTGTGTTGTGATATCTTCCGTGAGTCGCTGATCTTGATCGTACACGTTTGCGTGTATGATTAGTGTACGATTAAATCGGGGGCGTCACAAGTTGGTATCAGAGCCGACTGCCTGTAGGAATCCCCCTTCCACACTCCTTGGCCGAAGTCGAGTCTAGACATTGCAAAAAGTTTTACTAACATGGCTGTGCGGCCCCTGGGCCCACGTCGCCATCGGGTGTTATTAGGATCTTTTACTCCTCGATCTTTACTCTGGGACTCTGAACTCTCTTCTACTCGGGTTAAATGATTTTTCTAAAATCTAACTTTAGGTTCTCGAAAATACTTCTCCCGGAGAGCCCCTTCACTCCAGATGATCGCCTGCTGCACCTGAAAATTTTGAAGATACTGTCCGATGTTTCCTCGAGACCCTTGTGCCCTTCGCCGTTGCAATCCCATACCACCGGTAAATCCCTATGGGAAGCTACATACACTTATCGGTCATAACTTCATCTCCAATTTGGTCTTGTTATTACAAGATACCCTGAAATACTTCGGATATTCCGAGAATCCCTTGTGTCTATTGCCCTGCAGTTCTTTGCCGCCTGAATTCCCCTATGGATAATTCCTCGCACTTACTGAGTATCCGCTCAACCCTAGTTGATTCATGTATTTCGTAAAAGTCTTCGAAATACCATGCGATCTTCCGAAAATCCTGAGCAGCCTATTGATCTTGAAATTCCTGCTTGCTTGCATTATGGTTAATCCCATAAGTCTCGTAATCTTATTGACATCCCTTGTCTTTATGATCTTAAGTCCGTTGATTCAATATATTGAGGATGCTCCCATTCCTCAGTCGAATCCTAGAATTCATCCTTTTGGCTCAGTCGTCATTTTAAACATGAGCTAGATCTCGACCAATCAAATTGTTGTCGATTGTACCCCTAAGGATATTCAACTTATCCATTCCTAATCAGAGCATTGCTTATGATCCCTTGTCTTGGAATTCATAATTCCTTTGCATTTGAGCTTTGAGTTAGTTAGTTGTTTCTATAATCCGATGCACTTGCATTCATTCTTCGTTTGATAGAGTTCCGAAACTCACATCAGCTCCATTGTAGACCACCAGACCTCTTGTTGGATTATTATCCGATAGTGTCCTTCATATTCAATAACCTTGTGAGCCTTTCCATGGGTATATAATGCCTTTGGTAAATTGTATCCTCTTCTTTGTTAACCATGCTCTACTTTTGAGCTTGTATTATTTACCCATGAACTTTGTGGTATATGTTTCTAAGAAGCCCCTATGTGTTGAACATATGCCTTCTCTAAACTGTGGGAACTCAAAAGTTTTCACGAGTCATACACTTCTGGTATTTTGCCAGATAAAATTTCAACACTACAACTTCTTCGAAAGTGAGAAGTGAATGAAAGGTTATGCATTGGAGAAGTGGGAGTCGACCTTGAACTTTGTGTTCATGCCCATGGACACGATGTAGATCTTATCATTAAAGCTTCTCTTAAATTAGATTATTCCTTTCGTATAAGTTCATCTTATATCCAGGATCTGGCCTTTTGCAATCGTGGTTCCGACCATGTTCTCCTTTAAATACCATTTCGCGTGCAAGTTTAAGCGCTTGTCTTCTGTAGAGCAATACCCCAGTCCAACCTCTACTTTGATCTGTCATCGAGTATTACCCCCTCTGGTATCTCGAGATTATCACGGAACTGCATAACTTCTTATGAGTTCTTCTTCAAGTATTATTTGACTTTCGCTGCATCATCATTTGACTTGATGTCATCGCCGACCGATTACATCTTCATGAAATCTCTCGACAAATGTGTCGTGGTCATCAGCAACATCCTGAGCTCTTCTAGGATATCAATCAAAATCATGATGAGAATTACCATCCTTGCCCCTCGATGATTGTGTTATCATCGACAACATTCTTGCCTTCCCACAACACAAACGTGTTCATGTTATGATTGCAACTTGCTGTCCAGCTTGTATGATGTTCCACCTTGAAATATTAATGTCCTTTATGACAAGGATGTTGTGGGGATTGCTCCACCTCTTAAGAATTCTTGGTATATTGATGCTTCTCACCATCACCATTCTTTCTTGGTCTCCGTGTTGTTTCTAACCGGAATACCGACAAATGGTCTGTGATATGTAAATTCTAAACTTCTAGCAACCCTATTGCTTTGAGGTTATTGGTCTATAGTTTCATTCTAAGTCTCTTGCTTATTGAATCATCATTCGAACATTGATCGTGATACCTAGTCTAGATTCCTGGGTGCATCCTTCTATCATTGTTCAGTCGTGTATGTTTCCCTCGAGCATACATCATTATATCATTTGATCTGACAAATGATATTTCCTTGTTCACATAATTGTGGAAATCAATCCTTTGGAAATCTCGATGATTTGTTGCTGAGCCTATCAGCCACCTCCTCATCCTCTCCTTGGTTTACTGTTGAACTCTTGTGTCGGAACTCGCTCCCATAGTTCAATTCCCGAGAATCTTACAATGTCATCTCGACAATTTGTGTTGCACCTTTCTTCTCAGGTATCCTGAGTCTAAGTTATCTTGACACCCATCACATTTGAATCTCGGTTAGATATGATGGTTGGAATATATTTCCAAGAGTTATAACATTGGTCTTTCATGACCCGGTAAGGTGATGTCATTCCTAGCACACTTGACCGAAGGGCCTAGTGTTATAGTTTCCTTTTTAACAAGATTAACCATTTTTCCATGAGGAAATTGAATGCCTTGTTTAATAAGTTTATCCTGATGGATCCTTTGTGTATCCAAAGTCTGACCTTTGCTTGAAGACCATGTCAATACTGTCTCGAAGCTTGTCTGTGGTACACCGATTTTCAACAAGAACATTGAATCGAAATGCCAAATGTTTCTTGCTCAATTATCCAAACACTGTTGTATGGGTAATGTCATGAAATTTCTTCCCCCTTTCCTAAAGGGTTTTCTACATATATGCTATCGTGGATATCATGCTCTATTTGTCCTTGGGAAGGATATACCCCTGAAATATGTGTATAATCACATTTTCCTTTCCATTGTTTTGTTTAACCTTCTTGAGGTTTATATGATCTAAGCAGTAATAAGTCACTGCTTTTGTAAGCACCTCGGTGTACAACTCTGTCAGTAAGAACCTGTTACTATTGTTGATGACATTCCGGTATCCACCGATGGAAGAGAACTTGGCCTAATGGTCCGCCTCATTCAACGAGCAGGAAAATGGTTCTCTTCGTCCCTCGCCCTTGGTAACGAAGTTGTTGCCGACATAACTAACATCCTATCCTCTGACATGCCTTGCTTACATGATCGTGCAAGACGTCACCGCCCTTCCTACTTTTAACCCACATGGTGGGCCCATAACCCATAGTTCCACAGGATCGAAACCTGACTCTCCTATACATCCCTGCTTCAAAGTTATTCCTAGAGCTTGACTTCGTATGTAATTTGCGAGCCACCTTCCTAGTGATCAATTCTGGTATCGGACACAATACTTATTCCCGATGCTCTGAACCCCATTCACACTCTGTTTCAGGCAATGAACGATTGCCTATCCGCTTGAAACTTCTTATTGCACCGTCTTACTTTGCTCTCGATGTGTTTCATTTGTTGAACTCGAGAGATACTCATATGTTCATACTTGGGAAACCCCCAGAAGATTTTCCCTTGTAACATCCTATCGTTGTAGAGCTGCCCCTTACCTATTCGTAAGTACGATGGAGATCCCGAAGAAAGGATGACAAATTGATCATGGTGACTTGAAGCAGTGAAATGAAGACATCAACGAAAGGGATCAACCTCTTCGAAAGGGCAGCCAAGACCGAGAAGACTCGTTAGGTTTTTCGCTACCAACACCTTCGCCCCTTACTCCACCGCTTAAATCTCGGGACGAGATTTATTGTAGTGGAGGAGAATTGTGACGCCCGGGTAATTAAGCTACAGTGATCCTCTGCTAATGGTGCCACGTCACCTCGTTTATAGTTGCTAATCTCGAGTTAGTTCGAAACCGATTCAAATTCAAATTCAAAAATAGGCAAACAATAAAAGTTTTCAAATATTAAAACTAAAATGTTCGGAGTGAACCAAATATTGCATAGATAATTATGGTGGAGAAACCACACTTTTATAAAATGTTTAAATACTCTTAAATGGATAAAAGAGTAGCAAAAACAATTATTTTAATGCTTTAAAAATAATAAACATTTTCAAAACTAAATTTTTATAAGTATTAAACTATTGTGGCAGTGGCATAATTTGTAAAATCCTATTTAGGTGTCACTTTGGTAATTTACTAAAACTAAAATAAAAGGAAACTAAAAGAAAGCAAAGTATAAAAAAACAGAAAACAAAACTAACAAAAAAGGGGAAATAGAAGAACCCCCCCCCCACTGGGCCACGGCCCAGCTGTCCTCTGGATCCACTAGGCCGGTCCAGTCGGCCCAGCTGCCGCCCGACCTAACCCTAGACGACCGACGCCTCCACTCCCCTCGTTCCCCACTCCCCCTCTCGCTCCCCGCACGCCTCTCTCCCCTTCCCCGCCTGGATCGGGGCAGAGGGCCCCGATCCCTTCGCCTGGCCGCCGCCGCTGCCCAGTGCCTCTGGCCACCCCCCTCGCCGGCGCCCGCCTCCCCATCTTCCCCCGCATGGCGCCCGCCCCACCTCGACCCGAGCTAGATCGGATCAATCCCGCTGCTCGACGCCCGACGCCGCCCCGCTGCTCGACGCCGGAGCCTCCTCGCCGGACTGCCTCCCCATCGCGCGCCGTCCACGTCTTCCTCCCCGAGCCCCATTGCCCCGTCCCCTACATCCCCCCTGTGAGCTGCGCCCCTCCCCTCTCTCCCGTCACCGGATCTGGCCGCGCCTCCGCGCGCGCGCCCCCGCCACCACGCCGACCGCGGCTCTCCCCCGACCGCGCGCTCGCGCAGGCCCACGTGCCTCTGCTCGTCGGTCGTGCCTTGCGTTGCGTCACCCGCACGCCAGCCGCGCCCCGCACACGCCCTACTCCGGCCACCCTCCTCGTTGGTGCCCTGCGCATGCGCCGCATCGCCCGTTCCCCGCGTGTGGCCTCCCCCCTACTCCCCTCCCCGCGCTCACCCAGCGTCGCGCTCGCGCACTCCCGCGCGTGGACTTGCCTCGACCACCTGCGCCTGGCCTCACTCGCCGCGTCCGCGCCGCTCTATTGCCGCCTCTGCTCACTCCCGCCGTTGTGAGTTCGATCCGGTCGCGCTCTGGCGTCGTCTCGCAGCCCCCCCCCCCCCCCCCCCCCCCGTCGCGCCTGCTCCGCGGACCTTGCGCCGCACCGGCCACCTCCGGCGCCCGCGCTAGCGCCGCGCCGGCGCCCAGGAGCCCATTCCGGCCGCCCCTTGTTATCGGGCAGGGCTGTGGCTTTGCCCGCACCCGCCTGCCCATATGCCCGTTTGGCCCCCTGGCCCAATGACAGCCGGGGCCCATGCCCTGAGAACGAAATAAAAAAAATAAAAAAAATATGTTTTTTAATGATTATAAGAAATAAAAATATTAATTAATTAATTACATTAATTAACTTAATTAATTGTGTTTAATTAACCTAGTTAACTAACTAACCTCATTAACTCTGTTTAATTAAACTTGTAGTTAATAGTCAATGACAGTGGGGCCCCACCCCTAGTTAGCTTAATTTAAACCCCCCTTTTTAAAATATGTGACACTGACAGATGGGCCCCATTGGCCCTGTTGACTGGTCAACTTTGACCCAGTCAACGCTGACTGTACCGCTGACTAGGCACTGACCGGCCCCACACGTCAGGTTGACCAGTCAACCCCTGTTGACTGCTGACGTCAGCATGACATCATGCTGATGTCATATATCCATTTTTGAATTAAATTAAATAATTTATTAAATATCAAGAAATGATTTAATCTTTAGAAAATCATATCTTTTAATCCGTAACTCGGATGAAAATACTTTCTACATGAAAGTTGCTCAGAACGACGAGACGAACCCGGATACGCAGCCCGTTCGTCCGCCACGCATCCCTAACCTAGCAAACACGCAACTTTCCCCCTCCGGTTCGTTTGTCCGAAACGCGAAACACCGGGAATATTTCCCGGATGTTCTCCCCCTTCACCGGTACCACCTGGTACCGCGTTAGGGCACACCTAGCATCATGCTTTGTCATGTCATGCATCGTCATGCATTTGTTTGCATATATTTATTGTTTCTCCCCCCTCTTCTCTCGCTAGACACCGAGACCGACGCCGCTGCTACCCAGTACGGACTACGGTATTGACGACCCCTCTATCTTGCCAGAGCAACCAGGCAAGCCCCCCCCCCCTTGATCACCAGATATCGCCTACTCTCCTCTATACTGCTTGCATTAGAGTAGTGTAGCATGTTACTGTTTTCGTTATTCCTATCCTGATACATAGCCTGTCCTTGCTACTACTGTTGATACCTTTACCTGCAATCCTACTTGCTTAGTATAGGATGCTAGTATTTCCATCTGTGGCCCTACATTCTTGTCCGTCTGCTGTGCTATACTATCGGGCCGTGATCACTCGGGAGGTGATCGCGGGTTTATACTATGTACTTTATACTTGATACATGTGGTGATTAAAGATGGGTCGGCTCGTAGGAGCACCCGCGAGTGGATCTTTGAGGCGGAGCGACAGGGCAGGTTCAGACCACCTAGGAGAGAGGTGGGCCTGGCCCTGGTCAGTGTTCGCGGATACTTAACACGCTAAACGAGATCTGGGTATTTGATCTGAGTCTGTCCATCTGGCTTATACGCACTAACCATCTACGCGGGAGTAGTTATGGGTATCCCGACGTCGTGGTATCAGCCGAAGCCTTCGTGACGTCAGCGACTGAGCGGCGCGCGCCGGATTGGAACGTAAGCCTGCTCTTGTATTAAGGGGGCTAGTTCTGCTTCCGGCCGCGTTCGCAACGTGCAGGTGTGCTAAGGGCGATGGGTCCAGACCCCTGTGCGCTTAGGTTTAGACCGGCGTGCTGACCTCTCTGTTGTGCCTAGGTGGGGCTGCGACGTGTTGATCTTCCGAGGCCGGGCATGACCCAGGAAAGTGTGTCCGGCCAAATGGGATCGAGCGTGTTGGGTTATGTGGTGCACCCCTGCAGGAAAGTTAATCTATTCGAATAGCCGTGATCTTTGGTAACAGGACGACTTGGAGTTGTACCTTGACCTTATGACAACTAGAACCGGATACTTAATAAAACACACCCTTCCAAGTGCCAGATACAACCGATGATCGCTCTCTCACAGGCGACGGAGGGGAGGATCATCGGTTAGGGTTATGCTATGCGATGCTACTTGGAGGACTTCAGTCTACTCTCTTCTACATGCGGCAAGATGGAGGTGGCCAGAAGCGTAGTCTTCGACAGGATTAGCTATCCCCCTCTTATTCTGGCTTTCTGCAGTTCAGTCCACCGATATGGCCCTTTACACATTTACCCATGCATATGTAGTGTAGCTCCTGCTTGCGAGTACTTTGGATGAGTACTCACGGTTGCTTTCTCCCTCTTTTCCTCCTATCCCTTCTACTTGGTTGTCGCAACCAGATGTTGGAGCCTAGGATCCAGACGCCACCGTCGACGACGACTCCTACTACACCGGAGGTGCCTACTACTACGTGCTGCCCGCTGACGACGACCAGGAGTAGTTTAGGAGGATCCCAGGCAGGAGGCCTGCGCCTCTCTCGATCTGTATCCCCGTTTGTGCTAGCCTTCTTAAGGAAAACTTTTTAACTCATGTCTGTACTCAGATATTGTTGCTTCCGCTGACTCGTCTATGATCGAGCTCTTGTATTCGAGCCCTCGAGGCCCCTGGCTTGTAATATGATGCTTGTATGACTTATTTTATTTGTAGAGTTGTGTTGTGATATCTTTCCGTGAGTCCCTGATCTTGATCGTACACGTTTGCGTGTATGATTAGTGTACGATTAAATCGGGGGCGTCACATTCGCCTAAGCACCGCTACAATATTATCGAGGATTACGGTGGAAGGGGGCACCGCACACGGCTAAGAGATCAATAGATCAATTGTTGTGTCTTTGGGGTGCCCCCCTGCACCCGTATATAAAGGAGCAAGGGAGGAGGAGGCCGGCTCTAGGAGGGAGCGCGCCAAGTGTGGAGTCCTACTAGGACTCCCTAGTCCTAGTAGGATTCCACCTCCCATATGGAATAGGAAAAGAGGAAGGGAAAAGGAGAAGGAAGGAAGGGGGCGCCCCCCTTCCCTAGTCCAATTCGGACCAGACCAAGGGGAGGGGTGCGGCCACCCTTGAGGCCCTTTTCCTTCTTTCCCGTATGGCTTAATAAGGCCCAATACGTATTCCCGTAACTCTCCGGTACTCCGAAAAATACCCGAATCACTCGGAACCTTTCCGATGTCCGAATATAGTCGTCCAATATATCGATCTTTACGTCTCGACCATTTCGAGACTCCTCGTCATGTCCCCGATCTCATCTGGGACTCCGAACTCCTTCGGTACATCAAAACTCATAAACTCATAATATAACTGTCATCGAAACCTTAAGCGTGCGGACCCTACGGGTTCGAGAACAATGTAGACATGACCGAGACACGTCTCCGGTCAATAACCAATAGCGGAACCTGGATGCTTATATTGGCTCCCACATATTCTACAAAGATCTTTATCGGTCAAACCGCATAACAACATACATTGTTCCCTTTGTCATCAGTATGTTACTTGCTCGAGATTCGATCGTCGGTATCTCAATACCTAGTTCAATCTCGTTACTGGCAAGTCTCTTTACTCATTACGTAATACATCATCCTGCAACTAACTCATTAGTTGCAATGCTTGCAAGGCTTAAGTGATGTGCATTACCGAGAGGGCCCAGAGATACCTCTCCGACAATCGGAGTGACAAATCCTAATCTCGAAATACGCCAACCCAACAAGTACCTTCGGAGACACCTGTAGAGCACCTTTATAATCATCCAGTTACGTTGTGACATTTGGTGGCACACAAAGTGTTCCTCCGGTAAACGGGAGTTGCATAATCTCATAGTCATAAGAACATGTATAAGTCATGAAGAAAGCAATAGCAACAAACTAAACGATCAAGTGCTATGCTAAGGGAATGGGTCAAGTCAATCACATCATTCTCCTAATGATGTGATCCTGTTAATCAAATGACAACTCATGTCTATGGTTAGGAAACATAACCATCTTTGATTCAACGAGCTAGTCAAGTAGAGGCATACTAGTAACATACTGTTTGTCTATGTATTCACACATGTATTATGTTTCCGGTTAATACAATTTTAGCATGAATAATAAACATTTACCATAGTAATATCGGAAGCCCTTGTCAGTTGCTCGTACTTCATACCCAAGTTATGTGGCCAAGTTGTAGTTGTTTTCTGAATTGTAATCTTATATACTTATGTTTTAATTGGAAATCGGAACGAGATATGGTAGTAGTTAGAATATGAAATGAGAATTCGTTATACCTTGATAGGCTTTGCCGATGAGATACTAGATTCTTCATAATTGCTTTACCTGATTAGTCATAGTTGGGAGTTAAAATGCCATCAATTATGATTTTATTGTACCGAACTAACTATCCAGATGACATGGCAGTTCATGTTTGTTTGACATCAACCCTGCAAGTGTTCAGTTACAGTAAATTGTACTACTGGTCTTGGAACTTGGTAGGCTGGTGCAAGTTCTACAACTCGTTTCTATTATATTGCTTAAATGGCGCAAATCTTGGATCAAATCCCACCACTAAACCAGCTTTGCTACAACCTTGGCATGAATAGTTGCCTACATGGCACCTTGTCTTTTTGGGCAAAGAAGCTCCTCCATCACTCCTTCAAAAATTAGCTGCAATGTGTGCTTTTCACCCGATTTATTGTCAAACTTATTCTCAGACGTGCTTTAGTGTCTCAGACATTCTTTACTTTTCTTATCCAGCTATGCTTCTGAAGTAACATTCTCAAGCATGTATACGTAGAATGCACATTTAGCAACAAGATGAACGTTAAACCATTTAGCATACGCCCATACTAATTTCGAGAACATGCCTTCTGCGACATTGAAATCCATGAATCGTGTATAACTACGGAAAAATAGTTTTATCACTATGAATCCCACTTTGATCACTACAAATCCACTAAAATTTAGAAGGATGTAATGAGTCTATAACTCTAAAACACAACATGCACAAACATATGCAGTATGACCTATACAGTCTGTCCATGTAGTTCCATGAGGCATCAAACTGCATAGCAGTTTCACTACGTAAGTCTGTGGCCCTGTTTGTTTGGGCTTATGCTTCAGCTTTTGCAGCTTTTCCACTTTGGCTTAAAAGCCAAAGCTCCTAAATATGGGTTTTTGGCTTGTGAATCAATAGCCTAAACAGGGCCTATATGTAGGTCAATAATGATGAGAATAAATAGCAATTTTAATTTAGGTCGAGCAAACAGCGTGGCAATGAAATAGGCTTGCCCACACATTGAAGTATAAGAGCATCCTTGCTGGGGAGCGTCACTGGCCGGTAGGGTCGAAGATTGTAGGGTTAGAGTCTTGTGTATGTGTGGGGGTGTTTTTCTCAAAAAGAAGTGACACGTAAGCAGCCATGTACACCAAGATTGCAGCGAGCTGCTTAGGTGTTAGTATTTGCACCTAAATACCTAACTTAAAAGTTAAAACACCATAACGTACCTAAAAGCGGGCTTTTATTCTGCAGGAAGCTATGCACGCCAAGATTGCAGTGAGCTGCTTAGGTGATAGGATTTGCACCTAGATTGCCTAACTTAAAACACCATAACGTACCTAGGCTTTTATTCTGCAAGCACCTGCCAAGTTCCTATACGCTTACTGCATAATTTTACTCTTTATATAACCTTTTTTTATAGGCTAAAGGGCGGTTGTACAGACTTAAAATTCTTACTCCATCAACTTTTTTGACCTTCTTGCATAAGTACTACTCCCTCTGATACAAATTAATTGACGCAGCTTTAGTACAACTTTGTACCGAAGGGAGTAGTTTTCTTGTATTCCCATTTTCAATAATACTTCTTGACCGGAAGACTGTAGGAGATGCCCCAACAGTAAATTCTATTAATTATAAGCGCATGTTACAAGTGTACAAAGAGAGGGAGAGTATACCGAGGGAGAGTGGAATGCACACCATGGGAGAGGGAGACTAGCAAGAGTTGGACTAGACTGGGGAGCTGAGCCAAGCACTTCAAACCTCAGCCTTATCTACAGTCATCCTGAAAAAGAGAAGTTGGCCTTCTCTTTTAAACGGCTGAAGCCAAGAGTTAGCATTCAGCCTATTGTTATGAAAGATCTTGGCGTTTCTTTGCTTCCGAATGCACCAGGCAGCAGCACAAAAGGCCTCTATGGAGAAAGTTTTGGCAAAGTTAAACCTGGCAGAATATAGGGCTTGGTTGAAGTCATTTCTTCCACTGAGGGAAACCAATCCTGTGTCAGTGACTACGACTGAAAGGGCAGGAGCTGAAGAGCTGATGGTGGGCTTCAAGCACGTTGCTCCTACAGAGAACACAGCAGTTGCTATCAGAAACCTACAAGTTTTTTCTTTCCAGAATGTCCCTTGTGTTGAGCCTGTCTTTGACCAGGAGCCAAGCAAAGCCCTTTTTAACTTTTAAGTGCATGTAGGCATCGCTCATGGGCAAAAAAGAATTTATAAAAGGACGCAGAGGACAGACGTCCAGATCTGTGTGTGTGGTGGGGGGAGGTGTCCAGGAATCTTCAGAATTGGTGTTGGTCTGAAGGTTGAACAGTTCAACCCAGGCTGGCTGACCAGGCTAGTACATTCGAAATCCCAGGCACAAGCCAGCGTGATCTCTGCCCAGGCATGCAGCCCAGGGTGGCAACCAAACTAGCCCTCAAGCCGTTGGAGAGCTGCTTAAAATGGAAGGAACCATTGTTCCACTTGTCATGCCACGGACACACTGTGATATACCCTTGCCAATGGAACAGGTGGCATAAAACAGTAAAAGTTCTGCTCAAAATTCTTTTTTAACAGGAGGCATAAACTATTTTCAATCTTTGCTTCATTTTAAGAAAATTATACTTTGCTTTTGAACCAAGAATCAGCTTTGTTTTAACATTTTTTCATGGATGAACCATGTTTGCTTCTGAACCAAGAGAAGATATCATATTGGAATCACTATCCAAATAGAAAAGATGCCTTTGGTAGTGCCAGTTAAGGATACTTTTTATGCCTGTAATAGAACTTTTCTATTACATATGGCTATTGGTAGTGCAGTGAAAGGCTTTGTGGTTGTTGTAATAGAATTTTTCTATTAATATTTCAGGCAGACATATGGCTATTGTCCATGGATCAGGAAGAGGGTCGTCCGGATGTTAGCAAGCTAACTAGAGAGTACTGCAAGGACATGAAGGGTGAAAATAGACCTATTATTCTGTCCCATAGTATCCTTATTCAGCCTTCAGTTCATGCTTTCTAGTTTTGGAGTTCCACTTTGTTCCTGATGCATCTGCATTACTACATTTCTATGCATGTGCATGTACTGCATTTCTTTTCCATCCCAGCATGTCGAAATACACGCATATATCCTTGACATGGTGTACAGATAAGCTCCCCAATTTAATAGAAGACCATGAATTTATGAAGATAGACGATCCAATGTGCGCCATCTTCATGGAAGACGAGGAGGTGTGTACTCTTCTGCATGCCAGATAAGTTGGTCCTATTGGGCTTACCCTAGTTTTATTTGTCTTGCGAACAGTTTTGCTTTCTCAGGCTAAATTTATCCGTAAGCCTTTCAATAAATGGACTATGATAGCACAAACAGTCAAATGTCCTACAAGTTACATGTTTAAGCTATTACCTTTGTTTCTTAAAAATTACTCCATAATTTTATGAAGTTTTACATTATCTTTTATACTTGTAAATGTTCAGAATTGACATTCTCACTAGAAATAAATTTAGTTACACATTTTTTAAATATTTTACTATGGAATCACAGTTCCAAAAAAATGTGCTCGAACAATTCCTTCAAGACTGCAGATTGTCATTTAATGACAGTCTTTTTTTGTTGTAAACTTATTTAATACTAAGAAGAACAAAAGTGTAGAAACATTCATTTTAATTCCTCTCAGGCTATGTGTCAGAACCATTCAAACTAGAATCAGGACATCAAAATTTCAAAAAAAAAACACTATAGGAAATAGGAAAAGTAATGTATTCTATAGCTATGCTAAAGGACGCCTTCTTATTATCAGGCTTGATTTTCCAGATCGCATCGGGTTATGTAGCCCTAGAATTCACTGTTTTGTCGAGTAATTTTTCTGGAGGTTGAAGTTAGCAGTGAGTTACTAAAAAGGAAAGATGTCAACAGTCAAGAACCATACAACTTCAACTCGACACCGTAAAGAATAGTGTAATGTTGGATGTCACTTTAGCACTTCGTATCGGCTCGCGTATGCCCGCGTTCCTGTTTAGTGAAGTCACCAAAGCATTGCGCTTCCTGCTGATTCCTTGTCCTTCACTGAAACTAAAGAAATGGACGCCCCCATTGTCCACCCATTCCAATTGAAAAGAGGGGTTTGGATGAAATAAAGCATCCAAAATAGGAGTCTGATTTTTACTCAAGACCATCACTGTTACATTTTGGTTTCATTTAGTTGGTCTACAAGAGTTTTCACATAGTTTGCCCAGTAACTGTTGAGTTCTGAAAGTGGCTTTTGTTCTTGCCATTCAGTGTAACATTATACCCGAGATATGTCATATGCTTTACTTCATGGATCTTTGATATTTGGATGTACCTTTTTTCGGGTCACTTATGTGAGTTGTCCATCTAACATGTCTCTGCTTCAGCAAGATATACCTGTGAAAATAAGGAACGCTTTCTGTCCTGCAAAAGTTGCAAAAGGCAACCCATGTCTAGAGTACATCAAACATATTGTGCTTCCATGGTTTGGATACTTTGAGGTACCTAGGAAGGAAGAGAACAGTGGTAGCAGGTAATCTTTCTATCTGAACAGTGCT